>NW_027466921.1:600000-765000 GCF_046128005.1 Genypterus blacodes
GCTGCGTCACTCTGCATCAGCTCAGGTTTACAGTCGCACAACGGGGATCTGTGTGGTTTATTCAAGGTATAAAACATAATCATTACTGTCACCAGGAAGGTTATGTCATCCAGGAATTTGTTCATTTTGCTCCGATCTCAATTTCTAAATAAACCCAGGCACATTTATTCCACTGCTAACTATCAATAGGTGCAATCTAGTGAGGTATGTGCTCTAATGACCTTCTAGTTGTCATACCATTCCACAGCAATGCCACGAATTCAGTTGAACACATAATGAAAGCTGACATCGACTTTCATTCGAGCCATTTAGCCTTTAAGTAGCACTCGTCAAATTTCATAAATGAGTTATAAACCGCATCTTGTCTCCGGTGTCACCAGTCATCCAGTCAAGCATTCCAAATAGGATTAGTCTATTCCTGATCATCATATGTATTGCCATTCCTTTTCATTAAGAGTCCATTTTAAAACAGGGCCAGGCTATAGTATCGCACAATACAAACTTGGCCGTAGAAATAATAGAGAAAAGCTTTGATGTCAGAGCTTTGCACCTGGTTTCTGTAATTGATGCTTTGATCGTCATCTCTTCTTGTTCTCCTGCTTTGTAACCATTATACAGGCTCCCTGCTCCCTTTGAGAGGAAATTGATTAGTGATTAAAATAAGGGGAACGAGGCGGAGGTGTCTCAGTGTCCAAACAGACTCCTGGTAGTGTGGCGATAGTGACAGGACAGGTTGAAAGCTGTTTGGTGTGTTAGGAGCCAGCCGGGATGCTATCCTCATTAATCTTCGCACTACGGTCGCATCCCGTCTCATCTGCTCCATTTTTCCTCTGTCTCCCTCACCCCAAATCTGACCTCCACCCCTCTCCGGCGATGGCAGAACTGATCATATCCCTTGACAACGCCTCAGGGCTTCACCTGAGCGATGGCGCTTCCCCCTACGCCTATCATCACACATTTGCCTGTCAATGGAGCTTGCAGCGGTGCATGACACAGAGCATCTGTCCTGCCTGTGTCCTTCTCCAACCTGTTAGAAGTCGGAGTTGGGAAGCTTTATCATCTTTCTGACAGCTACGTATGGGAAACCTGCATCAAAATGTCCAATGAATGAATTCAGTAGTTAAGTTATTCTTTACAGATACTGAAGTCTATTGGTAGAACACATGGGACAGAAGAAGCACTATTACTCAGGGCCTCCAAATATACACGTATGTATGTAACTGTCATGATGTCATGTTTGCCTATTGATGATTTAATAACTGATAAAGAAATGAAAAAGTTCAGTGCAGTCATTTTTGTATTATTTCTATCATTTTGTGACAATTAGTTGCATGAATACATGTTCTTGCATTTGTACAGTACAGTACAGTTTATACAACCTGTGTCACTGTAATAGCCTGGGAGAGCACAGTGCAGTGTGTGTTTAACAGCATCTGTCTCCAGTTCACAGCAGCCGTGAGCATAAACCTTCATGCTGCAGGCCATAAACAACATCATCAGTGTGTAAACCTTCCAACTTCACATGAACCTGCACACTTTTCTTCTCTTCCAAACAAACTCTAACCGCTACCTTCAAACCTGAAACCCTCCACCGCTAAATCAGAGGCTTAACAATACTTAACAATGGCTGATGTGATTACCGGTCACTGGATTCAGACTTCACGCACTGCCAAACATGGCTCCTGCTGCCAATATCTGTCCCTCCAATCCAATGCCAGTGGTTTTCATTTGTGAGGTACAATTAGAATCGATGTGTATGAATCCATGGAATTTTCCACTGCTGCGAAACTGCCACCATCACGTGTTTCCCTCCACAGAGAGCGGAAAGCAACACCGCGGTTACATCAAATCACGGCAGATTTATAACAGCAGCGGGAGAGGGAAGAAATTAATTTATCCAACTGTGGCGACGTTTTGCCTGGTGGCACCCTGTATGGAATAATGAACCCAAACTAATTTATGGGTGAGACTGAAATGTAAGAATGAGCCTCCGGTTCTCACAGTTCAGCATGAGCAGGTCCCTGTTGGAGGACCCCTAGGGGCAGAGGGAGAAAGAACCTCTCAGCTGCCTCCGATACTTTTCATCACGCAATGCAACAAGGCAAAGCAGACCATCCTGAACCAAGCAGCCTCTCAAGGGGGGGTGGAGGGGGGGGTCCATTGTATGACAGACATTGGCGTTAGGTTGTCTGCGTATTTGAAAGCTTATTGGAGAGGCAAATTGGTTTCCAAAGGTTTTCTCTAAAAATAGCTCAGTCATAGTGGTGCCATGCCATGCCGGGTTATTTTTACACAGCAGATGTGATGCACAGGGAGAGACGGAGACCAGGCAAGAAATAGATGAATCTGATGGGAAATAGGTTGAAAATATGCCACCTTTACTTCTCTATACCGTAATCCAAGACAACAATAACATGAAGCAGAGGCGGAGGCGGAGGAAAAATGTACTTTTCCTCTCAACACGTGACATTTGACTGTATATGCATTTTCAGGACTAATGCTATATGACAGCTAAGTGACAGCGGTCACCCGTAAAGCTCAGCACACTGAGCATGCATGCAGTCTCAACACAGGCATCCACTCGTACATGCACACTTTACACTTGACACACACACAAGCACACACACACAGGCGAAGCAGACGCTTGGGAAAGTGTGACAAGCTGTCTCGGTTACACAGAACATTGCTGCTGGTCAGCTCAGGAACAAAACAACAAAGTAAAGATGACATTTAGAAATTGGTTCACGGTTCACAGTCAGCTGCAGTATTTCTGAAATACAAGAGGTGGAAATCCAACTTGTGTACTCAACAGAATGAGAGAATAAGAACATCAAATTGATTCCTTCACCCCTATGTCCCTCTCTGTCTGTCTGTGGGTCGCCGGTGTCCCACTGCTTTGCTTTCAGGCGGCATTTTGGCGACGGGCGCTGTCACAACACCACCAGTGTGCCACCAGGCTTCACCACCTGCCTCTGTAAATGCAAATGACAAAATGTCTCAGCGAGGTTAGAGAAACGCTCATTTTGCCCCAAAAACCACAACAGGAAAGCTGCCCCACTCACACAACAAAATGAATGCATTGTTTTTGTAATCAGTTTCTGACAGAGTGCTCCAGGCTGAAAGGGAGCATAAATTGAACTCTAATAATACCCATAAATGTGATAATGTGTTTACTGAAGAGTGATGGGACTGGAGATAGCAACGTACATAGCAACTAGACCCGCTGGAGACCAGAAATGGGAGCAATTGTGTAAAAGATAAGTGGGACCGTGAACAGTAAAAAAAAAGGTAGATTACCTTCGCCATTAATGAGCAGCAGGTCTTTCCACTTATGTCTCACTGGAGGACAAGACATTAACCCAACTCTCACTTTGGTAAAGTGGCTATTTTCTCATTGTTGCTCGGTGTCTAAAAGTGTGCCGGAGAGCTATAAACAGAGAGAAAAGAACTGTAGCTTTAGAATCTGTCGGTGACATCATCACGGTGTGAATATAGAAGCTACACGGTGTCTATTAAAAGCTCAAGTGTCTAACTAGAAACTGGAGTCCTGTGCTGAAAACAATTCATTTACAATTCAGTAAAATCAACCCTCCTCTGTCCACTTTCAGGTAAAACTTCATTAAATAAGAACAATGGATGCGTTCTGCTGTATCTATCACGAAAGATGGAAATTGGGTTTGTGGTTTTGTCATTTAATGTTGGACTGAGATGAATTCACTCACATGTCGTGTGAAAATTAAAAAGTGAGACGAGAGTGAAAGGTTGATGAATGATGTGCTTTTGTGTAATAATAACTATACTTTGCATTGCTTAAATTGAACTTATTGTAATGTCAAAAAAGAAAAAGAGAGAGGAGGAAGTAACCATTTGAGCTGTCACGTGTATAACTACTTGTATAGATTTTTTAAAAGGGGGACATTTAAAGGGGAGGACAGAACCATTTTCTCTCTGTCTCTCTGATAAAAACACCAACCATGAGAAAATGTCTACGGATCAATAACACTTGAGTGTGTGTGTCATTCTTCTCCTTTTACACACTTGGACCGTCACAGCAAGACATCATGGACGTCCATTTCTCAGACTTTACACGTCTCCTTCTTCAGCTGCAGATATAGAAGCTCAAGCTGAATAAAGCAGCCTGAGGTGGACAAACTCACTTGAATCTCTCGTAAAAAATACTAAAACAATAGAAAATCCTCGTAATTTACAAGAAATATGTTGTAATGTTGTGTTATTTATCCTCCACATCCCCTTCTTCCCTACAGGATTGCTGCTACGGCTTTAACCAGCATGCCTGCCTTCCTCTGATGACAAAAGCTGCATGTGTAGGTAATCAAACCTATAGAGAGTCTGTGTCCATGTTACGTCTGTACAAAAGAAAGACATGTGTGGATGAGGGACGTGCCATAAATAGATTGCACTGAGCTGTGATTTCATGGATGGATGTTGGCTGCATGGGATCGACCACTGTCACATGACATTATCCTCTGAACACAGACTGTGGTTACGGACAGGCCGGGCAGATTTGACAGAAGGAAGCTGACACGCTGGAATTCATGTTTGAGCAGCACAGGACAAAGGGATGGAGGCTGAGAGGGCTGGTGAAATATTCAACTCAGATACATCACACACACGCAGACACACACAGACACACACACACACACACACACTCTGTCTCATTTCTATTCTCTCTTTTCCTTTGTCTTGACTTTGTGCAAAAGCATGATGTCACACATTAGAAATTAGAATTACATCCACCAAAAAACACTGGGCTGAAATGTCATCACTTGTTTTTATGTAACAAAATGAAACAGAGAAAATGACTTTAACATTCGTTCAAGACTGGCCTGATTCTTGAAGTAAGCAAATAATTGATGCAACCATACAAGACCTACAATCCAAGAAACACAGAGACAGAGAGAGAGAGAGAGAGAGAGAGAGAGAGAGAGAGAGAGACAGAGACAGAGACGAAGCAAAACGTCCTTACTCTGTATTCAAATAAAGGGCCGTCTTTATTTTCAGTCCTTTATAGCCAAATCAATGTCTCCTGACCTTTACTTTCATCTTTAGGTCTTAATATAAAACGCTTCCACATCCATCAAGACATTGTTATCACTACTTTGGAGTAGACTTGTACATGTTTGTAACATTATGGAGTTTGGGTGAATTGTATGCGTGTACACATGCAACTGTCTCAAGAAATGGAGGTGTAATGGAGCAATGAGAATGGACGTGTCTCTATTACACGCTGGCTGTTTCCAGGCAGTGATGTGTTTGTGATGGAGCCGCTAGATGCCGTCTGGTTCCTCTGGCATTTCTTCCAGCAGTCAAGCTTCAAAAGAAATGGATGCTACACTGATGACATCCCAAGACATCCCGGCGTAACAGAACAGAAAAAACATAAAAGGGAGGAAGAGGCTTTTGCAGTTTATTTGTTAACACCAAGTCAACCATTTGATTTGCTGTATATGAGGGAAAAAGTGGGGAAAGAATCACAGCAAGTGTCAGTTTTGGCAGTTTGTGTGTGGTTTTCAGTTCAAGGAAATAGACAGAAAAGGCCAATGGTGTGTGTGTGGGGGGGGTGGGGAGAGGGGGGGCTGACACAGGGGGCACATTTCTGTTATTGCAAAGTGACTATTTTCGCCATCACATGAAGTGGAAGTCCTACATCACGTCTCTCTCAGCAGCTGTATCATTCCATTCCCAAGATTCCAAATAAATTTCTACCCTCATTCACATCAGTGATCACAAGCTGCCTCTCAGTGAGGGCGGCCACTCAGTTATTACTGTCAGCACACAGGCATGAGGCATCAGTCATCCAAGCGATTAAGCATTGTCATGCTCATAAATATCACAATTGTGGAACAGACTCCACTATAATAGAGATGACAGCAGACAGTATATCATGCAGTTGATGTTCATATTTCAAATCCTCCACTTTATCACTGTGGAGTTGCACTGCTTGCCCCTATAAAGAGGCCTAGAAGGGTGGATGCTCAAGTTTGAAAGTCCATAGAAACTCCATGTATCAAACTGGAGTCTCGTAAAAAGATGAAAATGTTGCATCGGGCTATAGAGCCTTAAATGCCTCTTGACCCTGTGAAGTGAGACTGATGTTGTTCTGGGCACCAGAGTATAGAAAACCACTCAGCGATGCTCTTTTAATTAAACTCCTGTCTCAGGTCTGACAGACAGGACAGACTTGCGGTATCAGCGGGGTCTTAGAAACGGCACAAAGGGGGTCAGTCCACGTGTGAAGTCCACGGGATTGCAGGAGCCTCGGTGGAGAGATGGATCCTGCCCAACTGTTTCCAGGAGATAACGAGGGGCTGAGCATTTGGATGGAGAAAATTAAATCAGGCTGGCAAATAGAGAATGACAGTTTAACATGGTATCTAATTAACAATCAGGGGTTGCCAGACACTGACACGCTCAGATGTTACCAATTTGACTCAAATGTTGCATCTGGGCATCCAAAAATTTCCCATTGTTGGCAGCTAGTTTTTAATCACTGGTAGACACTTTTGGCAGCTTGGAGAGGCTCTATTAATCTTCTCCACAGGGGTGTGTATGTGTGTGTGGGTGTGTGTGTGTGTGTGTGTGTGTGTAACCGCGAACATTTCTGCAAACAGAAAATAAAAGGTTGGGGACATAAGTGCTGTATATCAATGTGTGGAGGCTCCGTGACAGAAATGTTGGCAAACCAACAAACAAATAAATAATTAAACACCACGGACCCTCATTAGAGCAAATACCTCAGCCAAGAATACACCTCATTTGTCTTGTTTGAATAAGGTTTAATTGCATTTTGACCAATTTTAACAGCTGAAATGAGACTCTGGATGTGGATCAAAGAGCCTCTATCATGGGAGCAACATGCCTGATCTTTATCATTCAGATTGGCGTGTTACATTTGAGGGAAGTAACAACAAAAAATAGCTAAATAAATAAATAAAATAAAGCCGTATCTCCCACAGATAAGGAATCATTAAAAAATAACATTCTGGACAAACACGGTGTCTGTAATATAATAGGATCTTCTCTGAGTCGTGCCTCAGCTTTACAACCAGGCAAAACACAACCTGCAAATAAATACAGCGAGAGAATTCTTTAAAATATTGTATTATTACTTGTTCTACAACTAAAATCTTGTACAAACTCTCCCTATTGTATTTACATCTTTAATATGATGAAAACAGCCTGCACCCTCACTGCATTAAGGAAGATTTAATTTTATTCTGCAAGGACAGGAAGTTCCTCTAAGTGCTCCACGTGCAACCCAATAAACCTAAATAAATCATAGCGCGTGCAGATAATCTAATTTTAATGTGAGAATTTTTAGCCTCTCTAATTATGCACAGATGCATTGTGATCACAAAATAGTAATGGCCTTTCACTTGGCTGTGAGAGATTACCAGGCAGGATGAAATAATGATGCAAACAAACCTCAGAAGAGAGAGCTCAGTGACTAACAACGCCACGGCTTCATCGCATTCCTCCTGCACCTGAAGGCATCGGCGGGTTAAAGTGGGCTAGGGGGGTGCGTTTTTAATGGAATTTCCCCACCTGAGCTTCACAGAAGAAGTTATCATTTACACCTTGACTGCCAGCTCCCGTCAGGGTTTTTCACCACCCACACCAAACCCTGTGCACAGCTCATTATAGATTGGGAGCAGGTGCTTTCAGCTAAGTGAATATCATAATGCTGTGTCACCACATCTAAGGGGACGGTGGCTCTGCCTGAGTCTTTGAGGGTCTCTGGGAAGTGTGTATGCAGAGCGTGTTTGGAAAATACAACCCTGAGGATACATTTGAAAAATGCAGAGGGCAGAAAAATCTGACAAAATATTCACTTTGACTTTCCTTTGCATAATAAATCTGCATTTCCATAAGTGCATTTTGATGAGGGAAATGGATTTTCAAGACATAGTTGTGAATGCAAAAGCGGGCTATAGCATAGAAGAAGATATAATTGATATTTCACTTTTAAAGCATGCCGACAATACATCTGAAAGTAAAATCCTGAAGATAACGTCGATGAAGCTCCTTTCTGCGTATTTCAGTTGTGGTCAGTCTTGCACTTCTAATTGGTCTTGGCAGATGTTTGGGAGCATTCCAGCATGTTTTATTTTAGAGCCACTCCTCTTTCAAAACAGATGTAGAGGTCCCTGTGGATGAATTTTGATTTATCTCCATCTTGTTAATACGGTGCGACTCATCAAGGTGTGGTGAGTCTGCTGCCTCTGTCCTATTTTACAGAACACTTCCCAAAGCTGCTCCCTGTGGGATCGCAGTCCCACTCCACACCTGATGTTTGTCCTCCACCTGAGCTCTCCCGTCTCTCAAAACAACTACGCTTAATTTCACAAACTGATGCCACGTGGGGGCCCACAGACAGTTCTGTCTGTCTCTGGATCTTATTTTGCACTGTGCCATTGATTTTGAATTCAGAAAGTTTGTTTGTGCATCATCATCTCCATGGACGGACTCGGGTTGAGTCATAGGGAGGGGGACGATGTTTCTCACAGACAAATGAGCACTATAATAGCTAAGTGACTGCTCATTCATGTCCCGAACACTGTGTTCCACAAAGAGGGGAGGGACAATATATAACAGCAATTACATTCAGCTAGTGGAGGTCAGCGTGCTTATCGATTCTGTGTATTTCTCCCTTCGCCCCTTTTCATTCCCTCCTCCTTTGCTGTTGCTGAGAGATAGAACTAATATCAGATAAGTTGAAATGGGGCTGTTCCATATACGGTTCAAAGTGATCCAGCAGAGCGGTGTGGTGACTGGTGAGTGTGGCTGGAATCCACGGCTGATCCAGAGATTATACTCTAACCCATATGCACATCGTGGAGATAAGCTGAAAAAATCCGGTGACTAAAATATTCATCCTGTTTATGAGGAACTTCCCTCCATGTGCTAGTGAAGCCACACACTCACACACACACACACAAGCAAATGCTGTTAATAAGCAATGATGTTCAGGACAAACATTAAATATGTGGCTGCATACATTATTATAAATTGCATCTCATAAAACATTCAGAGAATAGAATAACTTTAAAATGCCACGCAGATGAAGAATGAAGGATGAGAATGAGTTTTATTCATGATTGTTGGTTTTTGAACAAATAATCTCTTGAAGCACACAGCTATACATACAAAATAACTAATAACTTGTGTTTGTTAGGTAATGCGCAAATTTCAATTTTAAAAGACATGAAACGCATATTCATCCAAGGAAACATCAAAAAGTGCAATTTGGTCTGGATCCACAATAACTATTATGACAAATAAAGCAATAACTAGTAATTGTTCTTCTTCTAAGTATATCATTTGAATGAGATACATTTGGGGTATGTGTAGCTTTTCATATCAAATATGAAAACAGTATATTCAGAAGAGACGTGAGGTGGCTTCTCACACAGACAAGCGCAGGTATGAATCCACTCAGAGATGCGTAGGAAAATCACCTGCTGCACACTTTCACAAAACTTCTGAAAATATGGAACAGCAGCGACTACGTTCAGATATAATAGACCTGCCATTTGTCCAATCACCAAAGTTATTTTCCAGGGGCCGTTCTTTTGTGATGAATCCCCCAGCAGCAGCAGCGGCCCGACCACCAGAACATTTTGTTGTAACAGGAGAGTCTTTTAGAAATTTCAAATGAAGGACACGGAGCATAAAGGACCATTTCAAAGCTGCTATTTCACATAAATCCCCTGACATCTTCTTTGTGCTCCCACAGCCTTCTTCTTCTCTTTGCTCCAGCCATTTCTTCTCATTACAGACCAAAGTCAGTGCAGCTAGTCAGTGCCATCAGCTGGACATCAGTCCTCAACTGAAAGTGCACACACACACACACACACACACATACACATACACCTCGCTCTAAGTGCTGTCTCACACACACAGTGCTGTGCTAAATGACATGTTTGAGGTGGGAGCCTCATTATAAGATATTGTACTATTATGGAAACTCAAACAAAAGCCACAATGTGTGACTGCTTGCTGTTACTGTTTATATATTAGCACATTATGTATTTATCACTCGTTGAAATATGACAACATGAATCATGCAAAGCGTGTGATGCTCATTCTGTCATTTCAGTCTACACACATAGACACACGCACACACGGGCGCGCTTGTCTTTTTCTCTGAGTGACAACCCATCAGCAGAAGCCTGACCACCCTTTCTGACAGCCGACAATGCATCTCCAATCTCACTAATGTTCTCTTGTCATAGCCTCACAGTAGGGAGACCACACGGTAGATATACATTCAGAAGACGCTCGCTCATGCTGTGTGTAATGTCACACAGGAGTCAATATTCAAAACAAGGAATCAGCATAAAACAACAGAAGGAATTGTCTATTGTGGTTGAAAGAATCCAAGTGCGGTGCAAAATAAAAGTGGCTGACATCCAATCTCTCTCTCTTTCTCTCTCCCTCTCCCTCTCCCTCCCCCTCTCTATGTGAGTGTGTTCCTGTGTGTGTCTATGTACAGTGTGCACTTAACGGACTGGTATCCATTAAATCAGCAGCTCTTTCAGAACCAGACCCTGTGAATAGGCAATCAAACAGCTTTGTGTGCACGCAGTAATTGCAACCCAGAGAAGAATTTACCAAAAATATGTCGTTCCCTGACTCCTGTTATAAATTTACACACTGTGCACCTGTAGAGTTACTGACAATTAGAGCTGAAAACCTCAAAGTTGGAGGTCATGCTTTGATTGATCAGTGATTGAGCAGGGTAATCAATAATCACCCAGAGGACAAAAATGCTTTTAGACCAAAAATCATGAATCTTTATTGGCAAGAAACATCTGAGCAAATGGATTCAATCATACAATATGGCTCTCGCATAAATTAATTAGACCATTTCATGCTCCATAAATATGCAAAGTGATCATAAATCAATTACTGACCACATTAAAAAATCATATTTAAGGTTTCATTTCAAGAGAAAATTAGTGTATGGGCTAAATTAACTTGCCTATCCTTGTACATATTAAAGACGGTTTGATGCATAATTAAGAATAAAAGTCATTTCTATTCCCCAGCAGTTGTCAGAAAAATCTTCACCCCGTTAAGAAAGTAATCCCACCACAATCACGTAACCTCTTTCGCGACAGTTTGGGCACCTTTATTTTTAGAAGTGTGCTGTTGATGTAACACACCGTGTGTTGCTGGTAGTTAATGTGACCGTGGTTGACAGGAAGCCAATTGCTAGAAGAGAGCAGAGTGCGTGTGAGGCAGGTCAGCAGCACACTGGGCAACATGGCCACAGGCACAGATTGACCAACACATGTACAGTCTGAAAATCAATCACACACACACAACAACACGGCATCTGTAGACTGTGTTAGAATACAGATATACAGCAGGAGAGCAAAGCATTGTGAATGTATTCTATATATCCAAGACCATGTGTCCTCATATGTGGACATCACATTTTTCATCATTGTGCTTAATTTAAACCCGTTGTCCTCATGTCTGGACATTTTTCACTTTTCCCTAGTGCTATACCACATACCAGACAGGAAGAGATTTGTGTCCATATGTTGTACACATATGATCACACACTCTTCACTTTTATGGTATTAGACCCCGCTAATCCTAAACAGCAAGGAGAAATTAAAGATACATACAAAATAAATGTCTGGGTCTCAGGAGGATATGTGCAGTATGTGAGCTGCACTGGAAGAAAATGGTTGAGACAGGAATTTGTGCATTAGCCGTTGCTTTTAGATCCAAATGTTGTGTTGAGACCAAATGGAATAAGATGTGGAGATATCAAATGTGATATAAGTGAACCATGTAGAATAAATTCTATTGTTGAAGGTCTATATTGGACTTCCTGCTCTTGATGCGATCACAGCACAACACAATATGTACAGTATTACATAAGAGGAGCATGATGGTGAGCATGATGGTGAGCATGATAGAGACAGTTTGTGTGTCAGAGAGGACTGACTGACTAATTACATGGTGTGTGTGTGTGTGAAGAATGTCTGTGGGTGTGTCAGTATATAGAGTGTGTTTGTCACCTGATACAGTCTGTGAGGTCAAAAGGACTGAACGATTCGCTGTAGGCTGTGAATAAATGATTCACTGACGTAACATCAGTTTTAGTGTCCATACTTAATGGACTTATTGATTGCTGTCAGGAAAATCTATACTTTTAAATTCTGCTCTTAGACACAATTGCTTCTTTAACAACAATTTCACTCATGATGATGAATTTCAGTCCACGGAGAAAATGTGTGACATTACAAATCGATATGATTTTTTATATCAAAATTAGAGAATTTGATTGCTGAATAACCGAATGAATGACAGAATAAGTGAATGAAGACTTATTTCGCCATTTGGCTTTTTATTTAAGACGCTTTTTGGCCTTTTTTTAATAATCAAATGCAGCCAAGAGTGTTTGCAGCTAAGTAACAGAGCTTTGTTTGTTCTTGTGTTTGTCTCCCTGAATAAAAGTGATGTAAGTGTGGTTGACTGACTACCATCATTAGCTGGAGGCTCAATACATCACTGCTCCTCACTGTCGCCTCTCTGTCTCTGTGCTTTGTTAGGAGGATGGATCGGGAATTCTGCCGCACTTGTCAGTAAATGGATCAAAGTTTATTGCAGCCCCATACCTCCACTGTGGGCTCATCTGTTTCACAACTCTATGTAGCAAGCTTCACACTCCACTAACACTTTGACTCCTCAGTCAAGCAGCATCTCTGCACGTCACACAATTGGATTTTTTTCAGAATGGGAGGAGCAGTAGAGAGAAATGTTTGTGTCTCTAAAAATCAATGTGTTCATCAGGCCGTCAACCTCATTTTCTGTTTGAATAACTGTGTGTAATAATGTGTGAGCTCCTTTTTAACCTTTCTGTTTTCGATGTGGCCACAACGTTAGAAATTACTGGATCCAAGCTGCGGAAATGGAACTTAAAGTGGTAAAAAAAAAAGTGGGAATCATTCCAGCCTCATACAGCCAGGAGAGCTGTGTCACACAAGCCAATAATTGGAAACTCATTGCCACCTTCTCCAAAATGATCCCCAATACACGGAGGTAATTTTACTGTGCCTGAACACCGGCTACCCCAGCGTGTCAAACAGGCACCTGTTAGACAGACAGGATCACAGGGGGGAATTGCACATGAGCACTATATCACTGAGTTTCACACAGCGCTTGTGTGAAACTGAAACGTTTCATGAGCAAGGAAATGCAAATGAGCCACTCTAGTCTGCATGGCCTCCTGCAGCGGATTACCCACCAAAGAAGAAGAACATAATAGATCAAAGTAAACATAACATTTTTGTTCACTTCCTTGTCTAATTTTCTGTTTGCTACATTATATATTTCTTGCATGTTGCCTTCTAAATCAAACAATGAATGCCATCAAATGAATGTGAGTAGTAGAACAAATGGCAATAAAAGTACTACTACTTAAACAACAACAACAGCTACTACCACTGCCACTACTACTAATCAAACAGCAACAACTACTACATGACACTAAAACAACAATACAAACTTCTGCTACTACAACTACTTCTCCTACTAGTGCATCAGGAAACCAGTTGTAGTCATCATTACTATTCTGTTTTAGGATTAATAGACTCACAGTTTTAACAGATATAAAAGTCCTCAACTCATTAATAGGATATCAGTTTACATTCATTTAAGTTAGCGCAACTAAAGTAAAGGTATATTGATTGTTATTGTAGTATCGATTTCTTTCCCCTTCAAAGGTAGAATATGCGCCACCTTGCACGTTTCTGCGCATTGCTAGCGCACAATGACACAGCAGAGACTTTACCATTAACCGCTCCCGCCCCCTGGAGGAATTGAACCAATCGTGTTGCTCGTTGTTGGGACGCGCACGAGTCTTTCGGAGGTTCTTCCCTCTCCTCAACATGGTGAGTGCTACCATTCAAAACAATACTTCATTTACTTGGAAATCGACGTTTGTATTTGCCAAGATTGTGTTCGCAAATGGAAGTCTCTTGTTAAATAGCTGGATTTATGTTTCCGTGACGCTAATTGAACGCTGCACCAATCTACAAACCCACCGGTTAGCAAGTTGCATTAGCGCCGGGCTAAGTTAGCATATCGTCATGATGGTCCAGACTATGTCCGGGAAATGAATGTTTTGAGTTCTAACGATCGCTGCGCTTTGGCTAAATAAATATTTCTCGTTGCAGACTTATAATTTGTCCTATATACATCTACGGCCTAGAACAGCGCTCCTGTAGCAAACTAACAAACTAAAACCCCAACTGTAGCTGCTAGCGTCAACTAGCTGCTACTCCTCGCCAGAGTTGAGACAAAGTATTTACTGTTTACTGCTAAATTGCAGTAATGAGGAGAAGCAGAGTTACGATGTAAACTCCTCTCAGTGTTTTACTATATGAAGTCATGTTATATGATGCTTATGTGTTTACAAATTAAGTATTTTTAAGTGAAAGTACTTGATACATTGAGTAACATTCATGTATCCCATAAACAGCTGTTATTGTCTAAAATATAACCTGTTACGTTCTATTCTATATTATTAAAGTGGCTTTGTACTCCATTGACCTTTTGTAAAGTTTAAATGTCTAAATGTTTGTCTTTTGTCTTCCTCATTAAACATAAAATGTGGGACTCTTTCAGTTTATTTAAGTATTAATTATCATTTATCTTACTTTGGGTCATTTTACATTCATATTTATCATATATATTAGTTTAATTATATTATTAAGGGAGGTTTAAGTTCATGACCTGTTCCTCCGCTGGCTCCCTGTGAGCCCACTAACACTGTGTGGTCTCTTGTTGATGACAGTCGTCGTCGGAAGCTAATAATGGCCCAAACCAAGCGCCCCCTTATCCAGGCGTTCCTCCTTCAGGGATGCCTCCCCCCTTTGTAAGTCAGCGATAGAGATGTTTAGACTCAAATCTCAGGGCCGAACAGAAATGGAGAACACCTAAGGCCGGGGTTGCTCGTCTTCTTCACTCTTCATCGTCTCCTTCTTCTATATATCGTCTAGATGGGACCACCAGGAATGCCGCCTCATTTCCCTCCCATGGGAATGCCTCCGATGGGACAGAGACCTCCCAGCATGACCGCCATGCCTCCTGGGATGATGCCCCCCGGAATGATGCCTCCGATGGGGGCGCCCCCTATGGCTCAGGTGAGGCTCCTACATCCGTCTCTACACTTCCACTTCCACTTTCACTATTCATACCTAATCCTAATCCTAATCATGTGACTGTATCCAAAACAGAACATCTTCTTTACGCTGCCTAGCAACGCATAGATGACACATTCATGCCACGTAAAGCAACAGAGAGTTTACTTACTACAATGTTTTATCTGTAGCTTGCAGTATTGACACAGCAGTAACAATGAGAAAGAAAGAAACAAAGCAGCATATTAGAGGAAGTAGTAATTCAGATCAGGTCATTCTGATTTGTCGTCCATTTGCACTGAAATATGATATTATTCTCTACGCTACAGAATGATGCACCTTAGCTGAGGAGAAGCAAGAGAGCCGTGATAGGATTAAATGTTAAAAGGAGAAACATGGCGCCCGCCAGCTTTCTCCACAGGGGAACGCACACACACATTTGTAACTTTCTTAACTCCACCGCTGTGCTGAAACCTCGAGTTCTGCGTCTTCATATCAACCCCTGCTGACAATCTGTACACTCTACACTCATATACCCGTTTATATTTATTTAGAATTGTGTTGGAAGTACACAGACACACACACTCACACACACGTACACAGCCCTTCCCCTGAGCGTAGAAAAGGTGTAAACACATTAACCAACCAAATGTGTGTGTGGCCAAGTGGGACAGGCTGCGTCAGGCTACACTAATGTGACAGATCAATCATTTTTGTGTAATTATATAAACGTATAAACTGCATATAAAAGGCCCTGTTGTACACGATTTGAATGAAGAGTGGAAAGGAGCTGTGGTCCTTGGAGTAAAACTATTGTTGACGTCATTTGCTGAGTGAATTCTCTCCATCTGGCACCGGCAGGCAAATTTAGCTCTGGTGCGATGGTGTCAGTCATTAAAACAGGGTGAGGGAGAAGGTGTTCAAGGTGTCGGCGTCACAGATCTGACGAAGGTGGTAAGAGGCTGTGGTTTTGTTAAATTGAGCCCCCCCCTTCCCCTCAGCCCGTCCACACCCCAGCGCCTCATCTCTCGCCGCGTCTTTAATACGTCTGCCTGCCCGCCGTCAGGAGGAGGTTTGGAAATGTCAAATGCATATTTCATGATGCGTCTTTTCTTAGATGCCCGGCATGATGCCACCCATGATGCCCGGGATGATGATACCACCTCGCATGCCAGCTGCGGCCGTACAACCAGCAGGACCGGTAACTCGCCCTCTCTCTCCGTCTGTCTGTCTGTCTGTCTGTCTCTCTCGCTCTTTGTCTGTGTCTGTCTGTGTGTGTCCGTCTGTCTCCCTCTCTCTGTCTGTCTCCGTCCGTCTCTCGGTCTGTCTGTCTGTCTGTCTGTCTGTCTGTCTCTCTCTCTCTCTGTCTCTCTCTCTCTCTCTCTCTCTCTCTCTCTCTCTGTCTCCGTCTGTCTCTCCCTCTCTCTCTCTCTCCCTCCCTCCCTCCCTCCCTCCCTCCCTCTCTCTCTCCCTCTCCCTCTCTCTCTCTCTCCTTCATACACATCAGCGATCTGCTTCACACGTCATAAAAATAGCGTTTGCACCCCTAACACACACACTACAGACGTCCCGAAGATTCGAACGCTCAGTCGATTTGAGTTTAACCGTGGCGTCATTAACTAAACGCCCCGATGTCTCTTTAATGCACACATTTCTTTTCCTTTGGCTTTGTTGTAGTTGTGTCTGTAATGTTTGTTGTGTAATCGCTGAGTCCCATCTGCACACACAGATGAATGTTTTTCCTCTCCTTATTGCACCGTAATCACATTATTCCACACAAGATGTTTTATTTTATGCGTTTGTTTCTTATTCTCAGAGTAGTAACTAAGTTATGTAAACGAGAAGTCAGATATCTTTTGATTAATGATAATAATAATAATCCAATATTAGGTTTGGAGACATTTTAGAGGCCTGTCTTTCTTCGCCTTTATGGTTTGTTGTCGTGTACTAAGTTGGAACGTTTAGAGGAGTTGTGTGTGTTGATTTCCCACCTTGTGAATGTGGGAATGTTGGTCAATATTCCACCTTATTAATGAAACTTCTGATGTCTCGTCCACAGCCTGGCGTCGACTCAGGTCTGACTTAAACTTGTTTATTCACATTCTATATTCTTTGCTGGTTATCTGTCCCAAGTGTGTGTTTGTGTGTGTGTTTAACGCTGCCGTGTGCTTTCTGTCCTCACAGCTCCTGCACCTGGAACAGCTGTAAGTCCAGCCTCTGTGTTTATACCTACGCTGTTTGCAGCCGAGACAGTTTTAGTTTGCTTCATTTTTGACATTTCTCTCCACTATCCGCAGCCTATTTATCATCGTGTCGTCTTGTTCTTTTGTCCCGCAGAGTACGTCAAACGGATCTCCACAGGAAGATCAACCGAAGAAGGTTTGTGCACGCAAAAGACAAGTATATATGTGGACGAGGTGTTAAAACTTTAAGATAAATAGATAAACTCTGAGTGCCTAACTAGTAAAAAACCTATATTCAGTTGTTTTCTCTATCGTTTCTCAGAAGTCTCTTTGGACGGAACACAAATCTCTAGATGGAAGGACCTACTACTACAACACAGAGACCAAGCAGTCCACATGGGAGAAACCAGACGAGCTTAAATCCAATGCAGAAGTAAAGACCTTACCCTCACACACTCTGCCTCACCTATACTACATGATTAGTGCGTGTTGTGTTCACTGGTACTGACATGCTTTCCCTTCTGTCTTGTAGCAAATGCTGTCTAAATGCCCTTGGAAAGAGTACAAGTCGGACACGGGGAAGCCCTATTATTATAACTCCCAGACTAAGGAGTCCAGGTGGACCAAACCGAAAGAGCTGGAGGATCTTGAAGGTGAAGAAGTGCTGTCTGCTGTCGGCTCTCTGAGTCTGAGGCCTGAGAGGAAGGCAGTAATGTGGCGTTAAATCATTCTTATATTGGGCACTGTTGCACCCCATGGGCGAGCCTTTGAAATTATGATGAATGGCAGACCGCTGGCCTGTTTACTAATAACACCACCACGTATTAGTTTGGGTGTGTGTGTGTGTGTGTGTGTGTGTGTGTGTGTGTGTGTGTGTGTGTGTGTGTGTGTGTGTGTGTGTGTGTGTGTGTGTGTGTGTGTGTGTGTGTGTGTGTGTGTGTGTGTGTGTGTGTGTGTGTGTGTGTGTGTGTGTGTGTGTGTGTGTGTGAGAGAGGGGGGCATCATTAATGCAGGAGCACAGGAACACACAGTGGCCCCCCCAGTATATTCACTCTCTCATCTGCAGTGGAGCTTTGAAATGAAAACAAGCATCCTAACCGCCGTCTCTTTCTGTCTATTCCAGGCATGATCAAAGCAGAGGAGAACGGGTAAGAGCTTCCTGTTTACCTTCAGTTACTCCTCAACACAAATGCGGTTATTAAAGATAAAACGCAAACCATTTCCTCTGTGATCAAAAAGACCCCTCCAATTTCCAACTCATTCTAGCCGCTCATTAAGCTCTGTCACTCTAACGGGACACGCTGTCATGTCTCTACGGCTTGATCTCCCCCCTCCCTCAGGACGGTGGAGGCGGCAGCTCCCGGCACCGCCCCGGCGCCCGCCACTCTAGCGGAGAACGTGCCCGCCGCCGCGCCAGCGATGGAGGTGGACATGGCCCCGGCGGTCTCGGAGGAGCTCGTGCCCCAGCCCGTCCCGCTTCACACCGCCGAGGTCAAGACCGCAGACACACCTGTGGCTGCCGCAGAGAACTCGGCGCCCGTGGAGACCACAGTGAGGTGAGGATGACGTCATCTCCTAGCTGCCGACTCCCGTATAAAACCACGAGACGCTATTACTGTCACAAGCAAAGCACACCGTCCCGACCCTGGTTACACACTAATGAGTCCACTGTGTCCCTAAGCAATGTGCAAATCCTTAGCAACGGACACACAGGAAGACAACATGGACAACATTTAAGCAAAATCCAGACTGGTTTAGGAAAGAGGGCAAGTGAGAGAAAAAACCAAAACAGAACTGTCCTCTGCATTTAGGTCAATCTGTGTGTTTCTCTCATTTAGCCTCTTTGATGTGACAGCATGTCATGAATGAGTCTAAAGTGAGTGGATGTGTTCAGGAGACACACATGTCACGTCTCCTAAATGAACGGGACACTTTAAAGACGTCTATAGCTTTTACATTTAGATTTCTCAGCACTGGTGTCTTAGTTATCAAGGAGCGAAAAGAAGAAAGCCTTTTCACCTCTGATCAAATGGTGTTTTTCTTTGGCAGCATCGAGGTCGTTAAAGAGGAACGCCCCGAACTACAAAAGATTACTTACAAATGGAACACCAAAGAGGAAGCCAAGCAGGCCTTCAAGGAGCTGCTGAAGGAGAAGGTGAGTGTGTGTGTGTCTTGAGTGTGTGGTCACCGGTTCGGTCACCGGTTCAGGCTGTCAGAGGAGATTATCATGCGACAGGACAGAAGCAGTCACCAAAAGTCATCAGGGGAATCAAACTCAAAAGAGTCCACAAAGTCAGCAGGATGTATTTTCGGCCGTCCCTCTCTTTTAAAACTTTCACGTTATCTTTTTTTTAAACATGAACAGAAATGACACGGATTCTGTTTTTGGAGTGGACGTTGGCTGTGTCTCATCATGCTTAATGTGTTTACCAGCACACGCTCTGCATTCTGATCTGGATCTAATCCCTGCACCTCCTCCTCCCTGGAGCCCCCCTTCCCCAACCCCCCGGGAGGTCTTAGCACAATTGTTAAGCTTCACCTCCTGTTGCTGTGGCTGCGGTGTGCGTGTGTGTGTGTGTGTGTGTGTGTGTTTGGTTGGCGAAGGTGGCTCAGCGTCACCCGCCCCTGCCATCATCGCTGCTATATTTAGTCTCTTTTTAATTTTGCGCACAAAGCCCTCCTCTGAGATTGCTCGCCACATTTCCTGCAAGATCTTAATGGCTCCGTCTTTATGATTAGCTTTATTGCATCAAAGCGCGGGGCTGCCTGGGATTAAGACGCGAGAGAGAGAGAGAGAAAGTGGCACGCCTCAGCGAGTCAGAATTACTGTGACAACTGACAAGACAGATGCACACGGCGGAATCGGTTCATAATGGATGAGGGGGTTTACTCTCCGAGAGCCCGAGTGGCAGAAAGGGCGCTTACGTAACTCCTCCACGCCGCTCCTTTGAATTATTGGCTTCCCTCTTAACACAGCATCTATTAGTAATTAGGGAAAATGCATCGACTCGTCTGCCAGGAGCCCAAACAGAGAAACCCGACACACCCTTCCTCCCTCATGAAACAGGCTTTTATATTAGATTTTCAGACGTGCATGTTTACATATTCATTTCCAAACATGCAGGACGTCCTCACTTCAATCTCTCTGCTCTCTTGTGTTTCAGGGCGTCTCCTCTAACTCCTCTTGGGAACAAGCTATGAAAATGATTATCAATGACCCTCGCTACAGGTACGACACTTCCCCGGGATCAGTCCGGACCGTATTCAGTGGAGCAGATGAGCGCAGTGCCCGTCTATCGTCTCTCATCAACCAAACTCTCACTCTTCCTCTTTCAACACAGTGCCCTTCCCAAGCTGAGTGAGAAGAAGCAGGCGTTCAATGCCTACAAAGTCCAAACGGAGAAGGAGGAAAAGGAGGAAGCTAGAATTAAATACAAGGAGTCTAAAGAGACCTTTCAGAGGTTCCTGGAGAACCACGACAAGATGACATCCACCACTAGATACAAGTATGTGAGGCGGTGATGTCGCAAGCTGTGTGTGTGTGCGGGGCTTTGTTCGGAAATGAGTCACAATTATTCCAGCGTATTCAATGAACATTCATGCTATCAGATGCCATCAAATTTAGATTAGATCCAGGTTTTATTGTCCCCGGAGGAAAGTAGGTTCCCACGGCACCGTACATCACAATTTTGCGTCACACTTACACAATAATAACAGACAGATTTACGCTTAAGCAACACACAACAGCAGGCAAAACAACACAAACAGTTACATCAGCGTGGGATCTTATTTATGTTTTGTGCATCTCTGGGATTATCCGGTGGCACAACAGAGATTCTGAACGTTTGCTTGTCGTATACGTCCCGTCGTAAAGAAAGAAAACACGAGCAGAGATTTAGAAGTCACGGCTGACGGATAACTTGGTCACCTTGACAACCTGCCAGTCTCAGAGTGCAGCTGGCACAGCGGCCGACGGTTACGGTTGCACTTCTGGAACGGCAGCTGTAGGATCACAGCAAGGCTCTGTGACTAAGACTGTGTGTGTTGTGTGTTGTGTCCGTCTGTACTCCTTAAATCGAAAACCTTATCTCACCTCAGTCGACCACAGCTTCTGCCTCCACTGAGCGAGGTCAAGGATCAGGTCATAGTCAGGAACACCAGAGACGCATACGGGATTTAGTTTGAGTCACTGGGCACAACTGCGTATGGAATGGAGGGAAACAAATGGTTAAAATTGCCTCCATGTGGATAACTTACATTCATTCTGTGTGTGTGTGTGTGTGTGTAATCCAGAAAAGCAGAACAGATGTTTAACGAGCTGGAGGTGTGGAGCTGCGTCCCAGAGAGAGACAGGCAGGAAATCTACGAGGACGTTTTATTCTACCTTTCTAAGAAAGAGAAGGTAACATGTCCGTCTACACTTCACAGCTAACAATCCCCTTCAAATCTCTGATGCTCTGGTTCAGTGAACACGGTTGTTTCCCCTCCCCCCCTCCTCCCCTCTACACGCTGCAGGAGCAAGCCAAGCAGCTGAGGAAGAGGAACTGGGAAGCTCTGAAGAACATTCTGGACAACATGGCCAACGTCACCTACCGCACCACCTGGTCTGAGGCGCAGCAGTACTTGTTAGACAACCCCACCTTTGCAGAGGACGAGGAGCTCCAGAGTACGGCAACAAACATTCACGTCCTTGCATAGTGTGTGTGTGTGTGTATGTGTGTGTGTACGCCCTTTGTTCGTCTATGAAGGCTTTGATGTCTCGCAGTTAATGGTCTTTTTTTTCTTTCTTTCTTTGCCGACAGATATGGACAAGGAGGACGCACTCATTTGTTTCGAGGAGCACATCCGGGCGCTGGAGAAAGAGGAGGAGGAGGAGAAGCAGAAGACTCTACTCAGGGAGAGGAGACGGCAGCGCAAGAACAGAGAGGCGTTCCAGGTCAGAGGCGACGGAGGCATAAATGAGATCTCACAGCACTCCAAAACAAAAAAAGCCTGCCGCTGTTTTGGCTTTCACAGAAGACGTGTCCAGACGTGTTTTTTTGTTTTGATCGTTTCCGTTTCCTCTCGTAGAAATTTCTGGACGAGCTCCACGACCACGGTCAGCTTCACTCCATGTCCGCCTGGATGGAGATGTACCCGACCCTGAGCTCAGACATCCGCTTTGCCAATATGCTGGGCCAGCCGGGTAGGAGAGCAGGTCAAACTCCACATGTGACCGCACACATACACACACAGCCGCACCAGCTGAAGCCTCTGACGCACGTGGATGTGCCATGCATACGCCAGCACAGACAGACACACACACACACGGCTCACTGACTTTAGTATCCTTGCTGTTCTTGCTTCAATGTCATTTACACATTTTAATTCCTGATTTGTTACAGGCTCCACCCCCTTGGACCTGTTCAAATTCTACGTAGAAGATTTAAAGGCCCGTTACCACGATGAGAAGAGGATCATCAAAGATATCCTTAAGGTATGATGTCACTTCAAACTGTGTTTAACTGTTCGGTCACCTTTCCTTTTGCCTCTCTAAAGTATTTGACTGACCTTCCGGAATGTGCTTCCAGGACAAAGGCTTCCTAGTAGAAGTCAACACCGGCTTTGAGGACTTTGGATCGGTCATCAGCTCGGACAAGAGAGCAACCACACTGGACGCAGGCAACATCAAGCTGGCCTTCAACAGTGTAAGACTTCACAAGCTTTTCAGTCACGTTGCCTCAAGGCTTACTCGGATAAACAAACAGCAAACAAAGCGCGTTTCCAGGACAACCCTGACTATATATACAACTATTGAATATAGAAGGTTTTCCTGAGCTTTGTGTGAAACCTGCTGCTGGAGGATCTGAAGACATTTTCAAGCTGCTCTTTAATAAAGTCACTTTAGTGTAAAGGACCTTGGTTTTATGCGTAGAGGTTTTTCTTATTTTTTTGCCGGTTTTGTTCCCGTAGCTACTGGAGAAGGCTGAAGCCAGAGAGAGGGAGCGAGAGAAGGAGGAGGCCAGGAAGATGAAAAGAAAAGAGGCCGCCTTCAAGAACATGCTGAAGCAAGCCACTCCACCTCTGGAGCCCGAGGCTGCGTGGGAGGCAGTATGTTCCTAATGCAAACACTCCGTCTGTGACCCGACGGACACACACGCACTTTCCGTCTAGACACATCACTGTATTCAGAACAGCATCTAGCAGCAGGTTGTCTTTAAGATATACATCTTGTAGTAAGTGTTTTGTGTATCTCTGACATTTTCTCATCTCAGGTCAGAGAGAGATTTTTAAAGGAATCGGCCTTTGAAGACGTGACTCTGGAGTCTGAGAGGAAAAGGATCTTTAAAGACTTTATGCACGTCTTAGAGGTAAGGTCGTCATGACAGTGGGAACGCTTTGTGGTTGATTGTATATGTGTTTACATGCTGTGCATCATTTGAACAGCACGAATGCCAGCATCACCATTCCAAGACGAAGAAGCACTCCAAGAAGTCTAAGAAGCACCACAGGAAGCGATCTCGCTCCCGATCCGTGAGTGGTCTCTCTTAAATGCACCGCTCTTAGACAATGCAAGGACATCTTGAAGAATAATTCCACTATCAGTGTCCTGGAATGCCCATTTTCCTGGATTAACGTTGTAGATTTGCGTCTCTCAACTCAATGTGTCTCAACAGGGCTCAGAGTCAGAGGAGGACGAGTACCACAAGAAGAAAAAGAGGTCCCAGTCCAAATCCCCCTCTGAGCGATCCTCCAGCGGAGAGTCTGGTGAGTGGCTTTCACAGCTCACATTTAATTAAGTCTATAAATCCAGCACAGCTCTATGGCCACTCGCTGACATTCTCCTGCCCACCACCAGAGAGAAGCTATAAGAAGTCCAAGAAGCACAAGAAGAAGGGAAAGAAGAGACGCCACAAGTCTGTAAGTCTACAGGAGGGACACGTACGTGTGTGTACGTGTGTGTACGTCTGTTCCGTTTGAGCATTTCCACTAACCACCACCGTTGCTACAGGCATCTCCTGAGTCAGACGGCGAGAAGAAAGGAAGAGAGCGGGACGGAAAGCGCGATAAGGATGCCGACAAAGATAAAGAGAACGAAAAGTCCCGAGGGAAAACTCATTCAGACTCCAAAATCAAGTCGCCGAAGAGGAAATCAGCCAAAGAGGAGGTAATTTCATTTATTGTATTCATTCAACGGTTTAAATCTAATAGCGCTAATGGCTTTGTGTGTTTTTTCGACCAGTCTCGTTCACTTTGTAACATTTGATGGGGGGGTCGTCGATCTCTCTGCCGTGTTGTAATCAGGGCGGCTGGGATACATCAGGCAGCGAGCTGAGCGAAGGCGAGCTGGAGAAGAGGAGGAGGACTTTACTGGAGCAGCTGGACGCACCGTGACGACCCAGCTCACCCCACGGCCTTTTAACATCCTCGCCCAGCCTCCGCAAAACTGCGCTGTCCCTTCCATTACGCATCCGATGTACCGGCCACACAGACCCCCTGGGTGGCGCTCTCCTCTTATCACATATGGGTTTGTGCTACACTGAGCTAACATTTCTTATGTGACTAATTTGATATCAGGAAAAAGACTCTTGCCTGTTCTAGGCTTTACATTTTTAGTTGAACTTAGTTGTACATGTATTTTTTTCCACTAGTTTTATATTCAGTTGAAAGCGAATCTTAATGTTACACTGACTCTTAACATGCAAAGTGGAAGAAATATAAATATTTCAAGAAACAAGTTCACATTTCCTGTCGAATATTTGATCGGTTCTAATGAAAGTGAGTCCGTTTGATTTAATTGTTTCAGTAAGTTTTGATTAAGTGTAATAAACTATTGTTTCCATTCATGATGTCATGTCTGGTATTGTTAATAGACTCATTAGGCCAAAGTGAAACATTTTACATCAGATTGCATGTGACTGCTAAACTCAGATTTCTGAAGAACTAGTGACATCTGCTGGTCAATCTTAGAATAATTTAAGACTAAACCTCACATAAAAGAGCAGCATAAAAGAATTACATCTACCTAATCCAAATCATAAATCATCCTCACACAAAAGAGATGCATTAAATCACAGCACAGCTCTGCCCAAAAACTTCAAAGCTAAGTGGCTTTGTTGGAACATGAACTACAATTGCATTTCCTTAAGAAAATATGTTTATTGTAATTGCCGAAAGGCCTGAAATGTCTGAATGGTTTCTTTACCAGAAAGAATGAAGTTACAAACAGTTTGATTGACAGCTAAAAGCTCATATCCTTTGAAGCTGCTAATTGAACAACAGGTGCAGCCAATTAAGCTGATACAGAGCCTAATCAGTCTAACGGCAGAAAATGACAAACCACATGTGGAACAACTGGCTCCGACGCAAAAACTATACCTGCTATCTGACAACGGATTGAACCTTGAGAAGCAAGAGAACGTCCTAAAGGCAGGGGTGTATTATGGTTCAAAAAGGCCAGATAATAAAGAAGAACCAGTGAGTTGATAAAGATGTCAAATTTCAGCTGAAATGCAACCAATACCTGGTCCTGAATTTTCCTCATCTAACCCATTAGTTACTAGTTTTTATTTAAAGGCAGAAAGAGTATAAACTGCACATGTTGCTGTAAACAATTACAATAATGGTCATACTGCTTTTCCACACTGACCAAAACAACAGAATGAAGGCACAAATAGAGCACCGCATGTACACACTTAATGCTCAAACAGCAACAACTTGCTTAACAGTAGAATATCCTTAAGATACTAAGTGTGTGGCCATAGTTAAGCGGCCTTGGTGGTTTAAGAAATACATCATGTCAAAGCTCCCATATGACAGAGACCAAGTAAGCTTTTTTATAACTCACAGTGCAAGTTATGAAAGCATTAAGAGAGTTTGGTAACATCACTCTCACAGGCATTCCACCAACTCACTGGAGTAAATGAGTTTTGCCGATATGCATGTTGACAAGTTAGAAGCATGAACACTGTGGGTTGTATTGCATCACAGTCGGCCCTGTCAGTGTGGCAGTACTTTGATACTGAAGTGAAAGTTCAACAAGAGAATACAATAAAATACAACAAAATCATATTCAACATAGTTTATTTGATCATAATGGTTGACAATCTCAGATCATCTAATTTTTAAAAAAGCATGTTATTTTGTAATAAGCACAAAATGCTTACAAATACACTGACAGAACAACAAATCCAGTCAAAGAAATGCTGCCGATAGAGACGGTGAAGTTCAGAGATGATTGGCAGAACATGGAGATGACAGAACAGGCGAGTGTGTCCCAAGCCTCAAAACCAGCCAATCACAACCAACACAAGCTCCTACCACAGCCATGATGTGTATTATGAGACTAAATCTTCCAAAAAAACTAAAATATGAGATATGAGTAGTTGCAAATCAGACAATTGGATGAATTTGAATGCGGCAGAAGACTTTATTGATAATAAATGTAATGTAAATTGAACAAAATGTCGCTGGTTTTGATGACAAACCGACACACCCACAAGCTAACCGAGTGACCAGTTGCTCCTGTTTGACAGTGAGACCTTGTGATTAACGCTCTAACACCTTTCTGTTAATGGTTTTAAGCCGCTACATTTGACTTAATTAAATATACAAAATGGAAACAAAAACTATAAGTTAAAATAACATTCAAATCATATAGCACAAGGCATGGAAAACTTTGTTTAAACAATATGTACAATATTAACCCTCTGGTAATGTGTATTAAGAAGTACAAAAAAGGGAAAAAACATCGCTTGTAACAAAACGTCTGTACATATAGGAAAGTGTTGTGGACTTTGCTTTGCCGTGTCTGTGATAAATCGGCACGTGGATGAAAGCTTAAAGGAGCCTCTTCAGTGGTTAAATAGCATAAATTAACATGAAAGAAGGCCAGTATGCTGGATTATTGATTATGCTGGAACCTTTTAGAGATGAAATGCAAAGTTATATCCAGTTTTGACGATGAGCTCATCCAGTAGGCCTCCGCATCTTTGTTACATTCTCCACACAGAAAATGCATACTGGTCCTTAAGAGGCCCTGCTAGGAGGGGTTTACTTTATTTGTTCCCAGAAACCAGCAAAGAAACATGTGAATGGACGACACGTGAGCTTTATCTCAACAGGCAGCCTCGGCTTATGAGTTAAAAGCTAAATTCACACTTGATCTAATAAACAAGTGATGGAAAAGAAGATGGAGAAGCTGTGCTATATACATTTCACATTGACTTCCATCTACTTCATACTTCCTTGAGTACTCTGAGTAGAATTTGGATTTCTGTGTCTGATCATCGGCGCTTTGAGTGAAATTTGAAAAGCTCACATGATGTAAAATACTGCAGGTTAAGCAGCTGGGTGTACAGTGAGGAATGGAAAGAGCTCTGGAATGTTCCAACACGCCGGAGTTTAAAACTCATCACCAAAGGCGGAAGATTTGTAACGGGGTCCAATACATTCTATACGTTTCCAAGGAAACATCTCAGACCCTTTACAGTCCAGTTTTACACATGACAGAAATCCTTACATTAAAGCCTGCTCAGGTTTGTATTGCTTAAAATGGGATTATTCAAAACAACAGACAAACAGAGGACAACAATGACTTTCGACTATAAAAACAGGTTCAGGCACTTGGCTTGTCTAAGGTTTCGAACTCAACCTTACACACTTTCAGTTCAGTCCCATATCTTCTTCCAGTCCTTCATCGTGAGAAGCTGCTACCACACACAGCCATGGAACAACACCGCAGTCTGTATCCGTATGTAGTATATATACATATTAATCTCTGTTACTACGCCTTCTTCATCAGCTTGCGTTTGTCCTTCACTCTACATGACATCTCTCTCTCTCTCTTGCTCTCTCTCTTTCTCTGTCTCTCGTTCTTTCACTACACATCCTTTCCCGTCTTCTGGCCCTGAGCACGTGCATTGTTCCCTCCTCACATGGCCACCTCGGCGTTGTTCACTGGCCGCAGGTTCTGATCATCAAAGCGTCTCCTGACACTCCTCCGCACCGCGTCTGCTCGCCTGTAAGGCTGATTCCTCAGATCTGACATGGAGGGAGGGAAGGACGAGGAAGAAAGGGAGGGAGGGGGGGTAGGGGTGAATAAAAGAGCTGTCAGTCATGTTGTCAGGGCGATTTTGATGAGCCCGCAGGCTCAGACTGCTGGCCGCCTGTCACCCAAAGCAGCTTGAGTTCTACACAGAATAAAAAGCCTCCAGGCTCCGGGCAGCTTTCCCTGTGTGTTAGACTGAGACAAGCTACAAGGTCTCAATTTGGAGGCTTTGCCAAAATCTACAAAGCTTCAGATGATGCATGTCCCCCGGAGTAAGAGGCTAAATTTAGATAAATAGCTTTAGCTCTTTAATGCTGATAAAGACAGTAAAGACTACTGGACATAAAGACTAATGGTTATAAAAGAGATAACAAAGAGGAGGGATATAGAATAGAGGGAGAGGAAGGTCAATACGATACTGACACCCTTAGTGAAAGGAAGGAGAAGACAGGGAGGAAGGTAATAAAAGAGATGCTTGCCAGGTTTGGGACACATCCACCACTACAGGTGTGCTACTGGAGGAGTTCCTTACCCTCGAGTAGACATTGGGAAATTTAGTAATATTATTCTTCTTTAAGGCTAGATGAAGAGAAGACAAAATGAACGTTAAAAAGGGGGGAATGACCCCGAACACAACAGCCCCATATTTCACAGCGGCTTTGCAAACACAGCGCTGCTGCACGAGCGAAGCGAAGGCTGCTGGGCGGGGGCAGAATAGGGAAACGGGCAAGGGCACGGAAAGAGCTGGAGGCTGTTAACTGATACAGCTGGAGGAGAGGAAGACGTAGGAGAGAGAGAGGAGGATCAAAGCTTCTATGGTTTTTAAATCTGTGGCGCTAAACTCAGGCTGCTTTGCAGAGTGGCTACCAGCAGGGCAGTGAAAGCTCAACTCTAGTTTCCACAAGAGAGCAAACTCAACTGAAACAAACCAATATCATTAAAGGAGACGACAAAACTGTTATTGTTCAACATGACAACAATCCAACCAGGACGTGCTGCATGTTAGTGTCGCATGCACTATGTGACTGGAGAGGAAGAAATGCTGGAATGCAAACAAAATTAAGACATCCCGGGCGTCATGCAAGGCGAAGCAAAACCATGTGAAAGGGAGGTGATGTAATGGCAGGAGCATAAAGAGCAGGGGGAGGGGGGACAACACGTGCATTAAGCCACAGCAACACAAACACAGATAGTAACGTGTAACAATGAAAATACAGTACATTCATTCATTATCATTTCAAACAGTGAACACATGAGAGCAAGTTATAATGTCACAGACACACAGGCATGAACAAGCTGAGCTTCATGGTGCGACTGAAGCAGCTGCACCATGAAGACCAGGTTACGTTTACATCTAATCTGAGAGGCACGTCAACCCAGTTTAGATTAAGTTGTTTAATGTACAGCCACTAGATGGCAGCAATCATTTTATGCCTGTGCTCCTGTTACTAATCTGTGACATTATGGTTTGCTGTGGTGAATGATGATGTCACACCGGTCATGCAGGTGGGAGAGGAAACCGTCGCCCACCGCCAAAGTCATGCACGGGGGGTAGGGGAGGGGGGAGACGCACCGACGCACGCATAACACACACTTCCGACACGTGCGCCTGGGTCCACCGTGTGCATGCACAGGTCCGAGTGTGTGAGTGTGAGAGTGTGACCGTTACTGAGGGGCAGCGAGAAAACCAAAACAAGCATGCACTCAGGTGTTGAGAGAGTAAAGGGGGGGGGGACACAAAAGAAGAAAATAGAACGTCGTGTTCCGGCAACCTTTGAGAAGAGAGAGAGTTCTACAAGCTTAGTAATGGTACTCCTCATTGAGGGCGGGCTCGCAGAAGAACCGAGAGCCGCGCTTGGCTGTGCGGGCGGTAAAGGGCACTGTCTTCAGCACTGCATCAGGGACAACATGGACAACAACAGCCAGGACAAGACAGGACAAACACAGTATAAGAAAAGCAGACATCTACAGGGGGTTTAGCACCGGTTAGAACTCAGCAAATACCCAACAACGCCATCGGGGGCTGTGACTGAACCTTCATTCTAGTTATGTTTCATTACTGACGGGACTCATGAGTAGAACCTAAAGTTATGGGGATGTTATAGAGTTCCTGTGTTTAGGTTTGAGGGGGTGTGTGAGAAGTAACTCAACAGGTTATGGGGTTGTGGCCATGTGGGTCATGAGCCAAGGAACATTACAGTGGATTTTGAGGAGGATCCAGATTATAATTGTTAAATTATTCTGTTAATTTTAGGCCACCATTCAGACTTCCTGTGTCCTGTGATAACACTGACCACTAGATGGCAGCAGATGGACCAAACAAAAACTATTGCCAGTGGTCAGAAATGCAAATTTTCAAATTAGAGCTTTATTGGGCCAGAAGAGATTTAACTGATTCAGTTAAGTACAAACATTTAAAGCTCCATTAAAGCAGCATTATCCAATTAACAATTTCCATTATGACCTCCTAAACTTGGGTCAGAGGTCAGATTGTAAAGGTCAAATGTGCAAATTAAAACATTTCTTGTCAAAATATAAAATAGTTAATCGTCTAGGTGACCGGTTGGGAGGATCAATCTGAATTTGAAACATTCTTCACTGACCTTACTGACTAAGTAAGGTTCTAGGAGTTAGTCACAGCCCGGTCCTGTCTACGTACAGATAGTGTTACAAAGCAATGACAAGAGGACAAATAAGCAATGATCATCACACATTTGATACCACTCAGAATGTGATCGGATTAGCTGTGTGTGTGTGTTTGTGTCCCATTACTGTTAGCAAAGCCTCTGGTCTGAAACACCTCACGGCTCGATGTTCAAAGAGCCAAAGTAACCATGTTAGTTGGTTTAGAAACCCTGGTTAATGGCTGCAGGAGAGGAGCTTCATGCAGAGCGCCCTGTGTGTATGTGTGTGTGTGGCCAGACTGAAGGCAGGGCCTGGCTGAAGTTACCCGTGATGATGTCCTCGATCGCCCCGTCTTTGCCTTCGTACACGTGGCGACTGTCCTTAACCTGTTTCCTCCTGAGCTCGGTAATCAGCTCTTGCTGCTGACGCTTGTTCTTGTGAGACGGAGACTGGAGAGGAGACACACACACACAAACACACACACACACACGCAAACAAACAAAGACTTTACTGGAGGGAGGGAGGTACGGAGCCAGGAATGGAGGGGGCAATGGAGTGAGGGAGGGCGACCTACCTTCTGGTCCTGCTCCATCATGGCCTCCTGTTCCAGTAGTTTCTCCATCATCATCTGCTCCTGTCTCTTTCTGTGCTCATTATCCTCCGCAGCTTGCTAACAGACACACACACACTCATATTGAACACCACACACCACCGGAGCTGCATTTCATACTGTATGTGTGTGAGAGATGACCACTCTACTCACCCTGTACGCTTTGACAAATCGCACAAACACTGGGAAGAAGACGGACGGCGGCGCGGTTTTGGCGTTCTCGCCGAAGAACTTCACCGCCTCGTCGAAGGCGTCCTTTTCAGAGACAGAGGGTGCGTTATTGTTTATACGTTGTCTCAGTGCTCTGTTACTCCTACACGCGCGTGCTACAGTAACAACACACTCACCTGTGCAATCTTGGCTTCTTCCTGCAGCTTCTTCAGTTTGCTCTCGTTGAGGGCGATGAAGTCTTTGAGCATGGTGTTGTGGCCGTGCATGCTGTACTCCCGCCTGGTCAGCTCCATGCCTCTCTGCATCTCCTTCACATCCAACAGTACGTTCTCCAGAGACACTGCGATGGGGACACACACACACACACACACACACACACACACACACACACACACACACACACACACACACACACACACACACACACACACACACACACACACACACACACACACACACACACACACACACACACACACACACACACACACACACACACACACACACACACACACACACACACACACTAAATTAACCTCCAGCCATGACAGATTTCCGAGCGTTTGCATGGGTTTAGGCGTGGCCGCACTCACCCGCTGCAGCTTTCTCCACATAGTTCAGCTCGTTGTAGAAGAGAGAAACCTGCGAGTACTTCTCCTTCACCACGTTGGCGATGTAGTGCAACAGTGTTAACTTCCGATCCGTCGACTTGGTGTCGAGCAGCTGCGAGGAGCATAAGGGACGAGACAGATTTAAAGACAATAGTAACAGATTTCTTCAGACTAATAATGCCTAATAGGGCAGCTGGACTCACCAAGTCTAAACTTTGCAGCTTGAATCCGTACACTGCTCCCCTTTTGCTGCTGTTCATGTAGTTTCCGAGCGCTAAGATGATCTGAAACGGGCAGGAGGAAGCGTGAAGAACGAAGCTGCGCAGTCATTTCAGGTAACGTGAAGGTGAAACGCGGTGTTACACACTCACCTCGAGGATTTTCTTCAGCTTCTGCGACGACTTGATGGACACGGAGGCGGCGATGACTGCATGAAGTTGCTGTCGGGGACACAAAGAGGTGGACGTGAGAGACAGACAGGTTGTAGAAACGCCCAACAGCCTGAGAACGGTTTCCCTCCCGGCTCTCACCGGCGTGAGCATCTGCATGCTCTCGTTGAAGTTGCCTATAAACGTCATGATGGTCATCTTCTGCATGAGCCGCTCGATCTTGCTGAACTGCATCATGAAGCGGTCCTCGTCCGTCAGGCTCTCCAGCGGCTTGCGCTCCTTCTCGAACTGCCGCAGCACTTTGACCTCGTTCTCCGTGGGCTGGAAGCGCATCAGGCACTCCACGAAGTCCACCGGCAGAGTTCGCAGGTCGAAACTGCACACAAAAATAGTTCAATCAATCGTCTCAAGACTTCCAGACTGACTCGGCATGAATGTGCGTGTGTGTGTGTGTGTGTGTGTGTGTGTGTGTGTGTGTGTGTGTGTGTGTGTGTGTGTGTGTGTGTGTGTGTGTGTGTGTGTGTGTGTGTGTGTGTGCTAAGGAGACGTACAGCTGAATGGCCTTGCTGATCTCCTCTGGCGACTTGCCCACTTTCCTCAGCGTGATGGCCAGGTTCTTGGCCCGGTTGGATTCCAGCAGAGACACCTTGCTCGGCATCTTCTGGATGACCTTGTGCTTGCTCATGGACAGATCGATCGACGGGCCTTGAGCTTTCGTCTTGAACATCTCCTCGAACTCGTCCACGTTCAGATCCTGGAGGACAGTGAGAAAGGAGTGATGATTCAGAGTCACATTGGCATCCTCTCAGCCGGGCCACGGTGGCGTTTGGCGGCGGGCTCTCACCTCCAGTATCCTCTCGTCGTCGATCTCGTTGAAGACAGTCCCGTTGATCTGGTTGGGTTTCAGAGCGACCCAGTTGAAGACGGGCATACGGAACTTGGTCTTGATCGGTTTCTTGATCTTAACAGCTGGACAGGGACACAAAGGAGTTAGCGGCCCTGCCTTGGGGCTGAGTTAACGCTAACACCCACACAGACACACACACGTGACAGGGCAGACAGATGTGGGTACACACACTCCTTTGACTCCTACGTCTGTCTGAGCTCTGCTGTGTCACCAGAGACTCAGAGTCCGTTTCTATCATCATCTTGTCATTGTGTCTCAACATGCAGTAAGACACTCACACACACTTTCTCATGTCCAGCAGAACTACAACACTGCATTAAAGTTGTAGCTAAAGTGGCTACTGAGTGTGAATCTAGACAGGCGACAGCAGGGTGTGAAAGGAACTCATGCACAGGTTTGAAATGTGGTATTTTCAGTGTTGCAGCATCATAAAGAAGGCAGTGAGGACAGATATAGCCTGAGAATGATGGAGGAATTAAGTATCAAGAGTACATACAGTATATTGGGCAATTTTTGAGAAAGTTTAATGGTGGTCACTGCCAAAAACAGAGCCTGAGACTGAAAATACCATTTTCATAACCTGGGAAAGGAAGAGAAGAGAAGAAGGGGGGGGGGGGAGAAACACCACAGAACAAGCAGAACCTACAGAAAAGTTTGATGGGTCCCTCTGGGTCGGCAAAAAAAAGAAGCAAAATCAGGGAGAAAAATCATTAAAGAACTGAGTGAGAAACGGGGACAGGTTGGGCAATTTCTACATAAATCTGGATGCACAGCACATCGACATAACAGCATCAACTAATTCCTATGCCGGGTCAACTAGATAGAGAGTAAAGTCAAACGATAAGAAGAGAAAGTACAACATCACACACACATCTAGCCATAACACACATGTACTAACCAGCTGATCGACTGACTAGTATGAGCCATGAGACATTTGCTAGATCTGCTGGCCATGCACAGGTGTAAGTAATCACTCATTAATCATGGCTGCGGTGCATTAAGCTGCATCAGAGCCCTCGTTAATGTTATTAGCTGCACCTGTGACTTTCAACCTGTAAGCCACAATATCCAGCAAAGATCAAGAGGATTGTCGGTCTTTCTGTGTGTGTGTGTGTGTGTGTGTGTCCTCACCTGCTAACCCGGAGTTCATAATGACGGTGGGGGTCCCGCAGCCGGGCAGTGGGGGGGCTCCTGGGGGAGGCGGCGGGGGCGGTGGCGCTGACATGCCTGTGACGGGTCCCGGGGGTGGAGGGGGCGGGGGAGGAGGAGGGGGTGGCGGAGGCGGGGGAGGCGCCGCTGGAGGGGCGGACGACGGGCCGTTTGGCACTGGGAGAGAGGAGAGAGGAGAGAGGAGAGAGAGAGAGAGTGAGTGGGTGTGTGTGGGTGTGTCAGCGTCACCATGCAGAATGCCGTCATGTTCTGATTAATGACACAACTTTCTCCCGCTAAAGGCTGAAAGTCAAATCAAAGCAATTTAACTGCGAGACCTGCCACACAGTATAAACAGCTGGTAATGACTTAAAAAAAACTTTATTTTTCCTTTAAATTCTTGTAGAAATTTATACATTGGTTTTTTTTTAATTCTAATTTCTATGCTTAATAAACTGCATTTATGTAGTATATATCCTACTTTTGTAATTTCATTGATTTATCTTCACCTACAGTAGTCAGGTGGTCTCCATGGTAACACCTGCATTGCACCTTACTTACAATCCTGTCAACAGTATGTAAAGAAAGCTTGAGTTGCATCTTTCAGCAGTGCTGCAAACAGCAAGTCTGTGTGTGTGTGTGTGTGTGTGTGTGTGTGTGTGTGTGTGTGTGTGTGTGTGTGTGTGTGTGTGTGTGTGTGTGTGTGTGTGTGTGACTGAACATGAACCTACCAACTCCATTCACAGGCAGTGGAGGAGGAGGTGGAGGAGCATGGGTGCCCCCTATGCCTCCCACATGGTTGGGACTGTAAGCCAACACGGCGCCGGGCAGAATCTCCATGCTTTGGGGGGGCGAGGGCAGGATGGAGATGTCGCCGTCTCCCTTCTTGTGGATCTTGATGGTTCCCTGCTTTTCCAGCTCGTTGATCTTCTTCTCCAAGTTGCACTGTCGCTGGATGGCCTCGTCCTTCTCCTTCACTATCTTCCGCAGCGTGTGGACCTGGGAGTTTGTGTTTTTGTAGACCTCCTGTAATGGAATGAAGGCAAGAAAAGGCATGAGGAAGATGATTTTTGAGGCGGGGCAGCAGTTCTAGAAGATCATAGTGCACATATATTTGTGCACTGACCCTGATGGATTCCAGCTCCTTGTTCCTGTGCATTAGCTGCTTCTCCAGCTCTACGATCTTAGACATGGCTTCATTCTCCATGTCCTGCAGCTTCTCCGTCATCTGTGGAGAACAATAACCAGGAGGAAAACAGTTATTAAACTTATTTTTTCAGGATTCAATCAAAACATTGAGCACTTGAAACCGATAGCTCCGGATTTCTCACATGCGACATGTTCTCCTCTAGCTCCTCCACTCGCTCCAGGGCAGCATTTTTGGTCTCTGCATCCTCCAGCAGGGCTCCCACGTCAAACACGTTATCCAAGTAGGCCTGGATCTGAACCTGCAGCTTGTCGCTTTCTGTGTGTTTGAGTTTCTGGAGTGCAAAGAGAGAGAAAGGTTGAGATGTGAGACAAACTTTGAGCTGAATCTTTAAGTGTGTGTGTGTGGAGGAACTCTGAGTGCTCACGTCTAAGTACTCGTCCAGGCCCAGCTTGGTGAAGTCGAACTGTAGATGCACCCTGAAGTTCATGTCCTCGACCGAGTGCACAACGATGTTGATGAACTGCATGCACGCCACCTAGTGGACGCAACAGGGAAATGCAGTTAATGTCATGAACAGAGTATTGAGTATTGAAACACATACACATATTACGTAATATAAAAGAGAAAGGAACCAAGTACATGTTTCCTTTTTCGTGTCCATCCTGTTTCCTTCCGCTCCCCTCCTTTTCTCCTTTCATTCAACAGTGACAAGATTTGTGCACAGTGTGTATAAGTGTGTATAAACGTACCATGAAGTCGATGTTGTTGTCCTCATTCTTGAAATACTCCATGAGCTTTTCAAACCGTTGCGTCTCCAGACACACCTGAAAGCCAACACACACTTGACTTAAGGACCTTTAGAAGCACACAGAGGCCAACAATCTGCAAGTATCAATGCATGTAAAGGTTCAGCACTGGGCAGCAGCCTCCACATGGATCCAGTCACAGTAATCTCTCAGTTTGTAATGGCCTCCACCGTGTTCTCATTAGACGATCTGCGGTCTCCCCGAGCCTGATTCAACCACTTACACTAATGCCTCTAAGAGGAACACTCAATATTTCATCCGGGGGGGTGTAAATATTACATTAACTTGCAGTCGCGTCGTGTTTGTGGGCCGAAGCTGCAAAAAGGTTCTGCTGCTATGGCCCTCTTCATCATAAAGTGTCCACTCCTTTCTACGGCTGCCAGAATACCTCATCCAGACAGGCAAAGGTCAAGCAAGGCCGTCTCCTCCATCTTTCTCTCCCTTTCCCTAAGTCGGAGCTTTGAAGTGAGTGCCAAGTACAGTTTACACACACACACACACACACACACACACACACACACACACATAAACTGTTTTCTCTGGGTCCTGGTGAGGTCAAGTGGGTCGTCTTGTGCTGTGCAGCCAAACCTGTGTCTGTAATCTGTTGATAAAGGGCCGGAGCACATGTCTAGAATGCTTTGCCTCCCTCTGCAGTGAGGAGCACGGCGAGCATTCCTCCCGACTGACTCACCCTTTGAAATTACACAGTGGACACATAATGACACATCCCTCTGCTCAGATCCCCAAACTTCCCGTCTTTGTGCAGCACGTACCTCCATAAAGTTGTCGAACGCTGAGAGAATAATTTCGTGGCCTCCTCTCACGAGACAAACTGCCGCCAGGAGCTCCAGGACCAGAGCTTTAGTTCTGTAAAAAATAAAGGCCAGACGGGTTAGTCAGTGACAAACACACGCTTAACACGGGGCAAACAAAGTGGAAAACAAAACAATTTAACATTCTGCCATCACCCTAATGAGCGTGTTTACCAGAGGGCTGTCACGATTAATCGATAAAAATCGATGATTCGGCAACGCGACCACAAATCTCAGCCCACTTGGCAGCAGCAATGCAACATTTAATTGGCTCGGCAAACAGTCGCAACAGATGAGTCCTCTCACTGAGCTGCAGAACTGATTGCCTCGGCAGATCATCTGTCCCCTCTGCCATCAGACTCCAGAACAGCAACTTAGGACTCTTATTTGTTCTTAACGCACACTGTACCATACTTTTCCATTAATGTAAATTCATCAATAATCAAAATAAACGATATCCCTCCTTTATCACAATGTTTATATAGTTTTCAAAACTCCCTTTTTAAATCAAAACAAGATTAATACGAGTTTCTAATGTCAATTGTTAGACCTCTGCTTTGAGATCTGACACATGGGATTAAAGGACAAGTATAAAAGTGAAGTTCTTCATTTTAAACTTAATCCCTGAGTGCTGTGGTGTTCGTGTCCATGTGTGTGTGCATGCGTGTGCATGTGTGTGTGGGTCCACACTGCACTCTCCTGTTAATTCATGCAGGAGTTCTCTCCCGGATGAGACTAAGTGTGTCAAGTGATGTGAGGTAGTTTCCTTTAGCCCCGGGGCGGTAATTGAACACATACACAAGTGCCCGCAAACACACACACACACGCACACGCCAGTCCTTTTCTGCAGCTGCCAGTGTGGTGCAGTGTATTGGAGTGTGCCAGCGGTGCCCTGGCCTGTGCACCAGCTCAGCAGCTCATCACTAAACTCTGGGTAACCTCCTCCTCTTAATCAAGCATACGTACTCACCTGGCGCTCTTATTGTTGAGACTTAGTGCAATTTCGTTCACAGCGTGCGGGTGTGACATGACCATGTTGAAGCCGTACTGGAATGTGAAAAAAGAAAGAGAGGGAAAAGAGAAGTTGTCTTTATACAAAACACGACCAAAGCAAATGAAAAGGCTTTAGGGCAGATGTGTGTGTGTGCGTGTGTGTGTGTCTGGTGGACAGCGGCAAGTGCTGACCTGGTAGTTCATGATGGCCCGCAGGCACATGATGCAGACATGGACGTCGTCTTTCTTGCAGACCAGCCTGGAGTTTTTCAGCGTCCTCCGCATGGGCAGAGTGTTACAGCTGTGAAGAAGAAACACAAACAGCAGAGCAAAGAGCTGAATAAGCAGCATGGAGTGTGGCCACCAAAAGTCTTGGACGTGTTCTAATGGCATGTGAACAGAAACGAGAGCGCACAAGGCCTCAGTAAACAAGAAAACAGATGCCATTTGTGAATGAAAGCCTCCCCCCGACCCCCCCACACATAGGAAGGCCATTAAACTGCCACATCACGTTACATTAACAGAAGCCATATAATCTACAGCCTCACGAGGGTGAATTGTTTTAATTTAACGTCCCGCACAAAGATATCACTTACAGCTGAGCACAATAGCAGCCACTCATTTGCATGCAGCTCAGCGATGGTGCAGACTTTGAGCCGGACAAACCCATGGAGCCGGTGCGGCGCTCACAATGGAGGCGAAACACCAGAGCGGGCAGAGTGACTTAATAATATGCGGAGCCGGTGGAGACGCAGGAGTTTATTTTCAGTGCTCAGACACGAGGGTCACCGAGCAGACCCGCTTCTTGGAATAAAGCGTCTTCAAAGCACTGATAGACACACTGATTCATGCCTGAGGGTGAGACTCCCGCTTGAGTCACAGCATTGGTGCGCGTGTGTGAGTGTGTGAGTGTGTGTGTGTATGCGTGTAGTCTAAATCTAGCAGAAAGATTTGGCTGAAAAGCAGATGGACTGAGCTTTTCCCTCTCAATAACTTAATTTATCAGCGTGCAAACTGAGGCATGGCAACGAATGAGGCTTCAGTTTGAGAGCAGACGAGAACAAAATGTTCTTAGTCAAACCAAAATGGCTACAAATAATGTTAGAAATAGACTGAAACCCAAAACTTTTTGTTGTACCAGAAAGACAAAGATAAACACAACACGACCAAGAATGACATCACACACACACACACAGATAGACAGAAACCCCATTTACACCTTGCAGTCTAACCCAGATAATGTAAGCAGAACGTATTGCGATCAGAATACAATCTGACTTGCCAGGCCGCATACGTGCTGTGATCATATCTCAGTCACATCTAAACATGAATCTGTGACGGTCTGACCTTGAATCACCTCCTTGTTTATAAAGTCAGTTTGCGTTTACCTCCACCTGGGCTGTTTCACAATGCAAGGTGTATATGCGTCCACGTCTACCACTTCTACGTCTTCTATGTCTATAACCACAGATTAAGAACAGCGAGACACGACGGCGTCTCTGTCCGACTATAGGCTGATGTCCAGTCATTACCGCCTGATGCTAGAACACACTGGACAGCTCACTGGAGTCGGCTTCCTTCGGGATGGCGGGTTCAAAAGGACACAAACAAGTCGTACTTTCACATGCAATTGTTGAATTGGAAACATTCTAATCTAAAAAAACGGACACAAGGGGATGCAAAACTTATATATGATGGAGAAATGGACATGTAAGGATGTTTATAGCTCAGTCTCTAGCTTTTACGAGGCGGGCTTGTGGAGAAAAAACCTGTTTTGCTGCGAGGAGAGAAGAATTCAGTCTCAGGCTAAGACGGGAGGCTGGCAGTACAAATAATTCACATCCCCGACACAAACAGTGGGACAAATGAGCTGGGCAGTGCTGGCAGGGAGGCACCGAGTACAATGAGGCAGGAGGGTTGTGTATGGGAGTGTGTGTAGATGTGTGTGTGGCTTTGGAGGGAGCAGAGATGCAGGGGAGAGGAGGGGAGGGGGGAGGCTCTGCAGAAAGCTCAGTGTGGAGCTGAGGCTGGGAGACAGGAGGGAGGATGACTGTGGAGGAATATCAGGACAGACACACAGTTGACACTTTGACCTGTTGTGTACACAGTATGTGCCTGAGTGATGATACAAAAGAAGAAAAGGTCCTTCAGGTTATGTAAAGTAATTTGGAGATACATCATTCTGGGGGGAGATTGGTATTTCACAGACGTGTGTTGATTCATGAAACATTGGCCAGCACGGCTCAAAGAAATGAAGAATCACTGACTGAGTGGCGCTCTGGTTGTTACACTTGGCAAAGTGAACTACTTCTCTTTCCTGTGAACCGGCTGAGCCAACACACAGCCGTGATTGAGCCGTACTTACTTTCAGTTCTCTCTGCTTGTATTTTGAAGCGATAGTGATTTGCTGTGATCATGCTCGCTAGAAATCAAAATGGTGACCTACTCACAACAAGGGCTCTTTTGCTTGCTGTATCTAACTAAGAGAACTTTTAAACTAAGTTATAAAAGGTGTTGACAGATGACCTCACACAGTTATAATAATTAATGATTAACTGCGCGGCTGTGGTCCACATCTTCCTTATCTATAGTGAATTTCCATTCAGATGATGTTCAAATATAAAGTTACTCCTTAACTCCACTGTTAGGCAATACAACTAAGCAATTCTATTGTAATAGATAAGAGAGGAGGCAGATCTAAAGCAAGCAGCGACAGTAGGATTGTGTCACGTCGACGTGCAGAGTGAATGAAAACGAATGACGTCATCGTTTTTGCATGGATCTCGATGAAGATGATGTTCTTCGCCACGTCAATAGTCCTCTTTGTGCACGACTCAAGTTGCCCTATTCAAACTGAGGGATTAGAAGTCAGTGTGACTGCTTTAGCAAAACATCAATGGAATGACAAGGAGGATTATGGGGGGGAGTTTGAAATGATGCATAATTGAATGGGATTTGTGTTTCCAAGCATATATTAACACGGGCTTATGAATTAAAATGCTGTTAAAGCCTCTGTGCACAGGGCCGGGAGTTAAAAGTGTCAAGAGATTTGTTCCATAAAGAAATGGTTTGTTCTCTCGTCTCGTCCGTCTTGGGGAAGAACGATGTCATGTATGTGCTGCGGAAATATGTGCAGCCGACTCATGATCCGCGTGTAAAAGCTCCAATTCTAACAATATCTGCCTCTTGATGCTGAAGCGTCTCACATCCATTTTAAGCCATACAGGCCTCATGACTACATAAAAGAGAAGTCCATGCCTCACGCCAACAGTGCCACTTCTCAAAATAACCGCAGACAGAAAAAAAGGGAAAGGGCAGAGACACAACAAAGGGAGGATGACCCGGCGTGTCGTTGTGTCGTACCGTATGGTGGAGTGTCGCCCTGCGCGTGTGATTCCGTTCCCCGTGATGGGCAAGGGCAGGGTGCCTCCGTGCAGGTCTTCTATCGAGCGGCTCCACGGCTTGGACTTGTCTATCCCCATCTCCGGGTTGTTCTCCAAACTGTCTCCATCGAACCTGTTGCATGGATACAAACACACACACGCCGCCACAAAGCCTCATATTACACAGCCATCCTGATTTATGTTTGGCCCTTGGATCATTAAAGTTAGTACGAATAAATGCAGCGGGGTTGAAAACGTTTTCAACTCAGTCACATTTGGGGGTAATGAGTGTGTTTTCAGCGTTAGCACAGATGTGACAGGTAAAGCGGCAAAGCTCGTGTTACCACATCGTTGGCAGCAAACTGCAGATTTTGCCGGTGCTACGTGCCGATGTGGGCGAAAGTGTAGCTGCAATTCTCATCTGAAAAACCTCATACTGCAGCGCAACAAGGGACTCATAGTGTTGCTGCAGTGGCACTGAGGGTTAACATTCCTTTTATGACTAACCAGTGGAAATGTGGACAGAGCATAATAACATATGGCAAAGAAAAGGGGGAATTAAACATTTAACTGCATGGCTCTTTGGCCCTGAACACGGATCTTGTGACTGACTAATAATCACACTGTCAGTCTATGAATAGAAGCCTATGGTCGGTGTAAAACACAGGGGCAATGTGTCGGGAACGAGGCCCAGTGACTCAGTGTTTCTGTGGACCCGTGCGGCCGCGGTGCCGGAGCGAGGGGACGCGTCAGAATGGCAGCATTGTGTTTGCGTGTCGTGCTGTAGGACGCGGGGTGGTATAGGGTGAACGGGGGGGTAGAGGGGGGCGGCGGGGGCGGTGACTTACGTGACGGCGTACTGAGCGAACGACAGATACTCCACCAGCACGTCCAGACCTTTGTTCTCCTCATTCAGGAACTCCCTCACCCACCTGAGGGGAGAGGAAAAGCCACATCAGCACAGTCAGCAGACAAAGGAAGCTTCTCAACACGGATTTACCGGAATTTGCTAAACAATATTTTGCCTCTAATCCCCTAAATAGGCCTGACATGGACCAAACAATGCAACATTTCTGCTGATCCTGCACCACACCTCCCGTTTTTACTCTTACTGCCAAGTAGAATGATAATGACACTTCCTGCTCAGTCTGGAGACACATGCACAAGCTTGCAAACACACACACACACACACACACACAAATTAACTCAATACTAACTTTCACACACACTCTTATACAGAACAATCAAAAGCCTATTCTCTTTCATTTTGTGCTCGCTCTTATCTTTCTCACATTTTAAGCAGAGTGGATTATTTCACATAAACATCTTTATTTAATCCCAACAGCGACGCTCTTGTCTGTTTACGAGCCCTGACTACTTTAACAGGCCTGATTGCTCACTGATTAGAGAAATTTGCGGGACATAAACATAACGACATGGGCGGTATAATGGCTGATGGTAGATGTAAGGCTTCAAAAAGACAAAAAAAATCAACTAGCTTTCCTTTATTAGCTCCCCTGCCGTGTAACTACATGGAAGCATGCGGGTCTGAGCGGAGCATCCAGTGAAGCGCTGCCTGCTGGGGCCCTCCGTGTGCCAAGAGGCCTCAGAGGTGTGACCTTGTTGGACCACATGGTAATGATTACCGCAGGACACTAACAATCCTCCCATTCACCACATGTTGTTGACCAGTGAGCAACATGTGAGGGGAAGACAGACAGACAGGCAGGCAGCGAGCGGAGCGGAGCATCAGCGGACAGGCCGCCTATTATATCTGCCCCGCATGATAGATACATTTCTCTGTTTCACCTCTGAATAGACGAGGCGATTACTCACCGTCTCAACCGGAGACGTCTTGCTGCCCTGTCGTCCCCCCAGCCCTCCCCCGCCCTCAGTCTGTCCCCCCGATCTCTGTTATGATAAAGTCTCATTGTCTAATCCAGATGTGGCAGATAATTCATGTAATGTAGTTTACCAAGAACCAAGTAGTTTAGTTTATGTGGTTTATTTTTGGTTTGATGGAGGACAGAAATCTGATTATATTTATGGGGGGATGTTGTCATCTGTTGTGTGTGTGTGGTGTTTGAGGTCTTGTGACTATTGTGTAACCGATCTTGGATCTCTGCTCTCCGTAAAGCGGATGCTCTCACAGCTGCGTGTTTGCGCCTCTTACCAACGCCCATCCCAAACCCAACCAGCCCCCGTCCTTCCCAGCTGGCCGCCAACACCCCGATTCCCATCCATAAACCCCGCCTACAGATCCCAGGATGCATTTGGGCCTCATTAACGTTGAGGCCCAAATGTCGCTCAATTCGTGACAGTTAACTATCAAGGTCTCCAATCACACGCGACGGCCCCTGTGATCCGCAGCCAGACGCGTTGGCTGAGACATTTCTCACTTTCCTTGAGGGCGACTGTACATTGCAAATCAATATCAGCGGCAGCAGGCAGAGACTTGCCACCGTGGAATACCTGGAATAGCTGATGAATGTTTTTATCTGTTGTGAAATCACAATGCCGTGTAGTAACACGGCTGACTACTAAATTCTGTCTTCAGCTCCGACCCTGCGAGAAAAATGTGTTTTCTTTCCAGTGCCAGATTCTGTGTCAGCTGCCCTGAACAATCAATACATTCATCCTTTCTCCAAGACCACATGGCTGTCTGTGTAATATTAAGCCGGGGCGCTGAGGTGAACGGGGGGGATGGTGGTTAGCGTCAACATCTTTGTCTCCGGGTGTCTGGAATGCCAGACTTTTCCCCTCGCTCTGATACAGTCCGGGTCCGGGTCGCTCGGCGCTGCGTATGGGTCGACGCAGCTCTGCGGTGACTCACCCTATATGATTTGTCCGTAATGAAATTTCCAGTTCTCTCAGGACTTGGGTGGACTCCTGGACTCGCCGTCTGAATTTCTGAGGAGGGAAAGACGGGGGGAGTTAGTATTTCACCATAACACTTGGGCTGTACATGGTAAGTGGTAGCACAGGGATGTTTTGGCTGCTTCAATTACACCCAGAGAATCAGAGAATAAATGCAGACAAGAGGAGAGTAAACATGAAAGCAAGCTACTGTGGAATTAATTCTTGCTGACTCATTGGAAAACTGTGAATGGCTCATGTTATCATGTTTGGTCACGTTGGTTCTTTATATAACTGTAATCCACAATAGTACAAGCCTGATAAAACCAGGAGACCTGATTGGCTCCATCAAAAACCCTACCAGGGTGTCACAGCAGGGCAAGCAAACATGTAACTCACACACACACACACACACACACGCATTCTGGGCCCTGTTACTGTGGTTACGACTCAGAGAGAGGAGGGTGCGAGCGACGTGCGTGAAGGTATGAGGTAGGAAAGTTACAGAACGGAGGGAGTGTGTGTGTGTGTGTGTGTGTGTGTGTGTGTGTGTGTGTGTGTGTGTGTGTGTGTGTGTGTGTGTGTGTGTGTGGGGGGGGGGGGGGGTCTCCTCTTTGCTTTCATCCCCTGACAGTAGGTGATCTGAGAACAACACGAAAACAAAAGGCGCCTCGGGCTGTTACACAACCACAGAGACAAAGGAGAAGAGAGGAGAGGAGAGCAGAGGAGAGGAGAGGAGAGGAAAGGAAGGTCTGATCACTTTCCATATGTTTGTATCAGCGAGGGAACAGAGCAAAGCCCTGTGTTAACCTATTATTAACATCCACACAGAAGAGAGCTGTTCCCATAGCTAGAGTATCTCTCTCTCTCTCTCACACACACACAGTCTGAGTCTTTGGGCCTGGGCGGTGTGTGTGTGTGTGTGTGTGTGTGTGTGTGTGTGTGTGTGTGTGTGTGTGTGTGTGTGTGTGTGTGTTTGGCCCATGTGCAGATGAGAAACAGAGTGTTTTTATTAGGGAGGAGCCCTTTATGTGTTTGTGTGGAAAGCAGAGCATATTTTTGGGGTACTGCGCAGGCTCCCAGAGGCACCCCGCCCCCTCCCCCGCCCTCCGCTCCATGCAAAATGCCCCACACTCCACACTAAGTGCTACCAGCTGCAGCACACAGAGAGAGAGAGGGAGGGCGGGAGGGAGGGAGGGAGAGAGGGAGGGAGGGAAGGAGGGAGGAAGAGAGAGGATGAGACAAGGAGAGAGCAGTGAAAGGCCAAAGAAAGTAAGAGAATGTACATGTTTAAGAAAGAAAAAGACAGAGAAAAGCAGTGAGGCTGGGAGGGGAGAGAGGAGAGGAGCGATGTGGGGAGCTCAGGAGGGGTCATCCTGGAAACAAATCAATGGCTGATACATTCTTGGGGACTTGTTGGAATGGAGCTCTTCCTCCTTGGCTGCCGATTGGCTGGGAGTCGCTCGGAGGAATGCACGGGAGCCTGCCTATGGAAAGCCGAGGCAATGACCTCCAGCTCGCTCACAGCGGCACAAAGTGGTAATTGTTTGAGTTTGAAGAAAAGGGGGATGGAGCAGGAATGTAAAAAAGAAGCCCATAACTCTTTCTTTCTTTTCTTTCTTTCTCTCCTTCTCCCCCTGGTCTCTTGTGCCCCCCCCCCTCTACTCTCTCCCTCTGTCCATCCCTTACTCTACCTCTCTCTTCACACCACAATGCAGTTGACCACTCTCTCTCTTTCATTCCCTCTCCTTTCTCTCCCTTTCCCTTCTCACTTTACCCTCTCTCTCTTCACTTGCTCCCCCTTTGTGTGTCTCCATCTGCTTTGAGTGTTTGATCAGGAGAAACGGATAAGTGACTATCGCTGAGCTCCAGAGGAAACAATTCGATGGGCGATCGTTTTAGTTCGTTTCAGTTTGTTTTCCAGCAGATCCGCTGCACCTCGACCCCTGTACACCATCACACTGGGCAAGTTCCTCAAAGAGACGATTAAATATAGATCCAGCAGCCCGCTCGCCTGCCACACAGCTGCACATGAGTTCAATACAGTGAGAGGGAGGCTGCGATAGATCAGCTGAGTTGGGCGAAATCATTGAGCGGCTGCCATCTGGTCCGGCTTAAACCCTGCAGCCATGACCGTGTTGGGTGCTTAACCCGCTGGTCGCCACTTTCTAAACATTATCACGTTCTCACACATGCGGTTGAGTTCAGTTCAACCCCCCTTGTTATGGTTATGATGGGCAGGTCACCTCAGAAGTGGTTGGTTGTGGTGTTAACGTGATAGGTACCAATTCCGGAACAACTCCAAGCTGACCTATTGTTCGAAGCCAGTGTTTCCACATCGATTGTTTTGAAAACGGAACCAAGAGTAACTCCATTTTGGCTGTTCCTTGCATGGCTCTAAGGCACTTCAACAGTAGGCTTAGCGCTACTGTACTCTTCTTTCATCGCAGCCAGTCTGGAGATTCCTTCCGTCAACAACTCTAGCCAATCTAGCCTTGAATCTCCAGCACAAATCGCGTGGCTCTGACCTTCCAGCGCTTTATCTGTTATGTCTGCTCGAACCTGCGTCACTCTCCTACTGCTTCCTGCTTTTATCAGATTGAAGTCGGGTAATCGCTCAGACACGTGAGGCAGCAGAAAGCAAACCAAAGCACGGTCGCAGTATCGGCCAGTCTAGACACCCTAACACATCCAAACCCTCTGCGTCTGTGTGTGCATGTTTATTTTCAGGGGTACACGAGTCTGAACGTGTGACCCTCTTGTTACATTGCCGTGGCTGTCGTCACCCTCATCACGCTCAGCCTCACTGTGTTCATTCTGCTCTAGCTGGCTTATTGTGACATCATCATTAAACTTGAATTCCACTCTGTTGTGTTTAACAGAATCGACCAGAGAGATTTGCGTGTATTCTGGCAGGGTCTATTAAGTTAATTTGTTTATCACAGAGACCGCTCTATCTTCAGGCACTCCACCCCCACCACCACCACACCCCTGACAAACTCTGCCAAAATGCAAAATTTTTTGGCAGAGCTTGAGGCCTGGCTGATGTGTCGCTATGTGGAGTCTCTCCTCTTTACTCCCCTAGCCTGTTGCCTTCCAAGTAGACGGCGAACCAGTCGGAGCAAACTGCCTCATCCTCTCTTCCCACACAGAGGACATAAAACATCTTTATCATGTACTTAAGACACCTTTGATATCTCCGGTTAGTGTTTGCTATGCAGCGACGAAATCTCACGGCAGTCAACTTGGGCTTTTATCGTCCCGAAGGAAATGTAGGTTGAGCGGGCAGATTATGCACCGATCATCAGAACATCAGAAGGTCAGAAAGAGCAGAATGACTTTAGCACTTAACGCATCAAGCTAACAGCATTGCTACAATGCAAGATGGAGACACTTCTTGTACGTCTTGATCAAGCAATATAAAAATCAGACTACCACAGTCAGTTAAGCCCATTGATAGCTACGGGAGCCAAAGAGGCGCTGCCCAGCTGTGTTCTTGCTTAAGGCATTTTGTAACAGCGTCCAGATGAGGGGAGATCAAACTCCTTATGATCTTACGTACTGAACCAGCCTTATTGATGACCTGCTGACTGTAAATGTCCTGAAGCTGGGCTGGTTGCACCGCGATCAGCCTCTAACTGGCCAGCCTGAGGCAACGAAACTCAGATTTACTGGTGTATATTGTTAATAGGGCTTCAGATATTTATGATCAGCTACATTGTCAATATCCTGATCTTGAATAAATGTATGAATAAAACTGGGCGTACACCTCCTAAAAATCAATGACCCTGCACTAAGCCTTATTTATTCCATTGCATAGAAATCATTACGTCAAGATATAAAACCATCGACCTCACGGCCATGTTCCACCCCGTCATCATTCAAGAGACTGGCAACGACCGCATCATCTGCAAACTTCAAAACACACGCCTGTTGTCTAACTAACACACTGTGACCTGTGCTTGAAAAAATCCATTATGCAGCCAGAATAAGACGCTTCTCTATGGATAAAAAGCATTAAGAGCACATGAAATGAGGGATGAATAAAAGCCTGGTGTGGGTTTTGGGGGCGTCCAGATGTTGGACAATAACAAGTAAGAGTGCGTGTAGTGCTGGTGCTGCATCCTCTGAACCTCCGCCTGGCCTTGTTAAAGGACTCAACTGGATCTCCTTCTCTCTTTGGATCATTGCCTTTAACTATGTTTAGGATTTGTCGTCATTCCCAAATAAGATGTTTTGTTTTTCCTTCTGCCTGTCTGCACCGCCGGCCACAGATCAACACAGTGTCATCGCGGTGTCTTGCTCAAGAACATGTGAGGCCTTCCAGATAAACAACAGTTTCCTCTCGCAATAAGCCAACTTGTTTGCTTGTTATCTCACTTCTTTTGTGACAGAAGACAGCAGTTTCAATGGGTGTTGTGACCCAGAGAAAGAGGAAGAGCAAAGGGACAGGGGAACATGTTGACAGGGACTCTCACCTTCCGTGTGACAGCTGGGTCCAGATAACTACGCAGCTTTTGGATGTACGTGTGAGGGGGGTTTTTCACTTGGAAACGCTCCTGTCAAAAAAAAGGGAGAAAAAAAGGGTGAGACAACAGCAAGAAAGGTCACAGTGAGGCATGAGAGAGAGACAGAAAGAGAGAGAGACTGAGCAGGTGTTTCCACATTAGCCAGTACCATCATGTTGTCTCATCTGTGAGCACATGCACATTAAACCTTTGATTCTACTCCAAAGGAAATCGACTTGGAGTGAGACCTAATGTGCAATTGTTAAGCTATGAGTCAAGTCTATTAAGTGAACAATGGAATCCTATTCATTCCATTCATGGTTCAAAGCCGAAGGGGCCTTGAGAACTTAAAGAAACATCATGCTGCAGAAAACCTATTCACGTGTTGTCAGGAAGATGATCCACTCTGCAGAGCTACTGAGTTAGAGACAGTGAAGGTCATTCAGTAGGTCACACACTGTCACCCCTATTACTGCTAAAGTGTTGTAATGCACGGGGATTGTGACCGCATGTGTGTCCTGAGTTCAGTCACGAGGCGAGGCCGGGCGCCTCCATCAAACAATCCAACAGGCTTAAAGGTCAAATCGTGGATAAATATGAGAGCTTAGTGGTGCGTTCAGGTCATCCAGGTAAGCAGGAGACGGTATTTAGATCACTGTGCGGTTTATGTTTTGCTTTCAGATGATGTCATTCTATCCTGTCACTGTATTTGTCCTGGATTGGTGCTTCAACTCTGAGGAAAGCCAAGCAAAGCAAAGGAGCGGATGTCCTCAAGCTATTCCCACCATCCCAACATGGCCTCCTGCCAGGCAATAATTTAGGATAAGTGAGTCAGCATGTCGTGGCGTTTTACACGTCGAAATCTGCCAACGCCGCTGCGATGTCTCATCGGAAACAAAATTGCGGTTTGTTCTGTGCGGATTATGCAACAAGATTCACAATAATGACAGAAAGACACGGCATAGGACAAAGACAAACAATTAGGGGATTTGACAGTGATGAATCCATGATATCCCTTCCTCTCTTCTCTTGGTTTACAGCAAACGCCATTTTCACACAGAGAGCTTCCTGCATATTTCACAGAGCCTCATAATTGCCCTAGAATGTTGAATATTTCAAACCTTGGCAGCACTTGCGAGGCCTGCATTTCAAAGGGGATGTTACCTGTCATCTCTGCTTGCCTGCCTGCCTCCCCTACGTCCCCGTTGCCATGGTTGCACAAAGCGATTCTATACAGTTAGGACACGGAAATGTCTCGCTCTTACAGCGTCACAGGGGAAAATAAAGTATTTGATTTAAGAGGTTGAATTTGGGAACATTCTGTAACGCTCAGATTAGAAACGTCAAACGCCTCCATGTTACAAAATCAGTGTATTGGATTAATGGATGCATAAGATTTTCACATTTCTAGGGTAATATATGGGAAATCAACCAAATTATCTGATTCCATGCGTCCCTCCTGAGTGAAAGAGGGTTCTAACCCGCCTGTAACCAGCATGGTGGGTTCTCTCTGGCACGGCTCTCTTCAGGGGTGAGTGGTCACCAATAAGGAGCGAGCAGAGTGTTTGGCGGTGGATGGTCTCAGCAGAAACCATCCCTGGCACAGAGGTCGGAAGGAGGGAGGTCTGAGACTACGGCTCTATTTTTGTACCGGCTGACTTGATGCGTGCGTCCTGCTTACACTACTTAATCCACTTGACCAGGGGAGCAGCGGTGCCACTTAGGGACCCTGGATATGACGACGTGCTGAAAGCGGAGCGGCAGAGCACGAAAGCCGGGACCATGACACGCAGTGGCAGAGGACTCTCCCCCCCCCCACCCTCCCTGTGTTACATAACACAGAGAGGGAATGTGAGCTGCCTTGTGCGTGTTTGATGTCTGATCGCCTGTCTGACTAGACACTGGCTGTATGATTATACCAACATACCTGCAACAGTAATCATTAAGTACTTCTATTGAGTTTACTTCTAAACCGTCAATCTACCTGCATCATTGAAATTCAGATTGTACTCAGAGTTTACAGATAAGATTATGAGCAATGACTGATGTTTTTCAGCAAACAAAGAATCCTATGAAATCTATCAGTTATGTCGAATTGCACATTTTTGCCTTAATTGCAGCACAAAATCACAGTACAGTGTGTTTTGTGTTCAGCCCTCATGAATGAAGTTGTATTGAATTGAAATGAATGCACAAGTCGCTGCATACTGTAACTCATTCATTAATACATGCATATTTATTCAGTAACTTGGGAGTCTGGTAGTGAATGCGTGGGCAGTGAATGTGACAGATTAGATACTAACCTGATCACAAATGAGTTCCCACTTCTTTTCGTTGTCGTACTGCCGTAAGAGTCGAGCTTTGTCTGGAGGAAGATTCATGGAGTTCTGAAAGACAGAAGAAGGTCAAAGTTATTTGAATGTGGCTGAGGAGATGTCATCAGTCAAATCAGTGCAATAACAATGAAGCCCGACGAGAGAAAAATTAACACGCACACACACACAATCCAAACAGTGTTCGAGTGCGAATCCTGTGAGTGTCAATAGAGGACAAGTAGAATAAAGACATAAGTTGGGAAAGAAAAGTTTTCACACTCAAAGACGCTGCTGCTTGTGGTTACTGAGCCGCTCCTCTTCGATGCAAAGGTGCCTTGCTCAAGGGCACATTGGAAATAGTGGCTACGATGCAAATATTTTAATAAATATATTCCGGATCAGTCTCTGCACTTATTGATAAATCAATGTAAAGTGTACTGATAATATCATTTCTGGATCGGCACCAGAACTTAATGGATCCGCCCCCCCCCCCCCCCCCACCAAAGTCCATCAGAAGTTCCATTAAAATCAATGTGATGTCGTTAAATGGTTATGAACTCACTCGGCTGTATTTTCATTTATAATATGAAGTTGTGACAGAATAGATTAGATTGAAATTGTAAAAGATATACAGTATGTATCTCTTGTTGAAGTCCAGAAGAGAGAATGGAGGAAAATATTTAAGCAGAAAAAGCAGAAAAAGACGGCTTCATAAAGCTCTGGCTGTAATTTCCAACATGGATCAAGTCATTTCCTGAGTGGAGTGTGTTGGATTCATTTATTATGACACATGTGTTGGTTCAAAGTCAGTGGGAGAAAATGAGTGAATGTCATCCAAAAAATCTTACACAATTATTTTCCTTTTCCTGTCATGGCCTAAATCACACGTACACACACACACACCCTGCCCCCGAGCCCACTAAAGAAGCTTGGAACACTTATGCAGACCTTTATTGCACCACCTACTGTAACAATATGCAGAGGAAAGAACACACACATACAAATATCAGAGTGCTTTCCTAATCTTTCCATGACAAATGATCATTTCTTCAGACGATGGAATGAGATAGGCGTTCTCCTCGGTTCCTGACCGTCCCTGCCGAGTTACCTCTGCTTTTTCTAAATAGAGCTCCACCGCACTTAATTGGTTTTCCCCACAAAGAACTGCAGCTAAACACACAAAAGGGAAACCAAAAAGATAATTTGAGGACGTGACTTGAGAGATTTCTAACACATATTGACGTCTTTACATGTTCAGAATCTATTCAGAGGCCACGAGCGTGAGCGGGCACGTTGTCTTTGGTACGAACGTTGGCTGTAGCCTTGCATGCACTCCCAGACTCCCACCGAAGAGCGAGCAGGAAATCGCATTAGTATTCAGCAGATGCAGCGAGTCGGTCTGACTGCTGCTGTGCTGACTGCGGTGAATTGGGAATCTGAGGGGGCTCCATTGATTCGGTCTGGCCGCTAACCAGATGACTAGTGTTAGTACCCACTTTCCTTCCCTAAACACATTAAAATACAATCCGACACCTGAGCACCCGGTCACAGTGAATGACAGAAAACCAATAGCAGTCTCAGTTGTCAATAAACAGCCCGGTAAATAAGAGGAGGGGAGCTGAAACCGAAGCAGGACGACTTAATTACAACGATGGTTACGTCTGAGGCTTCACTCTTGTTATATTTGGAGTTTAGTCATTGGCGTTGTAAGTGGGTATAGGTGCGGTGCTGCTGGGTGGATGGGTGACTGGATGAGTCGGAGGCTGGAGCGGCGGGTGTGCAGGGCTGTGGGGTTTCCTGTTTGGTAAAGTTCCAATCAAAGCAAAGAACCACCAAGACTCTACCAGCCGTCACATCACCCCGATGCTAATGAACTGTGACAGGCACTCAGCTTGCCGGGGTCAGGTTACCCCGCCGTCTACAAACACGCCTCTCCTTCCTACTGAGTGTGTGTTTGTGTGTTATTAACGGAGTGCTGTTGATGAGGCAAGAGGCACTTTTTCACCAACACCCGACCGCATCTTAAAACACAACGGACCACCCTCACACATGCACACACTGACTTTGACTCATTAGCAAACGCCCTGACTCGCCACTGCTACTGTAACCCATCGGCTCCTTTAACAGCATGTTTCAGTTTTAGTGCCAGAGTCCTAAAATATCTCCTGATGTTACCAGACGTATCTTCCCAAAAGGAAAATTGTTGGAAAGACCTCCGAACCCTACGAGTGTCCACACAGTCCAGCCGCTCTTTACGCTGCCCGAGTCATGAAAGAAAAGAAAACAGACGGTTGGCGCGAAGCCCGACAGCCACCCACTACCTTCCAGGAGGTCCGTGGGGGCACGGCCTTCACAGCCCAGCTGGCTAGAAAAGCAAACGTAGAGCCCACACCACAGGCCCGCTGCGTTTGGCTCTCCCTACAAACACAGGGAGGGAGGGAGGGAGGGATGGATGTATGCATACCAAATTGACAAAAGAGTGAGTTACTATGGAGCTATACAGTACAACACTCTACAAGCCTGTCAAGGATCTTGCTCAGGAGACCTATGCGCACGCACACGCACACGCACACGCACACGCACACACACACACACACACACACTATAGCTTAAAGCTCAGATTCTGAATTCACTGGAATGCTCAGCTGCGCCTTTTTCTCTGCAAGCATCCCAGAAGTTTTCCTGTAAAACACAGCTGCAATGAAGCATAATAATAAGAGCCAGTGCAGCTATAAGTCGTATCCTGGTCTATGGGGAAATCTGGCAGAATGGGAGCTCAAGGTGTCTCAGTATCTGGCAAGGGTTTAACATGTCTCCTGCCTCAATGACAAACTAGGTAATTCCTCTACTTTTCTCAATCAATCTAGTCTTCAATCCACAGTATTCCAATCTAACCCTGTGAGACAAGTGATGAATAGGGGATCAGATGTTCAAACTGCAATTCAATATGGTGAAATTGAATTCTCTCTTCATGTCGTCTCTATGCAAAACCAGGATACACTGTTCTGTTTTTGTATTCAGTTCATTTGACTGTGGAGGAATGCTGCCTTCAGGTGCGGTTGGAGTTGTTCCATTTTTGATCCGAGTTCACGTTAACTACCCAGTCAAAGGCTAAACATGACGGGACAGAGCAGGGTTCTGTTTTGTTAGCGATAGTTTCAGCAATGTGATGAAGATTGTTTGAGAATTCAGGCCTCCAGAGCCCTCATAGCCTATTTGTAATTCAAAAAACAATGGTAAATATACATTCTTAACCTAAATAAATTATTGAAAACATCCACTTTGCCTGTGTACTCTTTACAGATGACAACAGAGGAGAGAGAAATTGGTTTAAATGTTCAACGCAGCTCCGCTCTGCCTCGCTCTCCATATTCCATAACCTAAAAGCATTGGAATCTGCATGAAATAGAGACTTTGTCAGGCTAACTACAGAACCCATTACAGTACTAATCAAGGAGGAGGATGGTGAATCTAATTAAACAGATGAAGAGGAGAGCTGTGGAGGACCTGATCTGATCACATCTCTCCATCCCATCATCATTTGATACAAATCATCAAACCGGGTTTCTCCTCTCTGCTCAGGTCAATTTTCAAACATCTAAAATCGTGCTGTTCTTCAAAATGCCTCACTTCCTTTCCAACCCCCACAGAGCAACATGCCACAACAAGAAAAACCCTCTGAGTGCATATTGACGGCAAGTCATACCAACCATTTACAAAAACGATTGCAATAATTGCTCAATATAGCGGAAATGACTGGATGTGTACTCTGCTGCATCAGTCACAGGGTGTTCTATGCTTTTAGTCCATAATGAGGTCATCCCTGCATGTTAGTCCCAGAGCTGTTAACCCACCACAGATGTAGAAATGTGCCATAGTAAAGATTGCATAACTATAGAAAAGATTACGACTACTACGCGTATGCTGCAATCTGGGCTGTGGCACCTGAAATCTGCTGACTTGAACTCAAAAAGGGCTCAATACCAAACTAAATATATATACAAGTAAAGAAATATGACATTTTATACTCATATTTATATGTGTTTTCATGAAATGGAGTTGTTTATCTGGGAAGGAATACAGCTTTTACAAAAAGCATTCAAAATGAGTGTAAATGTTTAGGACTCAAAACTCAAAGACTTAAGTTGAGTTGGACTTGTCAGCCTTGATTTGTAATTTGAGACCGACTTGTGACACGCCTAACTGCCATCCAAGTCTTTATCCCCTAAATGTCCCCGGGGAGGTTAGATAATAAAAGAAGTGGAAGCAGCCTGCAGTTTCCACTTATAGGAATGTAAATGTTTCATATGCAGTCGGGAGCAGCGTGGCTCCTTGGCGTGTTCTAGCCAAACCAAGCTGTCCTGCCCTCATTAGCACTGTCTGGATCCATAATCCTTGGCATTCTTGTGGGGGCACAGGTGTCCCTTGTCTGTTCTCAGATTAGCTTTATAATCCACAGAACCCCCCCCACACCCGCCTCCGCTTGGGCTAACGTCTCACATCTCACGTCTCAGCAGCCTCCTCCATCAGAAGGTCCTGTTTATGTTTGTGAAGCTGCTGGCTGGAATGCTCGAGGAACAAATGGAGAGTTCAAACGTTTGAGCCTGGCCTCTCATTTCTTCTTCCCTGCGATCACATTCCAATGAAATTCCATTCATGAGTCTCAGTGTCGCTGCGCGTGCCTGAAGAAACAAATCTTAGATCATTAATATTCCAATGCTGTCACTGCATGAAGCGGTGAAGCGCTTAGACATAATAATGTGTGTAGTGTACTGGCTTGTTGGTGGTGGCTGCTATCACTACTGCTGTTAAATTATGGATAACATCATCTTGGCTTGATGTTCGAGGGCTTTCATGCTCACATTTATGCGAAAACCAGACAGATGATGGAGACTCTATGGAACGGCAGGAAGTTGTCCAAATAAAACAAGCGATACATGAAGACGGAGGAGGCCAGGCCAGATGTCGGGTTGCGAAAGTGAGTAGACTGAGGTGGAGTAGACGATCCAGCGTCAGAGCAAAGAATATGAATCAGGAAGGTTGTTTATCTAGAAGATAAACGGTGGCTCAACGAGCGTCTAAATGCAGCGGGCGGTGGAAGGAAAACATCGTGCTCGCACGCTTTTGCATAATGTTTTAAGAAAAGGCTGTAGGAAATGTAATTACTTCCACATACAGGACGTGTGTGTGTGTGTGTGTGTGTGTGTGTGTGTGTATGTGTGTGTGTGTGTGTGTGTGTGTGTGTGTGTGTGTGTGTGTGTGTGTGTGTGTGTGTGTGTGTGTGTGTGTGTGTGCGCATTTCAGCAGGTTCAGGTAGCAAGAATGGGAGGTGACGCACAAGTCACATATGGGAGGCTTGACTCTTTTGAGCTCAGAGAGACATGGAAGATGAGCTAAATACGAAGTATAATCCTTTTAGACTTTTTAATCTGATTTGCTCCTTTAACCACACATCCTAACATGCACATTACACAAGCACAAAGCTATGATGTCGTGCCGTGGTTCTCAAAACCGAGTACCACCTCTGGGCACATCAAAACATCCAAGTACTACCTCAAAGGTTTACAAAACGTAACTAAAGCCAATATAAAGCTATGCCGCACACACAGCATTGGGCTATTCTCATCTGCTGTACCACTAGGGGGCACTGCAGGTACACACAGACTATTTAAGACAAAACACGTCCTCGTAAACAGAAAATACCTTCATGGAACTGAGACAGTGTGTCCGTTGTTGCACTTTTACATCTTACAGCAGTGACCCAGGTCATGAAAACATGTTCTTGTTAGCTTAGCTTACAGGTTTTGCTACTGTATCAATCATGTCACGTACCCAGCATTTGGTATGCCACTCAGTAAACTTGGTAAATAAAGCAAGCAGTGCATGATTAAAGGGGAACAGCAGCCTGCATTCCTTTCAGACAAAAAGTGGTGATTAAGTGAACAGCACAACTACAAAACTTACATGAACACATCTATCAATAGCACACAACAAGGCAGATTTTCCTAACCTACTTCATATGCAGGCTGGATGGACAAAACAAGAATTCTAAAACAGCAAACGCATCATCCAAGGCTTCAATACAACATGATGACAGAGTACAGCAGAAACTATTACGCTGGTCTGGCCTGCTGTCAAACACGAGCACTAATAACAGGCCTGCCCTTTCTGTAGGTTTGCCTATATGGAAAACAATCCACCAGGCTTCACCAATGTTTGGAGCTTGGTGGATTGTTTTCCATATAGGCAAACCTGATTACACTCCAGCATTTCATACAGTAGCAGAGAGCAGTCAGATCATCTCGCTGAACCAGGGCTGTCAAAACAGGTTTGGTTTCTAGTTTACTCATCTTGGCAGCACTGCGAAAGACCTGAGACAGGACTGTGGGCTCAACTCCAACCCAGAGTGATGATGATTACCAGCGCACAGTAGTCGACTATAACCCTGTGATCTCACGGGCGTAATTCCCCCAAACATCTGAGGCCGCCGTGCGTCCAACACTGAGCAATATGCAACAAAGAGCAGCACAATCACTCTCCTCCTCCTCCCTTTAATGTGGTAATTGATGCCCTGTGAAGTACGGGGACCCAATACCGACCGCAGAAAAGCGCTCAAAAGGAACAATTGATGGCTTAACAACATCATAACCCTCTTTTACAAAAAACTGATCTGTAACAAAACATGATTGCAGGATCATGATGTACTACCACAGGGAAGAAACGAGCCTATTCAACTGTCTTAAACTTCCAAAAATATATAACTGTATAACCATGTATGTGCACAGGCCATTGTGCAGGTTTGCCTCACCTTTGGTTCAGAGCCTGGGGCAATAAGTAGGAGTATCATAGCACATGAACTACAGGTAAATGACTTCCATAGGAGTTATGTGCGCGAGAAACCTAGATAATGGAAACGGTGCCCAGATTCACACTCATGTTTACATGAACACAATACAACATGTTTATGATCTGTCATTAAGGCAAAGTTGTGAGTCATGGCTGTGATTATAATGATAATGATGTTCAGATCTTTTGGCTCCGCCAGCCAGAAGTCGAGAGATGAGGAAGTGAGATTATGATCCATTTACCATCAGATAATCTCAGTCTGTTACAAGGCTTAGTTCGATTTATGCCGATTCGAGTTTGCAAAAAGAAAAATACTTATTGAGAGGAACATTGTGCCTTGAACTTTAAGTCTTTGGTCTTCTTCTTTCTTCTTCCATAGCTAGTTACGTAGCTACATTTATTTGGCTCCGATTTTGAATGATGGAATTTGGAGAAAGTGCTAGTGATAGTGCTGATGAACTTTTAAAGAGGACATCTGTATCTACTAGTTTGATCATGATGCGACCAATAAACACGGAAGAGCGCTTTGCTTCTGTTCTTGGATCTTCACTGGCAAATTCCTTTGCATGTTGTGGCCAAACCGTTTCAGAGTGTCAACATTCCCTTAAGATATAGCTCAAGCATTCAAGAAGTTTATTAATTTGGCGTTTTGTCACACTGCTGCTTCGCCCTCTGAGGTTCAGTGGAATTCTATATCTCAGCTGGTTTTCGGCTCTGTCTCTCACGCATGATTCAAACGCATGGGGGCTTTTTATTCTGCGCTACACATGTTGGTTCTGGCAAGACGCTTCCCCCCATTTGGAGGAAGAACAGTTTAAGACACGAGGTTGTAAAAATTCCGAGGATAGATGGCTTCTCTTGATAGGCGATAACTCCAGGCCAACACAAAGAGTTACTGTACCTGCATGTTTGCTCCTCCTGCATTTATATTGCGATACACGAGCGGCACAGGAATACACACTTTTACAATATAGTACAGTCCATTACGCCGTCACAAACAATAGCTTCAATATTATTATGAAATCATTGAGCTGAATCAACATCTCTCTGGCAGTGCTGTTGGAACTGGATTGTATTTGATTGAATATGTAAACTTGTAACTTGGTAAATCAATGCAAAAAAGGCTTCACAGTGCACCGCTATGCAGTTTAAAACAAGGAACACAGAGCCAATGGGAACGCTGCAATTCAAGGAAAGCCTGATATCAAAATGTAAACACTTGATATAACTCAAGGCCCTTAAAACGACACAGGGCGGCAATCTGGCAGCTATTCACAGGATAACCCTGACATTTGAATCTATCCTTGATAAAGCTCGACACTGTGAACAGAAACTGTTCAAAAACAGTCTCATTGTTGTGCAGCGCTTGATTTAAACAGCGCAGCCGTCAGCTTGGAACCTGGACAGATTCGGACCATAATGCACTTTGCCACAAAGCTTTGCGTCTCTCCCGCCTTGAATGTGTCGCTGGGGCCACTGCAGGACGATGCTGGCAACGATTCCGCAACCCACATAAAAGCACCAGAATGGGTCTTTTTCCATCACCATACACCTGCTCCTCACACACAGCAAAGACAGCACTTGCCAAGTACAAGCACACATGAAGACTACTGTTTTGAAATTTGGAAGAAGATGTTTTTTCTCCAAATCAGGTCTATTTTTCATTGAGAAACCAGCATTCACTACAAACGTTCTATGCACCTGAGACAGATGGCCTCAATCCCAGACATCCAAGATTTATTAGTCTGGCACCCAAACAATAATGAAGGATTGTTGCTTAGTTGGTAAGTAGTTGAAACTGAACTCTGGTATGATTAAAATCATCTTAAGCTGTATTGAGGTTTTGTCAGCTCTCTGTCTGCTCGCTCCCCTGCCACCCTGACGGTTGAGAAGAGAGCAGATGAACACGAAAAACACCCCAAAATGTTCACATGTCAAAACTAACTGAGTACGACATGGCTGAGTGAAGCCCTGGTGGTTTCAACTTGGCAGTGTTTGCACGCAGTCGCGGGGACCAGATCCCAGATAATCAGCCGACCCTCTGCCAGCCAGGCGAGAGGCCTCGGGCTCAGCTTCGGGGGGCTCTAAGCGGCACATTATCACTTATCGCATCCCTTCTGCGAGGCTGCAGAGGCCAGCGCACAAGGCTGCCGGATCTCATCGCTCCCTAAGCATTTCATGCTCCGACTCTGGCTAATTGGTGGGTGAGCATCCTGGGGCTCCAACACAAGAGTCTCTGCTGACTGAATCCAATGTCCTACAGAAACACACGCGCGCACAGACACACAGACACACACACGCGTGTACATACGCACATAGGGTATGTGTATTTGGGCACAGTGGTGGCCCCTCGCAGCCTGTCGGGTCTGGGTCCTGTGCCAGCCTCCGTCTTGGGCTCTCCACAGAATAAAGGGCAGCACTGTTCCCCTGGCCTGCTGCACGGGATTCGGCTACTGCTCACCCTCTGCTCCACAGACAATACCCATTATTCTGCTTTTTAATGAAGAAGAGTCAACGTGGAAAATCTGAGAATGCTATCTTAGTCACTTCCTGGGTCCCAGATAAGGATAACCACAAAAGGATGAGCCACAGGCATATACATCTTTTATATGATAGCACAAGACCGTCAACCAGTGTCTCTCAGTGTCTCATCATCTTCTCATACTCCTAGAGTCAAGAGGTTGAACTAAGGCAAAGGTAACTTAAATCTGTCAAAGCCACAAATTAGTATTCAGTCGAATGCAAAGTCTCACAGCCAAAACAAAACAGCAACTCGTGACCCTCCAGCCTTTAAACAAAGCAGATTAGGTGTAATCTGGCCAGACTATCGAGGAGAGCAGCTACAACAACAGCTAAGCCTCTGCGCCCCATATGCCATTTCAACCAAGTAATGGTCGTAAACATCTCTGGCCTCACTGACAGCAGACGAAGGTGGAGCCTCAGGTTAAGTGAGGAAGAGGAGCAGCAGCAGCCTCGGAGTCAGAAAACACCCATCTGAGTCTTTGCTTGTTTGTTATTGCTCGGCTAAATGACACAATCGGAATGTTGATTAGGCTGCAAATGCTGAGTAAACTGGTTAAGCAGGTTGTTGATATAATCAGCTATAAATCAGCTTCTTTGGGAGAGCAGGAAGTGAACAACAGAGAAAACATTCCTCATCTCCTTGTACCTATGGTTACCACAAGCAAAGTGCAGAATTGCAGCCGTGGCTCTAAGAATAAACTACAGTGCAGTGTGTCTTTGCCCACAGGACACCGTGACCAGTAACACACAGAACAATACATGCAAGCAACAAACAGGCCTTGGACACACACACACACACACACACACACACACACACACACAGCAACTTGTTGACTGCCTCAAGTACATTAAACAACAAATGCTTAAGTCTAAACTGTGCCTCATCTCATGGTCAAGGTCAGTGTGTGTGTGTGTGTGTGTGTGTGTGTGTGTGTGTGTGTGTGTGTGTGTGTGTGTGTGTGTGTGTATGTGTGTGTGTGTGTGTGTGTGTGTCAGGGGGGGGAACCTTTGAAACAAGGAGAATCCATCCCTCCAATGAACTACACACTCTGCTAAAGTAAACGATCAGATGCAAGGTGAGAGTGTGTTGAGGACGTCATGGCTGTACACAGAGTCCAACATCCCACACACACCCACACACATAATGTCTTCAATGCTCCTCCTTCTTGGCGTCGAAACGAGGAGAAAAATTAACAGCAACTAAATGAACAGCAGCCGGGCCAATCCTCCAGTAAATGGTTACACAGTCAGCTCACTTATCTGAGGAGTAACATGTTACAGATACAGGCCGTCTCAGAACCCAGCCAGACAATGTGTCCAATATTAGAGAATGGCTATGCGATGATGACATTCATGTTTCCATAGTTTTACATATTTGTAATTCATTCATTCATTCATTTGTAACTCTTTTGTCCTTTAGAAGGGGACAGATTGGGCTTTTTGTAATATCCCCTCCTTTGTTACAGTGTAGTTGTCAAAGTGTCAAACTAAACACTGACACTGCAAGACAAACCCAAAGCTGCTGAACTCAAGCTTCATTCTTGACTGGTCTGTTTCTCCTGTAACATGTTGACATCAATATGTGTCGGATGTGAATTTACACACCTGGTCTCACACACACGCAAGCACTCAACAAGTACAGGGCCAGTGAGCCACAGTTTGGTCTTTAAGAGACAGAACATCAAGCTGCAGCAGGTTGTTTTCACTCAGTCAGTATGTTAACAAGCACTCAAGTATTTGTCCCCCAAATCAGTAGGATTCCGCCGTTCTCCAAGGTATGTATGGCGTTTGTTTATTGCCTTAACCCCAGTAACACCAGCTTTAAAGTACATGTAGACGTGCTCAGCCAAGACATGAGAGCCAAACCTCGTGTCAAATTAAAAACTGTCCCTGCTTGAAGACAAACACCCAAACAGAGAAATGTGACGAGGCGACATGTTTGTTAAAGGAATCGCTTCCTTGTGAATGATTTATAGACTATGGAGACATAAACACTAAGAACACTGAAAACAAGCAGAAACCACACACACACACACACACACACACACACACACACACACACACACACACACACACACACACACACACACACACACACACACACACACACACACACACACACACACACACACACACACACACACACACACACACACACACACACACACCAAGTTTAGGACCTCGATGACCTCATAGCTGGATGAGATGGAACGGAGCCAAACAGTGTGTGTTATCTGCTGGTGGATGCTTGCACCTCTCTGGAATTTGTAATTGATGGAAATATTTATCGGAGCACTTTCTTATGACGGCCAACACTTCTTAAAACGCAAATTAAAACCTGGGTGGACTCCAATTATATGACGCATTCTTCAAAAATTGGAAAAAAAAAATCTGTTATTTAGATTCAACAACCCTGTTTGTGAATTCAGTGAAGTTATAACCCTATAGTGAATCATAACTAAGTTGTATAATTACCCTGCTATTGTGTATTATAATGCTTTTGAAAGTTATGACATCACGCATGGAACCATGTACACTACAGCAGCAAACATTGGCCACTGGCGTACATCTTCATCTTCCCTCTGTCTCTCCAAACCCAAAGCCTGCTAGTGTTCCTGCGCTGGGCTCAGCTGATGAGGAGAGAACACGCTTCCGTCGCATGCAGCAACCACTTAAAAGTCGAATGCGTCCTTGATAGGAATTCCAGGGTTTAGACAGGCCGCTGCTCTAATGTGGTCACACACAGCCCAAGCCTTTAATCCACACGGTTCCCGACTGTGACCCAGAACTCGCCCTGCCAGTCAATCCTCTTTGCAGTGGCAGGTGAACTGAACTGCTCCTTAACCTTCACCGCTGGTTGAGGATATATTTAAAGACCAGAGGAAGCGACAGGATGGAAAAGCAAACAGCCAAATTAATGACGTCATTAAGGACTGACTGATGGATGGGTGAAAGTGTCTAACGTAGCTCTTTAATCAGTCGTCTTCCACGCCTCAGGTAGTGACTGATAAGATACTGGAGGTTACATGAATGAGCGTCTCTCTGTTCAGACCCCAGTGAGGTCATCGGAGCAACACAGTGCCACTCACTCACTCTCACACACACGCTGGCAATCAATGGAGCCAACTGCCATCAGGCACGGCTGACACACATCAGAGTGTAAACAGTGGCAAATGACGCTAAATGCGGTGATTATTGCAGCTAAACTGCCCTAATGCTGCAGGGCGTCGATGGAGCCGAGTGACGAGGCATCACGCAGGCAGGAGAGGGGAGGGAGGAGGAGGGAGGGGGGAGTGGGGGGAGTTCCCTCACATGTGGAGGGATGGAGTTATAATGAAAGTTAGCCCCACAAAGTCCAATCTGATAGTGAAACGGTTTCTCTGCCAAGTGTCACGAGGGCGAGCCTGTAAACCAAACATCTTATTCTACCGTTTGTACAGCCAGGTGGAAGCTGGGAAGACTCAAGAGTGTGTGTAGGAAGCGGGTGATTCAAGGGAGGGGTTCAAATCCCACGACGGAGTGATGTCAAAACACATTCATCAGCATCAGGACACGGAGGGACTCACACCCCAGCTTGGACACCGATGACACACAAGCGACTCACTAAACTTCATCCACTTTCTGTAAAAAAAAGGGCTTTGCAACCTTTTGACACCAAACAATTCCAGCCCTGTAACTGAAAACTTCCCCTTTTCTCTCAGCCAAGTTTATACCCACGGAGATCAGGAACCTGCTCAGCCTGAGTCAAAGTCCTTCCAAGTGAGCAGCTCATGTTTAGAGGAGAATTAGACGGAGCAACAATCACGTTTGACCCACATTTACTCGGCTCACATTTCACCATTACGGCCTTTGCTTTCACTGTTATTTTCGGTCTTGCTTGGTGACTTAGGGAGAGCACTCGGCTGGAAACTCTCCTCATCAGCAGAAAGTTCTCATTTATAATTCAACATTATAGCCTTAAACAACAATGTTACAACTTTAAAGCACAAAAGGAAAGACAAACAGGTGGTTTCTAATGCAGGTTTTGGATACAACTTAGACCAAATCCAACGTCTCCAAGCTGGTGTGTGTGCTGGCACTTAACGGTGTGTGTGATGTTTCAGAGGAGCAGACATGCTGAGCACCAGGAGCTTCAGTAGCGAGCCAACGCCTCCAGTCTCATAAAGATGGAAGGAAATGCCATAAAAAAGTTGCAATCTGCTGTGCTGGGACTGCAGGTGTTGCTTAGAAGGAACTAGAAATATGCCACACTGGAATATTTACACAAGGATAACTGAAACAGGACCTGTGTGTGTGTGCTTAAGTGTGTGTGTGTTCAAGCTGTAACAGAAAAACTGTACAAACATAGGAGCCAGTGGAAACAACTTATTTTTAAAACAAAACCAAGTATATTTAGCTCAGAAAGTTGAGAAGTGACGCTGGGAAAAGGAGAAGTTAGTTTGTGATTGCTTCAACATGTGCAGCAGATAAGTCCTCATTCAGCCTGATGAAGACTTGGATGAAGATCAGAAAGAGAGAACTCAAATTAATCATCGCCCACGCGTGAAATCAAATGATGATTGATCAACATGTGCGTTTGTTACCCCGGACATTTTGTCAGAATTCCCCCATTTCCCCTGCGCAACAAAGGGATCAGGCGTGTTGGACACACACACTCTCACACACAGAGGTTCACAACACACACACACACACACAGCTGTCCCGTCCCTGGACGCTGAAGAAGCATGGAGGGGGGAAACAAAGAGTGTGGAAGTGGGGGAGAAGTCAGAGGAAACGCTAATCACTGTTTTTGTTTTTGATACTGTGTTGTTATCTTACCAGGACGATGGCGAATCTCTCCTCCAGCTCCCCCGGGTCAGGCATCGGCAGCTTCAGGGGCATGTTGTGCCCCCTCAGGTCCGTGTGCTGGTCCATGCTCCCCGCGTTCCCCATGTTTCACCCCCCACACAAGAAGTTACACCAAACTTCAGAGAAATCCCAAAAAGCTCTCCTCCGCCCCTGTTGCTCTGGTCCGTTCGGCGGCGTTTACACTCCCACACTCCCCCGGTGTTGTTCTCCTCCGTCCCAGTCAGTGTTCAGCATGTGAGCGGGGCGGCGGAGGAGGGCGACGGGTCCGAGCAGCGCAACCCCCGGTCAGGCATTTCCACGGCGCAAAAAAAAAAACGGGACTTGTGTGGAAACTTCACTGGGACGCGCTGGATCCGGATCAAATCCTTTCTTCTTCTTCTTCTTTCCTCTTCTTCTGCTGTTATCCGTATCTTGCACAATTTCGGCTCCACTCCCAGTCGGTAGTAATGACGACGTGCATGATTCAGCCTTTGCGTTCCGCGTCTGAGAAACTAGTAATCCCGAGTTAAGGAGGGGGTCCGCACACACACTCACTCACACACGCCACCCACACACACACGCCGCGACTGCACACACAGTCATCCACAACGGCTTCTTTCAGGGCACAGCCTCCCACTTCTTCTTCTTCTTCTTCTTCTTTTTGGGGCGTAGCTCCACAAGCCGTAGCCAAGGAGATGATATGATTTGTGTTGCATTGTGGTACTTAGAGTCCATCGTAAAATAGGAAAAGGGATCTTTGACAAACTTTTTCTTGGATCCACAGAACACAATCAGTCTAAGAGTATCTAAAAGAGAAGAAAAGTTACCCTACATGATGTTAACAATGAGTTAGCGACAAACAAAACAAAAAATGATGTAAGCTCCCATTTTCGGTTATAATTTCAGGGAAATCGTTAAATGTAGTAAGATAAGTGGTGTATCACTTTAAAACTTTTCCAACACAATGGAAAACAAGACTCTCAAGACTATTTTTGAATGACTCTTGATAGGTATCTGCTTGTTTTGCTAACCTGATACGGAACGTGCAGCAGACACAGTGAAACATGAGCATCCCAACATCTTTTAGATTTTGGCCCATAACTTTTGAACCATGAGAAACTTAATCAAAATATTTTTTTTCTTGGATTCCTTGGGTCGATCCAAATCCATCCACATAGGCCACGCCCAATTTTCTTGTATCTTTTTGTGGTTTTGAGTCAGTTGTCAAAACCTTTTACATGCAATGTCTGGACCAAACTGGACAAATGTTTTGTCTTTTGATATTTCTTATTGTTTTTCTATTATTTGCTGGTGAATAAAGGTTATTCTTCAAAAAGTGTTGTATCTCATGATCAAATTTGTCTACTGTCACCAAACTCACCACATAAACAAGATGAAATATCAGTCTGCCTGATGGAGCAATTAAACTTTGTCATTGACTTTGCAACAAGACTTTGTAGAATCAAATGTTTGTTGATTTGACAGTGGTACAGTGGTATCTCTGTGTATCCTTAAAGGCTTTTCTCCAGATTCAATTTTAGGACAATTTTCGGAGTGCACAAACCAGCACATCAATCAGTAACAATTAAATTAGTGTAATCAATAAAGTCAATCAATTGACCCCAGACATAGATCCTTGGGACAAAACATTGAGTCTGGACTCTATCAGCGGCTCTGTTATGATACATTCAGCCGCTCCTCCAGTATCTTCTCTCCACATTTATTCCAAATCTGTGGAAACATGAACTAATAGAGTTATGATAACTTGTACACGTACGCATTTTTCAACATCTTCCACATTTGTTAGGGTTGAGATCTAAACTCTGGACAGGGTGGAGTCCACATAACACACGAAGACGATGACATCAGTAAGCAGTGCTCTGGGAGGAGATCCAGGCGTTCTGCAGATGCACAGTGGTTTGATTCAGGCCGGCCCGATTCGACAGGGGAGTGTGTGACATCTGAGGTCCGCTGGCTGGACACACTGAGGGTGTAAAACACAGCTGACTGACGCAATCATTACGTGCTCTAATCCAAGGGTTCCTCCCCTTGTGTTGTGCTGAATATGTGTGTATGTGTGTGTATCCCTTTTTTGGGTTGGAGATATGACGAACCATATTTTTATGTACATGCCAACACACTAAGAATACTATCATAAGAGCTTGTTTGAGGATTTTGAGGATGAGTATTTTCAAATTGATCAGAATAAGAACAGTTATGGTGTATAATAATAAACATAAATGAACAAATGTGCTTTAAAGTACACTGACAATAGCAGAATGGTGTTAGTTAACGAATGAGCATTAAAACAGTATCAGTATAATGCTGTGATGAGGGTGTGTGCTGATGGTGACACGCAGCACATAAAGAATGAAGAAAGGAATGAGATGTGTGTTTCTGTGTGTGTGTGTGTGTTCCTCCGAGATCCAGGACAGAAGAGAGAGGAGGGAGAGTTATTATTCACACATGTTCAGGCTCTGTCAGGGCATTCCAGCTCCCTTCCGCTACACAAAGTGTACTTTATCCACTGGTTTCAGTCCTGTCGTGGGGTCTGTGTGTGTTTTCTGGGAGTTCGAGTGTAAATCAGCACCGGTGCATTCCTCCAGACAGAGCTTAGCAGGTTCAGCCACCACAGGCCGTCATTGTGTTTAAGGGGGCACCTTGCAGCTGCATCTGAGAGGAGCAGAGAAACATGAGCGAGGCTTCAGACATTTCCACAAGGAAATATAAAATGCAAAGCAGATGCCAAAATACAAAGGCAGCACAATCAAACGTCTGTGTGTGTGTGTGTGTGTGGAGCCTCGCGGGGACGACGTCTAACTTTATGGGTCTAACAGAGCTGGAACTGAGCAAGGAATCAATCCTGAAGTCGTTACTAAAGAGAAACATGCAAGTTAACAGTCAGCAGGGATTGTAACTCTGCAGAGCATTAGCGCCCTCTGGTGCGCGTAAAGTGTACTGCCTAGTTTCCAGTGGACACGCCTCTTAATTGACTACAGAAATCTGATTATGGGTGTCGACCATTGTAACGCTGCCTCGGGGCTCCAAGCGAGAAAACCACAGACAGGCAATAACGTATCAAATAAATATAAAGTAACAATCTATACATCCAGCCAATGTTCCTCTCCTTTCCCTGAAGCCTTTTGTTGACGTCTTTACATGTGCTCTACTTTATGGGCAGCTGAATCAACATGTCCACACAAATCCCAGAAGTTGAGTATCAAACTATATTTATTGTATAGATTATACGGACAACAAATAATGTACAGTTAAGAAACAAATTGTGGAAAATCTGCCAATTTTACCTTAAAAAAAAAAAAAAAAGAGTAAATATTGACTTTTGAACTGAAGATAAGTATTTAAGGGTGCAAACTGGCAATACAGCATTGACTCTGATAACTGTATGATCACCCCATATTGGGAAAAAAATGGTTTCAGCAGAGCACATTTATGATGATTCATTTCTGGACTCTATAATGTGGACTATTATTCGTGTGTGGGATTATTAAACAGTAAAGAAAAAGGTTATTTCTACACAGAACGTTTCAGAATTGGTCTCTTACTGTGTGCTGACAGCTGCGCTCTCTCATATTTCGGCTTTATAGAACCCTTTTGTATTGAAGAAACTGTTTTATTTAGCATTTTGGTCCAGACACATTACCACAGCTTATTTTCAACTCAATTCCATGTGCATTGATGAGTGACAGCGTTGAGGTAAAGCACCTTTCTATTCACAAACATACTGGTAGCAAACGGTTAAAGTTTAAAATGAACATGATACTGGAAATGATTCCGAAAGTCGGTGTGGACTGAACGAGTTCAACAGCTTCCCTCCAAAACAATCACATCGAGTACATGATTTAAAATAGTAATGTCCACCCTGGTTCTGAACGCTTACATGATGAAAACAAAACAAGATTTGGCATGGAAATGACCTCATGGTTTATGACATACATGAGGTCATGTTCAACATCAAAACAAGAAGCGGGGGGTTTCACTGAAATCCTTCATCCATTTGAGATCTGTCCCTGCCTTAGACCAGTTTAAATGATCCACGTGTGTAAATAAAGCAATACTTCTTTATAAAGGTTACCCTGCGTCTCAAAAGTTCAGATTTGGTCCCAGTGAAAGAACCCAAACTTCCTTTGTGTTGTATACAGCTGGAGTTTGAGGAAGAAAAAAAAACTGGAAAAAGAACCACTAAAAAAACCAATAAACAGTTATAACATGTAGCAAAATAATGAAGCTGCTCCTCCCAGCGTCGGCTTAAGACACGCCTCCTGTCTGTTGCTGAAATACATCAATAGTGTCTTCGTCCTCCATCTCCAGCTGCAAAAACAAAAGACATTTACAAAACTCAAGTTATTCTCCGCACAAAGAACTGTATTATACACCTAGAATCCCCCTGTGCGCATTTATCAAAGTGGAGCCGCAGCTATTGGCCCTCAGCTTCGGTATAGTTTTCCATACGGGTGTGAAGGATCGTATAAATTCCTACGAGGGAAGTTAAAAACATATGCCGGCCGACGGAAATAAGAATTCCAGGGGTGTTTCCGTCTTATTTTGGGACGAGATCAAGTAAAGGTGCAAAATATGTAAAGCTTCACCCTCACACACACTCTCTCTCTCTCTCTCTCTCAGGGGGCGAATTAGGTGTATAAAAAGACCACAGTGACTCCATTCTGTCAGTGCAGTGACAAAGGTGAGGACAATTCCTAGTAAAAGGCCACAAAAATCTAATTGTTATCATCCAGTAAACCTGACGCTGACATCATGGGAATACATCGCCGCACTGTAAATTACATGTCAAGCATTCGTAGACGTGTAATAACGAAGGCTTTACACTCCTTCCTCAAGATATGACTCATCCTCACTGTAGCTGCTGTTTGAACAACCAGATTTTAATGCAGTTCTGCGTACTCTTGTGTATTCCGTGTACACAAACTTGACAGGCATACGCGACTACTCAACCAGACATGTAAACAATCAGTGCTTTTTGAACTTTTCAGACATTAAACACATGATGTCACCAACCTGTGCAGGCGTGTCCGACTCATTTATGGGCTGACCATCAAACCTAAAGCGTATCTGACGAATTGACAAACCCTGTAAAAGACAGAAAGGAAATGCAAACCATTTATATACACTCAAGCTTTCAGGTAACAGTAGTTAAATGGAGAGACACGGTGAGCTGAGGAGGTGAGTGTGTGTCTGTGTCTCACCTGTCTGTCGCAGTAAGCCTTCATGAGTTTGTTGAGCGGAGTGTGTCTCTTGATCTTGAACTGGACCACGGATCCATCCTGACCCGCTACCTTCAGGTTGATGTGGTCGTTCTCGGTCTTGACTCCTTCCTGGAACACAACAACACGGCGGTTACAACCTCAGAGAGACACACACGCGCGCGCGGGTCCATTAAGTACCATTAAACCCGTGTTAACGCTGCATGCAAACACAACACACCATCTAACGCTCTGTGCACGCAGACCCGGGGCTGGTGTTTAGCCTAGCAGCCTAGCCTGTGCTGTAACTGGCGCAAAACGCCATAATGGCGCAAACAAAAACAAGCCGAACCATTCATTCACAGACCAGCTCTCGCATAGAATTCCTTCTTTCGCGGTGATTACAGTTCAAATCGCTGTGTTACAACCGCCGGCGCAGCAGTGCAGTGCGGCCAGAAAACAAACACAAAGCTGTAGAAGAGCCGCAGACGAGTCCACCTTTGTTCCCCCAGTCTGCGCGCTCAAATGCGGGCTGTGGAGCCGAGGCAGCCGGGCTAGCTTAGCTAACCCGACCACGGCTAAGTTACAAGCGGCTTCGTCGGGCTCCGAGTTGAGCCCCGGAGAAGCACAAAGTTCAACGAAGCGGCCGTGCAAAGGAGCGGACCGGCGCACTGACCTTAGGCTTATCCTCCGACATGGTGCTGTTTTGCCAGGTCGTGGTTCAAACGGAGGCGACGGGCAGCGAGAGGTTAGGTGGCTGGTGAAGCGGCGGCGGCCAGTGTGTGGTCTCGGATCGTCTCTGCCCCTCTCTTCCCTCCTAGCTCACAGGGAGCACGCGCGGAAACTTTAAATGCTGATTGGCCCACACGGGGTCACGTGCTTCTCTGTCCGTCGGGGTCGCGCGGACTCGTGAACGCGCAGATGTAAATTGCGCATCCACGTGAAACCAAACAATTCAAATCATGTCTTTGCAATTCATTAATGAACAAATCTGTCTACTAATAGTGAGAGGATCAATAGTAGAAGAGTCCATACTTCACTTTAAAGCAAATATCAAATAATTAAGAATGACTCATAGTCGAATTGTATTATATATCTAAGACAAATACAGAAATTAAAATGTTTAATATTTAATCAAACATCCACACACCCTGAGAGTGTAGTGGCGGAAGTGTTTACATCTTTTCACCTTGAAACCAAGAAAAACGCTTCTACCATCAATAAAAGTGATGTATATTCACCTAAAAGCAAAGATTATATATAGCAATTAAAGCATTATAAAAAAAAGTATTTTTATATTTGTCATGTTGATGGAATCTATGAACTGGATAAAGTAAAATATGTCAGCCAATGAAAATAGTGAAAATAAATCACACAAGCATGAATTCGCCCCATAGAAAGTGAATACACTGATTTTTATTTTATGAAAGTATAATAATATTTGCAATGCAATGTGCTACATTAGTGACAGTCTTGTGTTTTTTCAGTGTGAATAGAAAAACGAGGTTACTGTACTCACTAAGTATGAAATGTGAAATATAAAATGACACATTAAGTCAGATGCCAGCGACCTTATCTATATGGTGAAAATCATTCCCAAAGCTGTTTGTAATATTATGGAGGAAGACATTGAAATCAAAAGAGATCATCACAGTTTTATTCCCTGCTAACTGTCACAGACCACCGGACTGGAGATAAGCTGCTGTAATGTTACTGTCATTAATAAAATCATCAGAGAGGATTTAAAAAAGGGAATATTGGAGAATTCTTCTTATTTGATATCCATACGGGAGTATGGATTACTCTTTGCCACGCCTGAAATGAAGAGAATAAATTGTGAAAGCAACACAGAGCAGCTGTAGTGGAGATAAAGCAAATATAAATATCCTATATGCTCTAAATACACCACATAGTAAACTGCTAATCAGATGACTTCAACTCTTACAGCTGACCCCAGGTTTAAATGTAAATCTGGGGTAGGTGCACTTTCTCTCCAGTAGATGGTGCTATGGAATTAGTATTATTTCTGTTGGTTATTTTGAATTGAGTTGATTAACTCAATCTTTTTTAATTTCACGGTCTCATATTTGGTTATTATGATGCATCTTCTTTTGGTTGTTTTCACCTCACAGCTGTGTAAATAAACAAAGTACAGTCTAAACAATCAGTCATGCAAAATCTACATCCCAAATGTACATGTATTTGTTTGTTGATTTGTTTGAAGGCAGTCAAAACGAACAGAAGGAAATGGGTCTCACCATATTTCTGTCTGATTTCATCATGCCTGAACTGCATGTCTGCTTTCCTGCAGGAGCAACATCAAAGAGAAACATTGAGATACCGAGCATATCAGCTTGAGTGAGAACCTTCAGTAACTCTACAGGTTGGGTCAGGTTAGCGTGGCCTCAGGTAAATGAACATGCTGATTACATCTTCCAAATCCGGTTTCACATTTTGAATAAATTTACAAAGCCAAATGAAAGCCAACTGAACAGCAGACGTGTGCTGCTGTGAGAATTCATCAAATGATTATGAAGCCAAAACTCTTCACTATCTCAATAAAAGCTGAAAGAAACTGGATTTTCTTGCTGATAATGGTAACTGTGATAACCACGGCAACAGAAACTAATACTGCACTATAGCTACATGTGATCTAAGTATATTGTTCTAGTGGCTTGTGTCCCCAGCAGTCACCTGTCTTTGGCACGGGTCCTCCTTGGACGTGTTTTGCGTTCCGCCGCTGCAATACTTTTCTTTTTCCTGGAATATTGAATATTACGACTATTACTTATTTCAATGATAATAACATACGATGAACATTACACCAAGAGACATTAACTTATATTGTACTTGCTCTACTGCTTTGCACATAATTTACATTTATCTTATCCTGACCTTATTTGACCTCGTCTTGTCAATAATAAACCATCAATGCTTTTGTACATTAAACCGTACATTGCAATAACAATAAAAAGGCCTTAAAACATGGGTGAATTCTTCTCTCTGCATGGTGAGATGAAGTATATAAACATTCTTTTGATACCAGTACAACATAACACAACTTGTTGCTTTGTCAAGTAATCTGAGATAAGAGATCTTTCCCTCCTCTCTACTGACTGCCTGTTATCAGAGGGATCACAGTGGGACTCAGAGCTGGACTGCGGCTTTAGGAGACGTCTGTATCAGTCCTGCAGAATAACGAGCCATTGTGTTCCTCCTCTTTCCCATGATGAACCCGATTTCATGTGACTTTTTCGCTTACCGACTTCGCAGGCACTTGCAGCAGCAGAGGAAGCAAATGAGGAGAGCGAGGAAGGTGGCGCCAACCAGCGCCGCCATTGTAATGATCAGAATTCTGAAATTTACTGGAAATGATAGACAGATACACAGAAAAGAGACATAAGGGACAAAAGAGACAAAAGAGACAAATGGGACACATGGGACACATGGGACAAGCCTCATTATGATCCATATAATAATATCAATGATGATCAATTGATATCCATCAATAATCTCTGCTTCTATAGGCCATAAATCATCCAATCAATAAACATGGATCCTGACCCATTGATTAGTTATTTGAATTAATTTGTACCCTAGAATGAGTTATTAGACAACTAGAAAATGATGGTGGGACCTCTGGTATCACAGTTATCTTAACGCTTTGCTTTTTTTCTTGAAATTTGGTAATGTGAATTTTTTAATTTAATTTAATGCAATTCTTAATTTCTTCAAAAATATTTTAGTTGAGTATTCGCCACAAATTCTTCAAAGTTAATTATTTACTGTATTGATTGATTGAATAATGTAAACTACTGTTATTCTTAATGTTATAAATAATGAGAATTTAAGGAATACCAACAAACATTGTTGTGACAATTGTGGGCGGGGCTACAAAAAAGATTTGCCCCAAAAGAGTCAAAATGATGTAAAATCAAGTAAACTAAGTGTTTAAGATAAAGAAAAAAAGGGGAAAAAAAGAAATTGAAAAAAGTGAAATAATTAAATGAGTAAAATAACGATTGGTAAACTGGTAAAATAGAATTTCTTTGTCTCATAAAGTTTTGTCGGTTGTGTTGTTGTGAGGGGACAGAAGTGGGGACAGATGTGGGGACAGCGGAGTCTTACCCCAGCAGACTCCCCATCGTGCCTCATCCAGTGGACACACACTGAGATGGGGCAGGGCGGTCCTGACCGTGTACTCGATACACTGACGTGTTGAAAAACACCACAAACACTGCAACACACACACACACACACACACGCACACGCACACGCACACACACACACAATAGTTCTGAGTTCTGAAATTGATATTCTGACAGCAACGCGTCACAATCAGCTGACAGCTTGAACTTACTGCAGTGTTCCTTAGACAAGCGTCACAAGACGTGTTGGAGCTGGAGGCGCACGGATCTGGAACACAAAGTGGAGATAAAAGCGAATAAGACGCTGACTGAGCACATACACACACACACCGGCCGGGGATCGAACCGTACCTGGAGCTGACGTCTGCGCCTCTGTGGTCAGGACGCCGCACAAAACGAGCGCACATCCCACGAACAGAGTTCTACAGAGTCCCCTCATCACCGGGCGGAGACGGAACATCCTCACACAGAACCGAGCGTCACTTCACTTTCACCTTCAGACTTCACACTCGTGCGCTCTGCCAGGCTGAGGGTGGAGCTTCGCGTCTCAAAAAACAACCATCACGCCCCGCTCACCCTGATGTCACTAAGGACCGAGTCTAAAACCGCTTCCTCTCATTCCTCTGGGACAAGCCGCCTCCATCCCATAATGATCTAGGATCAGGGTTGCGCATACACACGCCCCTTAATTAACTGAATTTTTAATTTCAAGTTTGGATTAATGGAATAATGGTAAATGGAAAAGCATCAAGCTTAAGCCTTGTGATGCATGTGTTTGTAAACTACATTTCCCATCAGGCCAAGCGTACCATGCCATGCCAAGAGCACAGTGGTGCCAGTGAGTGAGAGTGTGTGTGTGTGTGTGTGTGTGTGTGTGTGTGTGTGTGTGCGCGTGTGTGTCGAGGAAAGTTGTTTTTAGTAGAGTAAGTGATAATACATAGAACATTTAGAACAGATTCTTAATACTTTTTACATGACTCTGCTGTTTGTGTGTGTGTGTGTGTGAGTTCATATAACCCATGTCAGTGTGTGGTGTTGGTAAGTCACCTCTGGAGGGAGCTCTCTAATTACTAAATGGGTCTGTTAATGATCATATAAGAATAAATAGCTTGTTAGATAAACCGTTTCATTAACACAATACGTTCAATTCATTATTTAAATGAAATCAATAAATGAGTAGCTGATAACTGAAAAGGTAATTGGGAGCCGCTTTTGTGTGCTATAATAGATAATGAGACAATGATAATTCCAAACACATTATGAAATACAATAATTTATTAAAGCATCTTTAAGTTCAGTAATAAAACACAATTTTTCTGATTTGTTTGTCTTCCAAACAAGCAGAAATCTCAGAAGTACAGTCATCGTCATGGCAAGAAAAGTCTCTGGTGCGGCCGCCGGCAGCTGACCAGACATCCTACATGAGTAAGGTCGGAGAGAAATGGAAGACAGTGATGCAATGTGAGGTAAACACTAAGCTTAACGTCAAACCTGTATGAATGTATGATCACCTAAAGGTCGCTGGGTGTAGACTTACATCCTGTATTCATCTATGATGGGCGGGAGAGGAAACATCCTCAGCTTAATATGACAGCAAAAGGAATAAAGTATCTTTATGTGTTGAGGACAGTATGACTCCACATGGAATACATTTACGCAGACAAAAGCACAGAGAAAGGAAACTAGAGCTAAAACATGTCATCGACTCTGTCCGCTGTCGAGTCTCAAGAAATTTTGGGCCCTGATTGCACAAATCATAACAAAGAGCGCTAACACAAACCGCAGCACACCATCCCCCCCTCTCCAAGTTGCTTTGTCCTTTTATTTATTTCACATAATAAATACCCCACCCTCACATGGCAACTGACATCATCTAAAACACGTAAAACACTCTCTAGATACAGACGCATCAAATGATATCGTGCTCGTTTCTCAGAACATCAGTTTGAGTTACAAAAGGTCTCAGAGACATACACTTGATTCAGCACGCAAATAAAACCGCTCGGCACGCTCGGCACTCGCTGCCGCAGGAGGGATCACACACAGGAGCACAAGGACTTCAACTCATCTTTAGTTAAATGGCACCGTTTGAGAAAATATTCCTTTGCAGTGGTTCAACACTCTGCATCTCCACTGACGCATTTCTTTCTTGGGTTTGCTCTGAATCTGACAGATCTTTAGAGATCGGGGTGTGCATCTGAGGCACATGCGTTGATGGAAGCCATAGCGACCATTGATCGAGATATTCAACACCCCAAAATACACATCTTACATATTCATAACAACAGATCCCAAAATAAGAGACAAATAAGTTGGAAGCGGTGAGTCTTCAGTAAGGCAGAATGAGGGAGAAAGCCTCCCTGGTATAGAGAAAGTCCATATTACTCATTAACCTGAGGGAATCTACATTCAGGAGAACATTCAATGGACCCAAGTCTACATTTAGGCATGAATGTGTGTTCATGAAAAGCTTTTCAAATTTACGTGAGAAATGGAACTAATGAGACAAACAATATGTTATTAAGTTTGGAGACTATAGAGAGAAGCTTCAACTTGTGCAGATGCTACAATGTACAAACGACGTTTTGCCATAAGCAATAAAGACGTTCCCATTTTGTGTCTTCATCTATCTTCCTAAAAAGCAGTCAAGCGCTCTGATTCCATCCCAGTGGACTTCATGTGTTCTCTCCTGCTTGTTTTTGGATCCGGTGTGGATGAGTCCATACTATGTCGTGTCTATCACCTGATCCAGTTGCTTACGTAACTGGACACAGATCTCACGCTGCACCGCTTCTTCACAATCATGTTTATGTACGCTTTCATGATTTTGGTGATCTCTCCAACCTGGCAAAGGAGAGAAGGGACACAAAGTCAGCAGAGCCAAAAAAGAAAGAGATGCAGACAATCACGACAGGTGGGCTAGAGACGAGTGACCTATGTACCTGTGGAGTTTCGAAGAACATCTCCCTCTCGTCCACTGTGATCTTGTAGGTGCAGGGCATTGGAGCACCGAAGAAGACAATGTGCTCGTAGGGGAAAGTCTCCAGAGGTTTGGGCTCTCCTCTCTTGTAGACGGACACATTCTCAGCACTCACGCTCAGCCACAGATCGTGAGGGAAGCCTCCTTCTTTGCACTGTAAAGATACACACAGACACACACATACAGGACCTCGTCAGTGTCATGCCACATGTCCTGAAGGCTTTAAACTGATGCTGTGAGAAGACACATTAGATTTACCTCCACGTCGAAGAGCGTGGAGCCGTAGCCGGGCCACTCTTTGATGATGGTCATGTATTTCAGCATGGCCTGGTGCTGGTCCAGACTTTTGAGGTGGGTCCACTTCTCTTGGATGCTGGCCCTGGTGGAGCAGGTCTCCTCCTTTATCCACATCTCCAGCATCTGCTCCTCCTCCATGCGTTGCTTCTTCATAGAGCCCGTCTTCAACCCCCGACGCAGGGTCCCGTCCAGGAAGCTTGTCCTTCTACGCTCCAGTGTTTGGCCCTGACCCGAGGCCCCGCCCACCTTGGTGAACTGTAGGATGCGGTTACGCAGGCGGCCTACAGGGTAGATGTTATCCAGGCTCCAGTTGCCCCGCGCCTTGTCTCCGTAAAGGAACTGCAGGCGTAGAGCCGCTAGGTGCTGCAGGGTCTCCTCTCGGGCAGGGAAGTGTCCCCTCGTCAAGCTCTCATGGGCCTGGAGAAGACAGCGTTAACTCCAACTGCTACTGATCTCAACATCCATGTGATACAAAGCATCCACAGCTGAGTGTAACATACCTGCTCAAACATGAACGCAAACTCCACTCCTTCTTTCGGCATGCTCTCCACATCCAGGAAGCAGTAGAGTTTGAAGTAGAGTTTCCACTGACCGTCGTCCTCCTCTTCCTCGCTGCCAGCCAACCTGGTGGGATTTCACAACAAGCCAGTCACTTACACAACTCACTACCCATCATGTCTATCTCTTGATCCAAAGAAGAACCCATACTTGGTGGACTCACTACTGCTCCGACTACTTATCGTTGTTTGTCTTTTAAGATGTATTTTCTGACCACTATCAAGTTCCAGAGGAGAGGAGCGACCCGTGTGACAACATACCTTTCGAATTTGGCCAGAACATCAGCCACGATGACCCTGCTCTCCACGGCTCTGTCGATAGTGTTGTTGTGTTCAAAGAGAGCAAACATGTTCCTGCTGTCCTCCATAGCCAGGCCTCTGATCAGCTTCTCCACCACCTGAGACAACAAAACGTTAACGGTCAGTTTAGCCACAAATTGAAACAAAATACATCAGTACATTTTCATTGGTGCAGCTCGCCTACCTCTCCAGCAGTGGTGTGTGAGTTGATGGAGATCTTACAGGAGCCTCCACCGTGGCAGTAGACTGTGGTGGTCATTTCCTGTCTTGTAACCAGAGCCACGATTTCCTCTTGGGAGGGAACAAACTCCCTGGTCTTGGTCTTCTTCAGAGACTCGCCAACGAAATGGGAGAACATTTCGATCTCTGTACCGGGGAACAGCTCCTTGATCCTGAAGCACACAGATATTCAACACGGGGTTAGAAACGGAACGGAAGCGGCGATCTTAGGGTGGACAGGAGTGAAGGCCAGCGTGGCGTACCTCTTGAGGTGAAACTTGAGGTAGCGTAGGATGCCTCGGCTGGGCAGGAAGGTGCAGCCCATGCAGGTCAGGAGGTGCCAGTGAGCGCGGTTGGCTGGGCTGTTGGGATGAGGGACGTGATTGGTTTGTTTGATCAGCTGGCAGTAGACCTCATCCCGTAGCGGCTTCAAGTCTTGGCAGGTTTGCAGGATTCCCTGGATGATCGGCACGGGGTCGGACACCGCCTCCATTTCCTGCAGCGAGTTGAAGATCTTGACGGCCTCGTCTTGCAGGCTGGTATAACCCTTTTCCTTTTGCACTGAGAGAGACAGAGAGAGAGAATTATACATCAATTAAACCATTTAATCAGATTAAAAGTGGTAATTTTTGTACAAAACACCTGGACATGCAGAGATTTTCCAAACATAAAAACAATTGTTAAAATGACAACACCCTGTAATGGTAGCTAATGTCCAGTAGGGGGAGCTCTCATTTAGAGAACGAGGTCTGACAGCCTATAGGACATTGTTTACATGTTGACACTAACCAGCTGGTACATTCTTTACAGCTATTCATACATTAAGGATGAGTACACACTGAGGATAAACATAAAAGTAAGAAGTTAAGTTAAGTTTGAACTTTACTTTAGCAGTACAGACAGGGCGACCCAATCAAAACCTCTAGCTTAGAAACACTCACAGTGGACATTGACGTCTCCGTAAGGCAGAGGCAAAAGAGGGGAGTGCAAAGGATGCTGGGTATATCTCAGAATGGGGTTCCGCCAGTACGTCTGCTCCACAGCCTCCACGTTCAAACTGCTCTCCTGAAGAGACGGAGAACAGGATCGGGGTTTATGAGCTGACTCAACAGCGGCACGGTGTCAGGAGGAGAGGAAGGAGGAGAGCAGCAATATTGTCACAGCAGTAAATCCAGTAAACAGCTGAATGTGAGGAGGAGAAGGAGCAGACTAAAGGAAGAACACGCCACACACAGTGAGCACAAATACCTCACTTTACTACAGTGTGTGGTCCTGGTAAAGGCTTGTACTGCTGAAAAGAGTGGAGTTAAGAGTATATCAATACCCAAATGTTACTGAAATGTGATTATTTGTGTGAATATCCGATCCTATACATTACAATCTGTAGGAAGAATTATTTGTATTAAGTTTCAAGCAGGATGATAGTAATGTGACCGCCAGAGAGACAGAAACGGTTAAGTGAATCCCTTTTGTACCTTGATGTCTCTGATGAGTTGTTGGGTTGGCGTTTCTATGGGAACCTTGCTGTCTATTGCCCCCTGGATGGCAGACGCCCACCTCATGGCTTCATTCAGCATTTTAGTATAAAGACGGTACGAGTGTTTGCGCCCGTGAATGATTATATTCCAGTAACCTGGGAGAAGGAAGAATAGAGTAATGATGTACGGGGTTCATACAGATTTTGAATTATTAATCATTAGAAGTTCATATGAAGACTTTTCCAGGATTGCCTTAACCCTATGAATGCTGTGAATAGCTCAGGATGTCCATGAACTAACCCGTGTCCTTGAAGATCTTCTCGTCTGGCTGCACCACAGAGCAGAGGCTGTTGAGCACCAGGGTTCCCAGCTTGATGGCGATGCGCTCTGACGACTTGTAGTAGTCCAGGGAGGTAGTGGTCAGAACAAACCAGCGTTTCTTCAGCTTCAGCGAGGTGCTTTTAGCTCCCGTCTTCATCTCCTTATGCAACCAGCCTGGAGGTGGAATTACACGGTCAAATCCCCGATTCGCAACGCACAGTTATTGTTCCTCATCTTATATTTCGAATCATTTCCTCTCTTCCAGGCTCACCTCTGACGATGAAATCCTGTCCATCGTTCCGGGAGTCTCCCTTGGATTTCTGCAACAGGCCGATCCAGTGATGCATCTCCTCGGGCGTGTCTGTGTTGCAGTGGATCACCCGGTTAGCCGTGATGATTACAAATGAGTTTGGTCTGGGGAACAGAACAGATGACACGCTGTAATAACAGACCTGCTGTCGTACCGCTTTGAGTGTAGCTTTAAACCTTTATTCACACGTGGTTTTATCTACTACATTCCTCACCTGTCAGGGTTGTCTGATGCACAAACAGAGTCAATCAGGCCCACATCCAGCGTGCCCTGAATAGACAAAAAGAATCAGGAATTAACCAGGAAGTTGATATGACACAGTAAACGTCAAAGTCTTGTACTTTTAAAGAAAATCTAGGCATGGGATTCTCAAAAATTACATGTTTGGTGATACTAAAGAGCGGCAATGAGAGAGTGGAGATGCAGTACTGAGGTAGTAGGAACTAGGGGAATAGGAGTATCTCTAATTTATGCCTTCTTGTCTCTGCATAATCTGTCTTGGAAGTTTTCCAGTTCATTTCCCTTGCTCGCTTGAATCCTGCATCTGATTCTATGAACTCCACTGAAATCGTTTTAATGCCCACCAAAATGAGCATTTTTGCATTCTGTTTGCATTTCTTCATGACTCCAAACTGTCTCAGAATACTACATAAGAGAGCTGGACATCTAGTCTACATAACCTTCAGTTCCACGCTTGATGGTAATTGTGAGGCAGGGGTACAGGAAGTAGGGAGGTAGAGCAGCACTAACCACTGCATTCTTGGGGTTGGCCTGTTCGTGGTGCATCTCCATGAGCTGCTCCGGGCTGACGCTGTGGACTCGACTCAGCATATTGAACCAACCACTGGATAGGGTCAGTTCACGAGCAAAAAAGCCAAGGGAGGAAGCAGGGAGGAGAGGATTTAAAGTTACACCATGAATTTTCACTGGCGACCGCTTTCTTGCCACAATTACTTCCACAGTGAGATGATGGCTGAGAACATCCGGCACTGCTCACAAAGCAGCAGTGTAGTGTGTTGGTTTAATGTACCTGGCATCCTCAGGGGATTCTGCGTAGATGTGGTAGGTTCTCTCCTCCGTCACGATGTTCAGTGCATTTTCCTTCTCATGGTTGTCCACTATCTCCCTAATGAAAGAGTAAACCCCAGCTTTAGTGACCGTATATCGAACACAACTGAATGAGAATACATTAGCTCCCGTTCAGAGCGTTCTTACCTGGCCGTGCGGATATCGATGGTTCCTTTCAGTTTCTCCTCGCTGTCATTCTCGAAGTACATGAGCTTGGACTCCCGCAGGACAAACCAGCGCATCTTCCAGTTGCGTCGAGACAAGGTGGACATTCCTCCTCCTTTCTTGTACAGCCAACCCGATTTGAGGGAGTCCTGCTTGGCCCGGAACCACATGAAGGTCTCGTCTTTCAGCACGCACCAGCGCCGCCGCCACGGGATCATCAGACCACCTGAGGGAGGAACAGAGAGTGAAGTTGAATTTATGTTCTTCAAGATAACGTTGCAGTCTTATCCTACGCAAGATTCACAGAGGGCTGAAGTCTTTCACAATGATGAGATACAAGACAGAAAGAAAGCTATCAGCAGCACCATCTGGAGTCAGTGCCAGCCTGTAAGACATGTTACAACCCTGAGGACAGCAGCACACACACACACACACACACAGACACACACACACACACACACACACACACTCTGCTCAGCTGTGCATAAATCATCTGCATGCCTGCTGGCCAGTGATTTGGCAAAGCTACTCACTCTTCATGTAGAGGTAGCCGTGGAAGTACGGAGGCCCGCTGCCATTCAGCAGGTTCACTCTCCCATTGGACACTTCCTCATCTGTGTCCACATAGCCGTCATTGTCCTCGTCGCTGTCAATGAACTGAAACACAAACAGCAGCATTCATGAGTAGGGAATTCCTTCAGAAGAGCGCGTTAGAGGCATGTTCAGATGTGCTCCACTGCCAAGCTCTTCATCGGCTTCGTTTTGCCACTTCTGTGCGAACATCGGTGCACAGACAGACACACACCTGTGCCTGACAACCTCTCAAGTTAACACATACTTCCACCATAAAATGTGTACATACACACAGGCACACACTGACCTACACACACACACAGAATATATTTCTTTTCTTCTGTCATTTTGCTGAGCTGACACTGTTTATTCTAAGCTCTGCTCGACTTGCAGGATCTGGGCTTGGATTCACACGCAGAGCCAAAGAAATCATTGCTCCATTATTCCTTTGTGATTCTAAGGTGAGATGAGTGTTTTGACACCTTTACAAGAAGGTTCAAGCTCTGACGCGCGAGAAGCAATGGGGAGTTTGTGTTGTTGATTAAGAAGCAAAGTATACCAGGAGGAAGTAGAGGTGTGTGTGTGTGTCAGTGTCAATGACATCACAACTGACTGAAGGAAATGAAGAAACAGTGGTCCGATGAATTCAGAAGACGAAAAGGTCTCACCGAGTCTGAGCTCCCTCTGAAGGAGTCCAAGCTGTTCTGGGTGCCGGAGGATTTCCGTAATACCTCTTCGTCTGTGACATGGTCATCGTTGGTGCTGGCACCCGAGCTCCCGTGAGCCTCCTCAAACTCCTCCTGATCATAGTCTGATTCGATGTCGGGCACGGCGCTGTGGTCGATCTCCTCGCTCACTGCTTCTGTGTCTGACCCCTTGCTGGCCCGGGGGCATGGCTGCATGTCTCCATTACTTGTGACAGGAGGAAGGCCAGAGGTCTGGGTGTCGGGGAGAACAGAGACCTGATTTAGTTGGCTGTGAGTCAGTGCAGAGACCCTCGCTGAGTCAGGGGCAGAGGCCGATGAGGTGCTGACCACTTCTTCTGCAAACGCCGGCGGAGGAGGGGGAATACTTTGGAATACATCCTTGTCCAAGGGCATTATGGCCGGTGGAGGGAAGTCAGGCAAAGGAATGCATTCGTCCTCGGCGTGGAAACCCTCATCTACCTCCTCCTCAGCCAGAGGGGCGCTGGATTCGTTCAAGTCATGGAGGTTCTCCTCACTAGAGAGGGATGGCTCTAAGCCCCCAAAGTCCAACAGCTCCAGGAACTCAGTAGCAACACGGGAGGCTTCCTTCTCCAGTCTGTAGATCTCAGCATCCCGCATCTCCCGTAGCTCCTCGTGGGACATGTCTCCCAGGAGGGACACGCCGTCTTCCTGCTGCTTCTGCAGACGCTCGATCTCTCTTTCCAGCCGCAGGATCTCCTCCATCTGACGGCTCTCCTCCTCAGAGTTGTAGTTGTAGGAGAGAGACTGGATCAACTCCTTCTGTACACAGGAGAAGCGCAGGGACATGAAGCAACACTGTGTGTGTTTTATCCTGTGAAGGATATTTGAGCCTGTGGTTTGTGTTTGTTAAGTGTTTTTACTGAAATGGAACCTACCTTCTGACAGGCACCGTTCACCACCACTGAGTTCCTGCAGACAAAACAAAAAGCTTCAGCAATGACGACCGTTACTGTTTATAAATGTTGACCATCATTCCACCAGAGACGCATCACAATGATTGAATTCTACCTTTTATTTCCCTCTTTAGCTGCCGTTCCATGCTCTTCCTCTTTCCTAAGTCTCAGCTCCTCCTTCCTCATCAACTCCTCCTCCTTCCGCCTCCTAATCTCCTCATCCATCAGCCTCTGTTTCTCCTCCTCCTCCTCCTCGGCCCTCTTCCGCTCCTCCATCTCTTCCAGTTGTCTCCTCTCCTCCTCCAGCCTCCTCTTTTCCTCTTCTACTCGCCTCCTCTCCTCCTCTTCCCTCCTCCTGCGGTCCTCTTCCTCCTCCCGTTTCCGCTTCTCCTCTGTGAGCTGGCGATAGACGGATCGGGCCAGCTGGCCTCGGTGGTGTTTCTGCAGCACGATGGTGGCCAAGCGCAGGCGCAGGAAGACGCGTCTCCAAAAGTGAGCGCGGTAGTTCTTCTGGATGGTGACGACGCTGGAACGAACCCTCTTATACTGTTTCCTGTTAGGGGAATCCAACACATGTTTAAAGTTAGTTCACAAGTTTGTACTATCACAATATCGAGCTAGATTTTTGTGCCTTATGTTGAACACACACTTATAAATGCTTGCACACACACACAGGCATGACCACTAAGGACCACACACAATGCTGTGACTCTGACCTTTAGCCTGGCACTGCAACTCCAGTCTTAGAACTAAACCTGAGTAGAGATTAAGTTTAAATCACACTTAATCCCTGTAAGGAAATTTGTCCTCTGCCTTTGACCCATCCTAACTATTAGGGTCAGTCTCAGTGCAGTGCCCATGGGACCAACTCCAGCTCTACAGCCTAGAAGTGACTTGGCCAAAGGCAATGGCAGGAGCATAAATCCAATATGTGAGGGTGGTGAAGAGAAAAGCACCCAGAGGGAAACCCACGTAGAGAATGGGAGAACCTGCAAATCAGGGCCAGCAAAGGATTCAAACCCATTACCTTGTCACTGCCAAGGGAATAGGACCCTCAGCCTGAGTGATCATGGGCTGCCAGCTTAGGCAAAGTTCCACATAAACACAGTGAAGAGTGGAACGATTCAGGCAGTAATTTACTCAATGAAGTAAACTACATTAGCTGTACTGATTGTGCCATTTAATTAAAGTCAGGGAACACAGAATTGTGGCTTGACTTGTCTAGACAGCACAAATCCATAATTTCCCATGGAGCTGAAATAACTCCCCCCCTCCTTTCCACCATTAAAATATATGATGTCATATCTATGCTGATACTGCATACACACCCACCTAACGTGCACGCACACACACAGAAACAAAGGTAAACATGTCCCGTGCACATATTTACACAGGCCACCCAGACACATATACACGTTGTGACCGGCCCCCGTCACACACAAAACACAACAACTGTCGCTGTCACTCAGACCTCCAGCCCTCCTCCCACTCACCTTGCCACATAGCTGAGAATGTGGGCGCGGATCACCATGCCAGCCCTGCACCGCACCTCTTCCCTCTCCTTCTCCAGCCTTTGCTCCAGGGCCTCCTTCAAGAACACCTGCGGGATGAGCAGCGCCACGGCCGAGAGAGAGAGTGACAGAGTGAGAGAGTGAGAGAGAGAGAGAGAGAGGGGAAACAAGCTGGGTTAGTTCCTCCTCTTTGTAAGGCTTCTGAGAGCTGTGTAGGGCCCCTGTTGTCAGCTGGCAGCACCCCTCTGTCCACTGTGGGGAAAGCTGTGGCTCAGCTAGCTGCTCCTCCTGACTGCAGAGCGCAGGAGAGGGAAAGCTGGCACCGGGACTGCAGCGTTGCAGCTAATGCTCCTGCTGCAGGGATTCATTGTGTTCACACGTCCTTCCTGAACGTTTGCCTGCTGCCACTGCTGCTTTCTCAGCTCTAACCGACGTGAACGGGCAGAAAGACAGAGGGAGGGAGAGAGAAAGAGAGAGAGGGAGAGGGAGTGGGAGGGATGGAGGGATGAGAGGGAGGGATGGTGGCTGGTGTCCAGATTGCAAGCCACACCTCTCTGTGCACTTATGTAGGAGGGAGGCTGAGAAAGACTTTAGTTAACCCTTCCCTAGCTCCTCCTGAGACACTTATTTTAAAGTTGGATCCTTTCACAGTAAAACAGAGTCGACATGAAGCACAGACGAGTGAAGAGGAAGAACAGAATGAAACCGCGTCACCCTTTGATCCATCTGGCGACGTTGTGTCATGCGTGTCTCTTGTTAAAAGTAATGACTCTTTCTACCCTGCTCGTGTCAGGTGGGAGACATTCGAGTAGCTCTGTGTCTGCGTGTGTGAGTGTGTGCCCCAGATGTTTCACTAATCAAAGGGTCTCACAGCTGTAACCCTGCCTGCACCTCCGTGAGTCTGTGAGAGGAGGAAGCTTCCCCTCCGTCCACATCCTTCCTTCATCTGTAGAACAAACGGGCTTATACTCACAAACACATATATGCACTTGCTCACACACACACACACCTTGACCATCCAACGTCACCCGAGCCCCTAATTGTCGGTACACACTTCCTCCGCACACAATCAGTACTGATATAATTACATACAGATTGTTTCTCCAAAGGAAATGCCCCTCCGTTTCTCAGCCTCCAGCTCCCGACACACACTACATTGCCCAAAAATACAAGCACGTGCACGATACCATACACACAGCAGCACACACAGCTGAGCCACTGGGGATGAGAATATTATGAAGTTACAGATTCTGTTACTCTAGAATGTAGATGGGAATAACACGTCTTCCTTCTCCTTTTCATACATATGGACTATCTAAAGTTTGTTTCACCGAGATCGACGCAAGGCTTTTTGCAGTTCGGAATCCAGAACAAACAGGTCAAAGGTTAATCATTCATCAAGAGTGTGGAGAAGAGAGGAGGCTTTCTGCCAGGAAAGTCGATAACAGAGGGAAAAAAAAGAGGCAGCGAAGGAAGGGGGGGGAAAGAACAATAGAGTAAAGACTGAGTCACTAAATAAAGACAGGAGAAGAAGAAGTTAATGCTAGCAGTTACCAATACAATCCTTTATCAGCTCAACAGCTTGGTGAGTGTCAAGAGGCCAACGCATCTCCAGCTCCAATAAGGCCGCCTCTGGGTTACTGTAAAGCCCCACACTACACTACACTAAAACAGTTGTTGGGGTCAGGGTTTGGAGAGCCGTGTAACTCTGCGGTCGTAAACAGGAGAGCAGAAGTTTGACCACAACCGGCCAGAAAAATCCTTTCAAAGTGAGTCACAGTGGAGGCCGTCCAACACTGACATGAATCAACAGCTCAGGAAAAGTAGGAGGCGAGTCCAAAACGGACAGATTGAATCAATCTGCTATCACACATTTATGACACTGTCCGTTGAGTATGTGCGTTTCTTTTCGTGCAGAGCTAAAACTGCGATTTGTGGTCGATCAAGGTTTTTAAAGCAGCTTTCTTTTAAGATTGTGGAGAGGGAGGAATCAGAGGAAATCTGATCGACGTCCAACATGCTGCACCCCATTCCTGTCTCGTGAACTCCTCAAAGGTTTTCCCCAAAGCTAGATTCTATCAGTAGGAGGCGGTATTGAGATTTATGGATTGGACATTTATGGATTCCGAGGACGTAATGAGGATTTCAGCAAATTAGATTGAACACTTAAAGCACTGAAGGTACTAAGGAGGCAAAGTTACAGGAAAGCATAAATGGACATATAGACATTTAACTTGATCCCCTGCCTGTGCAGATTGGTTCTCATTTGCTTAAAGCTTGCAACTCTATCCTGCCTTCTATGTGTATGTGTGTGTAAGTGTGTGTGTGTGTGAGAGAGAGTTGGCCGCACCTTTGTTTTCCCCAGTTGCCACTCTTTCTTATCCTTGTCATGTAGTGTGAGAAGCTCCGAGCAACTCCACTTCTCATCGTCTGAGTGGATTTTGTTCTTCAGGATCATCTTGTACCTGTGGGAACACAGATACAATACACACACTCACACAGGCTTTCACCAAAAACACAGCGGCACAAAACCCTTTCAGTGCAGTCGGGGGGGGGGGGGAAATGGCACTCCAGGCTTTCAATAACAGGACGTGATAGGAATTAGGAAGAGCTGATATTCACACTGTGCTATTTTATTTGGCTTTGTAATACTAATGTGTCCTTTTCTGATCAGTGTGTGTGTGTGTGTGTGTGTGTGTGTGTGTGTGTGTGTGTATGTGTATGTGTGTGTGTTTGTGTGTGTGTGTGTGTGTGTGCTGACCTATTATAGAAGTCTTGAAAGGTTCTGCGCACAGGGAATCCGGCCCTACGGATCTTCACGGTTTCCAGCATCCCAGAATATCTCAACTGGTTCAGGACCACATCAGGATCAAACCGGTTGGCCTTCTACAAATGAAAATCAACAGCATGAGGTAAAGAAATCAAGACTCATATTTCACAGTTAATGTTTTTATGTGTAAAAAATCTATTTTCTTAAAGTAGTAGTACGAGGTACAACAGTTTGTACATCAATATGTAATCCTATTCCCCTTTTCAAAATGATCACAAAGCGATCCAGTTAAACCTGAATTAAAAAGTGAATGAACACGGTAGTGGGCATCAAATTACATTAAAGCTCAGGTTTGTGCAAATAAAACACACACCGTCACAGAGAAATCTGAACGGTGTTGAGCAAGACCTTTTCCAACTGGGGGAGGCATTTCTATCTGGAATAATCAGCTGCATTGTTCACAGCTCAGCGTCACCATGTTCTCCAGCGCTGCTTATCAGAGAGAAGGATCAGTGATGTCTGCCGCCTTACACCTCTACACAGGCTGCCTGATCACTCAAAGGGACCACACCAAGGCCATTGTCACCCAGAGGGCACGCAGTGTTGGATCAGCCCCACATGGGACCGCAGCATTCCCCAAATGTGCCAATCTAATTACAGGCTAATGCTACCACGCATGGAAACAGAAACAACTTCGATGGAACTGAAATTGCATGCTTGCATGTGTTCACACTTGTAATCACATGGACACAAACATGTCGTCCCCCCCCCCCCCCCCCCTCTGAGCTGCGACCTCTGCTCTTTAGCAGAAGATTTAAGGAGTTGAAAAAGGGACCACGTGTTGACTTGTTTGACTGCAAACAAGCTGACCCTGAGTGACATGATTTTTATGGAGCGGGCACATGGAAAGTTTGCTGGAATACTCTGCATGTGTGTGTGCGACCATTCAATCATTGTCAGAGGATTGTGCATGCACTCCTGCTATTCTGCGGGGATTAATGGGGGAGTGGCTTCTTCCATCGTGCCCAGCTTGGGGCCAGGTGCTCCGAGAGAGCGAGAGAGCAGGCGATAGGGGAAACCAGTATGAACCAGGGAAAGACAATAAAGCAGGAATGTGATGTGTGTATGGAATGTCACACACAGCAGGGGCTAGTAAAAAAAAAAAGGTCAATTACCACACTGTGTACATTCACTGTGTTACTGTAACACGCAGTCCTGTTCTACAGACGTGACCTAGCTTTGCCCCGAGCCGCTGAATGCCTCTGGCTCACAGTTCCCTCACCCACAATCAAACAACTTTCCAGTATCTGAAAAAATGCACAATGCTGCTGATTTCAAAGTGTTTACAGTATTGTGGTAAGGAGCAATAAAGGCACAGATGCATAATAAATACATGGCAGAGTCTTGGAGTGGGTCTGGCCTTTCCATCTGACCCTTCCGCCGCCACTGTGGTCTTATCTTTGCATTCCTCTGACTCAGCCAGATCAGTGGAGCATCGGCCAAGCCGCTGCAGCTGGAGTGTCCAGCAATGACCTCTGACCCCTGGTGAAAGGGCTAAAGTGGCAGGAATGCGCTGCTGGCAAACAAGCTTCTCTTAAGGGGAAGCACACGGAGAGTTTTTCCACCGGACCAGGAGTACAGCGTGTATATTAGTATTGGGAATGGGAACTACACACCATAGAGGTTTAACTTAACAGATCTTGATGAAACCTGCCATGGTTTCTGACACAGCATTACCTTAGTACTATAAAGTTCAATTCCAGACCCATATTGAGATGCAGGGTGTTAAAGTTGTGAAGACTTTTTGATATATTGAACCAAAATGTCACAGAGAACCATATAATAATGAGTTGTTTTGTAATGATGATGTACCAACCTTGTCCATGTTGGGTTTGATGCAGCGTACAAAGAAGGGGTTGGAGGCACTGAGCGTTGCCATCAGGGAGTGTAGAGAGTCCTGAAAGAACAAAGATCATGGCACATTAATAGAAACATAGTTCTTAATGTTTTTTTCTTGCGCTTACGTTCAGTTTATCTAAAAAGAAAATGTAAAGTGAAGGAAAGCCCAAGGCGAGACCGTCCTGACTTTATTGTTGGTTTAGTACTTTGTCTGCTGGGTCCCTGTGCGTGTTTGCAGGGCATTAGTCAGCCTATATTTACCTTACCATGCATGCGCGCACACATACACACACTCCAAGGACCCTTGAACTTGGCAGGCTACAGTATGTCAGCCTCCCTCTCCTCCTGCTTCAGACAGGCTGTCTCCGGCGAGGCCTGGCTTGGCAGAGCTGAGCGTGATTGGCCCCTGGTTGGCCCCCTTCTGCCCAGCCATCAACCCTAATCCCCTGGCTTTAGGAACTGTAGGCCAGGGCAACGTGCCAAATCCTCTTCTCTCTTGTTCCTTCTCTCCGCACCACAGTTAGGGCATGCTAAGCTAAGCCCTCCTCTTACAACCCCCCCCCCCCCCCCCCCCCCCCACCCCTCTACCCTGGTGCACAACTGCATACTTCATACATCTCTTCACCCACCACACTTTGCTGTTCAAATACACAGACAGCTTTCTCCATCCCCCTACTTTTCCCCCCTGTGCCCCCACGCTGACACTCATCAGGCTAAGATTAAGAGCCAAATGTTGAGGGTTAGACAAGTAAGTAGCTGTCAGCTCGATGACACAATCATACAATCGCGAGTGTGAAGAGGATCTGCGCTCTCACCCTAAACTGTGAGCTGACGGTTGGCTTGCGTCGGGCTGTGCCCATCTTCAGGGTCTCGTCTCCACTTCTGCTACCGACACGTTCGAAGAGGTCGTAGATGAAATCGAGCCTGCGGGGAAACAGCAGTTCAAGGCACTGTTTAACACTTGCGAATAAACTGAAATGTACAGTATGGGTATTATTCAATGTTGCTGAGCATAGAGATGTGGTGAGCTCACCTGCTGTCTTTGAGAATGAAAAGGATGTCATCTCTGAAGGTATCTCTGTTCTTCTCTAGAATCCCACGCACATCATACAACACCTAGCACACACAGAAAATGACAAAATGTGTATTCAGAGTGTCTCTATACATTTGCAGTATTATTTTAATTAAATGAATGTACTTGTTTGTGTGTGTGTGTGTGTGTGTGTGTGTGTGCGCGGGCCTCGGTGCGAACAAAGCGAGCGGGCCTCTGTGAGTGCAGCAGAGGGCCAGCGTGTTAATGCAATCACCTGTTGAATTCTGTTCAACCTTCGTCTTAGCAGGGCAGCATTCCTCTGCTCACACTGATCCACTGTAATGCCTTCTGAATTTCTGCCTCTCTGTGTGCCACGCATGTGTGTGTGTGCGTGCGTGTGTGATTATGTGTATGTGAGAGTAATTTAAGTGCATATGATAGTGGACAAGAATACGTGTACATGCAAGCTAGTTTGTGTGCATGTAAAGCAAATGTGAAGTCCCCGTTTAGTGTGTGAGTATAATACAGTAATACCCCCCAGACTTAAGGCTCTTGGGGATAAGATCCACCTCAGATGCCACATGTGCTGTATTTATAAATCACAGACACAGTAACTACAGCCCATTCCTCCATCACTGAAATAGACCCATACCATTCAGGTTCACTTTGCTTGTTCAGTCTCTGTATAAAGCACATTACACAAAGTACATTACCCCGGCATTAAGTAAACACTGCTTCTTTGCTTTGCCTATCACTTTGCAGACACGTATATCTGACCCCCTGAGCTGACATGGTAAGGAGGCCTTAGAGCTCATGTCTGCTAGGTCTGATTTAATTTAAAGTGCATTTCCTCCTGAAGCACACAGATAATGTAATCGACAGGATGATGCTCTGCTCTCTACAACTGATGTCACAGGCCTCTCTCTGGTAACAGAAGGAGCTTTGAGAGGGAAAGTGACAACAACTGGCTGGCCTGGCTGGCCTCTAGTCATTACCATAGGCATCCATTCCAGGCTTGTGACTGAGTAGCCATGCTCACACTGAGGAGACATTGTCTGAGGCAGCCTTCATAAGACCTTTCTTTATCAAGGCCAATCTTTGACTCTGCCCAGTGTCAGCAAGATACCCCTCTCTCCCTCCTGCCATATCACTGTCACAGGACACCTGCTTCCCGGATCTTCTTTCCAACCTTCTCTACAACACTTCCGTCAGGAGGCAGTGGTGGCCTTTGATCGTGCGAAGACAGGAGAGGATAAGGAAGGTGAAGAAGCTTCCTTGATACAGGGTAAAGGGGAACGGGAGGGCAGCCAGATTTTGTCTGGCATCCAGCAATTGCCCAAACCTGTCTTGTAAGTGTGTGTGTGGGTGGGTGGGTGAGAGAGTGTTTTTGTTAATGTTTATTACCTCTCCAGCATAGTGCCTGATGCCAAACTGGTGGTCAGTCACTCTGGGCTTCACATAGTATGGGTTGGCCTAATGGAGAAGAAAACAACCCAACTTAATGAATTGCTGTTACAATGGGACCAAAAACAGTGAAAGATATTAATGATGTTCCATAAGAGGGAGTGAAAACAAACTGCTGGAAAACCTCCATTGTACAATCATTAAAATAACGTCTGCGTGAAGGGAATCAGGTAATATTTAACCTCTCTAACCGTGACCTTAGACCGGTTCATCAGCATAGCCAGACACCTACGCAGAGGAGGTTCTACTCTTCTTGCTGTTGGGCTTTTTAACCACGACCTTTTCTCCTGCACACAATGCTGATCGGTACCAGAGAATGGACGATCGCATTTCAGCATTGTTTTGTTTGCGTGTCAGAGCACCCAGGGGCGTAGACGAGTGTTGCACAGTTCAATACTGCACCAAAGGCAACAGGAGCAGGACATTCAACCTTCGACTCAACAGGAGACAGATTAACTCTCTGAGGAGGGCTGAGCTGGTGGGTGGTGACTGTATTTCCTTACCTGGGTTTAAGAAGCTTTTTGCTGCATACATGTGGTTACACGAGAGGGGCGGGGGGTGTATGCACGACTGCCTGTGTGTAAGTAGTGTGTACTTCTGCATGCGGACTCACTGCGTGTCGACTGTGCAGTTTCTCCAGGAGGGTGTAGTCGGTGCCTTTGGGGAAGCGACTTTCTTCATTGATAAGAGCCAACATTCCCAATTTCTAAAGGCGAGACAGACAGAGGAAGGGAAAGGGAGAGACACACCACAGTCATGATGGAACTAGTTATAATCCCAGCCGAGAACATCTGACAGATTTTAATAGAACAATGCATTCAGGAAACTAGAAGAGAAGGTTGACTGAGCTTGCATGCATTCCTATAGTCGTCCTGGATGTTGAGGGCAGAGCTGAATTCTTTACTTTTGGCCACCAAGCAGATGAACAAAATGCTGCAGTGATTATGTGGCTTGGTCAGAGACACTCTGAGAGCAGTCAATTAGAATCTGGACCAGGAACCTTTGGGTTACAATCCCCTCACTGCTAAATCTTTAACCATCATTAACTATTTAGCTATTCAAAACTATAGTGAGGATATACCACAAATTGTCTTCACGCTCACTTCGACCGTATAATACCTCTAACCGCTGACTGGTGTACATTACTGCACATGCAGCATGGAAATTTAGACTATATAATGACAGACTGGGACATGGGAGTCAATGTAAGCACAGCGTCTGGGTCGGCACGGTCGGGGTTTGGCGGTTTGCAGCTGTCCTGGTGGTAAATTTGCTCCATCATGGTCTGACTGTCTGTCTGCTGGAGCTACCTTCTCTATGAGATCCAGACACTCTGCATTATCCATCCAGTCTATGGCCTCCCACTGGATCCCCTCCCTGTGAAGACACACACATTCACACACGCACACACACACATACACACACACACACACACACACACACACACACACACACACGCACAGACACACACCACAAAAATAAATATGAACAGCAAGGAAGACACAATGGCTGTATTGACCAGCAGCTCATGTGATGAAATGAGCCATGTCCAAGCTGTTGGCCCATTATACAAGAAAACAACTGTCTGGGGGAGAAACTGAACTCCTTCCAAACCTCTGGCAGTCTGCCTGCATCACCACAAGTAGACCCCGCCCCTCCCCCATCCCCAGCCAGAGTCCAATCTGACTGTGAGTCATGCCAAGCTTTAAGTTTTTTCGACGGGTCCACAAGCGGGAAAACAAATATATATCTGTAGAAATGAAGTAAAGGATCTGGATAAGAGCATTTACCTGTTGTACTCTAGTTGTTCCAGGGAAAAGATGTGCTTGTTGAAATACTCCTGGAGTTTCTCATTAGCGTAGTTGATATTGAACTGTTCAAACCGGTTTACCTGCACATGGGGACAAGTAAGATCTTGAAGCAAGCAGTTCTACAGCTCAAATAAGTGATCAAGCTCCTCTGCATGTCAACAATATGAAGCATTATTATGTTAGAGATTCAACAAGGGGTGGTGGGGATTTCAAATGATGACTTAGACAAAACCTTCAACTGAATGAACGCTCACCTCAAAGTTCTCAAAGCCAAATATGTCCAGGATACCGATGGACTTAAAGTTGTCTTTCCCTTTAATCTTTTGATTGATCCTCATTATGATCCAGGAGAAACACTGAGAATAAAGTGCCATGGCAACGGAATCCCGTGAGTCCACCGCCTGTAAATCACAACATAAAGACACAGTGGTTACAATAGAAACCAAGTCACGTATGAAAGAAGTCTTAAATAAACAGCTGTGGGTGTGGGTTTCATCATTGTCCAATGTGCTTTAAGTTGTTAAAAACTGCTTCATGTTTGAGTGATTAATAACCGGTGTGACACAATGGAATAAATCAAATAGGGGTTTGGAGACAAAGGTGTGTTATGTCAGCGTGTGTTGGCAGACAGCAGAGAAGACTGTAGTCTGTTTTCACAACATACAGTGTTATTTATCTCCGACAGATCTTATGAACTACACAACGCATGTACAAATCCTGTCAAAGCAAAGAAAGAGAGCACTATACAGCACACATATAACCAGATGACTGATTCTCTTCTCACTTCACTCGGAGACAGAAAGGTCAAACAACCAGACACCCCAGAGACGGCAGACAGAGGACATACAAGCTGCTAATGTGACATCAGTGGCACCGAATCTTATCAGCAGGCACACATTACCAGCTACTTCCATAAGACTTTTTAAGACTTGTTAGAAATAATGAATGAGTAGTTTGTCCATGTATGTCTCATATGTGAACCATCAGGTGTGTGTGTGTGTGTGTGTGTGTGTGTGTGTGTGTGTGTGTGTGTGTGTGTGTGTGTGTGTGTGTTCACACTCTGAATTCAAATAGTAAAAAGAAATGAACACATGCCAAAAGAATGCAAATACATCAAATGTTGTCAAATGATGGCACAGACAACCTCTGAGTGGAACAATTCAAAAACAAGCTCTGCAATTATCGGTTTGATTTAAGTAAGCTTGACTTCTTTTTGTTTCTTACTGTAAAAAATATCACTTTCGGGAAAATCTATTGTTGTGTCTAGAGAAGAATTTTATAATGCCTGGTTTGCAGACTCCACAGCTCTTGGTTAGTTGACAACTTCAGCACGCAAGTATTTATCCTATAGTTCTAGTGATTAAAAGGCCAGTTCAGTGGGTGCAGTCGTGGTTTTGAAATTTCATTCCTTTGACAAATCTTTAAATCTGTCAAAGATCTTTAAAGGTCTTTAAATCTTAATTCTAAGGTTCAAACAGCCCCCATTCAGCACTCTGCACAAGTAAACTGAATGACACATTTTATTTACAGCTGCCATTTGACCCAGGTCTGATTCACTCAGCTGCCATAAAGCAGGGCCAGACCTCATCTGTGTATGTATGTAAAACGTCTAGGGCTTGCCAGCTACACTTCCTCCCTAGGCATTGTGTTTGCATTGAAAATAAACCAGAGTGTGACAGTATAGATGTGGGGCAACAATGCATTTGGGCTGTTGAGTCATCAATCATGCCCAGTCACCTCTTGCAAGTAGCGGGTGTGAACAGAGCGCTGGTGGCTCCAGGATCTCCGTCACATGGGTGAGAAGAATGGATGTTTGTCCAGGATGGGGGGCCTACTGCAGGCAGTGGTAGGGTGGGTGACCACTGGCCACTGTGAGAAGAAGCCATTCTTACTGACTGGAATAATACACCCTATTAAGAGAGCAGCTGCTTTGAAGGCCAGGCAGAACAAGCTGCAGCATGGTGACAGCGCAAGGTCTTTGTCTTAGCGATGAAAGGTCTTCTTGTGACTTTTTTTTGTCCCTATGATCATAGCAAAGGTCCATTCTGCATATTTGCTGACATTTATGAGAATGAGTGGGTTTGTGTCATGTGTCAAAATGCTCTGCTGGCATATGGTGAAAAGGATAACACACGCAGATGAAGACTTGTCAAATATTCACATTAATTACCGAACACATCATGGACATTTGAAGCCCAGCATGACGAGCAAACAATTATGCCAATGTCGTGTCATGTCTTGGTGCTTGGCTATGCGGCCTCTTGAGGAGAAGTCTTTCACTTCACCGCAGTCATTGGCTCTATTGTGCTTTAGACTTAGATCGCTATCACAATAGCTTTATTGTGCCAAGAATCTGGCAGACAAAAGGCAGGAAATGGCTGGGAGTCACGCAAGGGATCTGGAGAGGCATGTGGGGGAGAGCGGCAGAGAAAGGCTGTGTGTGTCACCGGGACAGGGGAATGGAGAGGGGCCCGATAAACAGCCATCTATGTTTCACCGCCTTCAGTTCAAGACAGAAAGCATGAGGTAGAAGTGAAGACAATCCACTATAACCTTGAGAAATGCAACATTGTCTCCTTAAATGGGATCAGCGCATTAGTTTGTGCTTTCTTTGTTGCTTGAACAGGGAAGGAGCACGTTTAGGTTGGATTGGGTTGTTACCTGCTCCACAGTGAGGGGCGAGCAGATCTCCTCTCCTCTGAGGATCATGGAGCGTTGGGTCAACACTTCTGACAGCTGAAAGGAGTCCAGGCCAAGTAGGTCGCTGACGTTGCTGACCACTGCAACACAAAAGGCCACATGAATACACACTTACACACATGTATGTATGACAGTAAACACTGTACATAAAACATAAATGTGGAGCACAGATAGTTCCAGCTGACTCCCATTTATGTGCAACATCAGAGCTGACATCTTTTCTGATCCTATATAATCTAAAGGAAACTCTACACTGTTGGCTGTGGTGGTATACTGTACACACTGAGGTACACTGGTTGGTTGGAAAAGAGGTCAGACTAAGCTAACAAAAGGAGCCTGGAGCTCATGTTTCAGCCTGTTCAGTGCTCCCTTACTGTCTGTTGGTACAATGTCAATCAAACTCCGATGCAGACACCAGGAATACTGGAGAGCCCATCATCAGTGGTGAACTAATTATATGCTCCAAAAATCTGCACTTCCCTCTATTGATTCTCAGTGGAAACAATTTGTTATTTGACTGAAATGGGTTTAACCGCTTGAACCTAAATATGCCCAGTATTCCTATAAAACATTGTCAGAAATGGAAACCACTGTACCATTTTCCACTGTACCAACATCTCTCCAACACACCCTATATCTGCTTGCTCTGCACCTAAACATTGCTTGCTTCCCTTTTTCAATTTGACAGTGTTGGCATTTTGTGAAAACTGTAAAATCTGGACTCCAACGTAAAAACAACGGTGCTGCCCACACAACATCTGTTTCTCCTGATCAAAGAGTCTGTGGGATGAAAGAGTTTAAATCACACAATGCCCATTGCTTGATGGCTCCCAACAGTCAAATGATTTGGCACACATGGTGCTCTTATAAATAAAAACACATTTGTTGTTCGCGTATTTTATTTACATATGGAATGTCCATTATGGGCAACATGCTCCGAAGGTTTAACAGTGCAGTAGAGAGCGACAGATGTGTACAGCATGTGTCAGGGTTAATTTGGCAAATTATGTGGGAGCAGATTGTTGTTATTATTTCTTGTTTCTTAATTCCTTTTTCCTACCGCCTTTGGAGGTGATCTGGGCTCCTCCAGCAGTCATGAATTCAATGTTGCCCATCTGGAGGACAGCAGACAGCAACTTGAACACATCCCGGATCTCCTCCTCAGTGAACTCCATCACTTTCAGGGCTTCCTACAACGGCACCACAGAGAAATGTAAACAATGTGAGGAAACCTTGAATCACAGGGGACACGGGGTCAAGACGTGACCGTGGTAAATTCAAAATGTGCCTGTGAGCCAACATGTTAAAAGTCAAACATGAACATATTCCCCCCATGCTCTTGTTTTCTAGAAGTCAGCTGCCTGCTCAGGCTGTTACTAAACTCCCATGGTGCCCTCTGGTGGATGGAAGCAGCTGATGTTTCCCGTGTCAAGGAAGATGATATAATTTAACAGATTTTTACTGTGGCACAATTTCTCTACACCATAAGCAGGAAGCATTCCCTGTCAATTGTCATGGTTACTGATAGATGCCTTGCTAAAAAGCAAATGGGAAAATTCCCCTATCCACTCGCCATATAAAGATAGTTGTACCATCTTCTGGATTGGGATTGAGACTGTATTTCTCTCTCTCTCTCTTTTCCTCCTTACCATGACACTGTCAAAGAGCTTTTTGTCATCCAGACTGCTGTCCTCCACGCAGCCTGACTGGCTCAGGTAGTGATACGACTTCGGACCCTCGGACAGAAAGTACATGTCTGCAAAACGGATAAGAGGAGAATTACACACTGGATGAAAAGAAATGTAATTCATGGATTCATGCAAATCTCATTTTGTGTTACGCTTGTAATACTTTGCTGCAGGTTCCCAATGATACCTCGGGTGTGTATAATGGGGTGTTTCTCTAAACTTAATAAAAACCAACCTCTGTGGTCTTTGTCAGCGCCTGCTAACAGTGCGTAGAAGATGTGGTAGTTTCTCTCTCCAGGATTCTGGCGCCCCACACGGTTCTAAAGAGGAAGATAATTGATAAGAACATTTTTTTTGCAACAATATTTGATGATTGTACTGAAATTGTATCATTAAACATGATGATTTTTCACATCCATGCTGTTGGAAAACAAACCTTTTCCAGCAAATCTGAGGGCCGAGAGTCAAGGAGAACACAAGACAAATGTTCTCAACCCAAATGTGTCAATTGTTCAAATATTACAGGATAAATTAAATAACTATGAATTGATGAAGGATACAGTCGGTGATGCAGCCTCCCTGGATATTTCCATTCTGGGAAAAGTGGAGCTGGATGAACTTCCCAAAGCGACTGGAGTTATTGTTGTACACAGTCTTGGCATTTCCAAATGCTTCCATGATGGGACTGAGACAGTGGACAGACAAAGGGGATCACACCTGTTCTTTTGTAAAAGATGTCCCTATGTTTATTGCGGGTCTAAATGACTTCAAACAACACCTGCTCTGGACGATGGCCTGCTCCACCCTGGTGGTCCTCTCTGAAAGTGGAGTACCTGCTGAGTTCTGACTCATCACTGAGAGGAACTTCAGCAGCAGTTTGGTGCTCTCTGTCTTCCCAGCACCACTCTCTCCACTGACGACACAAAAGAGACAGACAGACACCAGAATGAGTCAAAACTATTTATATTGTGCATGCGTAGGATGTAATTAAAGTTTAATTTATGGAAGGGTTTTAAATTCAATTCAATTTCAGAATATTTCAATTGGTTAAAAGAGTTTGATATGAATTTTCTTAAACCCTCAAGTAACACGCAATCATTTGTATGCTTGACTTTCAACTTAAAAACGTCTGTCCATGTAGCTTCTGTATCTGCTTCTTTCAGCACACTAACTAAGCTAAATGATGATTAGTAAAACAGAAAATAGAAATATTATAGATTGTTTCACACACACATTTTCTCTCATGTTAAGCAAGCAAATGTCTTAAAAGAAATAACAGACTAGTATGAATTCTGTGTGAGAAAGTACAGATGCACCATCTTGCATTTTAAATCAAAGCTCTCTCACTCTTCTTCTGCTGGTTGTTTTCTCCAGTCCTCACCTGATGAGAACACACTGGCTGTCGTGTCTCTTCCACAGGCAGCGGTAACACTCACTGGCCACAGCGAAAATGTGAGGAGGCAGCTCCCCCATCTGGTGTTTGCTGTATAAGTTGACCGAAGTCCCATCATACAGGCCTGATATCTGTTTATAGGGGTTTACTGCCGCCAGGATAGAACCTATGTTGGTCTACGGGGAGGGAAAAAGCAGAAGGAGACAATGACAGGAGGGGTCAAAGAGGAGAAAAGTGGAAGAAAGAGAGGAGTACAAGTAACGGCATCACAGAAAACGACAGTAACCGAAGGATGAAAGGTATGAGATGTATGATATCTTGACTAGCAGTGGTGCATCTAAAATCTTCTCAGTTTAGAGGATGAATCCACTCTCCTTTACTTCTCCTCTGACACTGTACCTGCTGTCAGTGACATTAACCTACTATGTACGGCCTAGATAGCACCACCGCTCGTAATATATTTTAGGATCCGACCCATCGCTCTACTTGAGGGAGAAGTGCCTGTGAAAAGTGTGTTTATGGGTCACCGTTCCATACAGATAGCATTGCGACAAACCAGCCTGTGAGATGAGATCATGAGATTCAGACTGAAAAGATTGTGATAATGATTATTTTCCTTTACGGATCGTTTAGGCTGAATCATTCAGTTTGTTGGCACATGGTGTAACAGAGCCTGGGTGGGGTTGAGAGTGGATTGCAGGGCTCTATCATGAAAATAATCATAGTTATGTCTGTTAATACATGTTATTAACCTAACACTGCTTTATTGTGTACATTGTGTGACTGTCAAAACCTTTTCTTCAGTATTATTTACGTTTTTCCAGACTTTCCCTTAGCTCCCCTTGCTCACTTCTGCTTATGTAAGTGATACCATACACGTGGTTCCCCGCTGACAAGCCCCAGTGAATGTGTGTGTTAGGCTCCCCTTAGACTAATATTAGCCTGGCCTACAGAGAGGAAAATGGCTACAGTAAGAGAGCTGCGACTGCTTTATTTATCAGAGAGGTTGTGTTTGCGTATCTAGATCAAGCATAAACTGGATCTATTGATATTCTATGATGGAATACTCTATTGGGATTGGTGCAACTTACGCCCTATCTCTCAGTGTTAAGGAGCCGTTTCAAAAGTTCTGGATCTACACCAAAAGTAATCGGTTCTTCCCATGGCCATGCACTGACACCAACACTAAAATCAGATATTTATTGCTTTACGTGGGTGAGAAGATGACGGCGATTCAGAAATTTGAAAAATGTACCAGTAAACAACTCAGGGCGACTTACATAGATGCTATCTTTCTGGTAGCGCAGAAAGAGGTTGTGCATGATGGCCCCTTCGTGCAGCTCTGCCAGTGTGGACATGTCCTCTACGCCATGGATGCTGCTGGGGTGCATGGCGTACACGGTCTCTCTGCTCAGCTCTGCCTTCTGGAGGTAGATCACCTGAAACGCACACAGACACATAACCAAGCATTTAGCCTAATGTTGTTCATTTCCATGGGATTCTTGAGGTTTGCATTTCATGACTGGTTCATTTTGTGTGTTAAGCCGTTGCTGTTAATGTCGTTCGATCCACTGTCTTCCCCACTCAACAGAGGCCCACACTACTCTGCATCTTCAGGGACGAAAGAACCCTAATCCAAAACTGGAGCAGGTTGACACACATCTGAATCAGGCTGCCAGCACAACATCCAATGTGAACAAAGTACATGCGGGCACGGACAACAGGCAGATAGCAGCGATGATAAAAGAACAATGCAGGGTCTTTGAGAAAGCCGAGATGAAAGGGTTGAATCCCTGATGTGAGCCTGCCTGAGCCTGCTGACAGAGTGTAAGACAGGTACACAGTACAGCCGTCTGACACGGGCCTGGACTGCCCTCCTCGCTTTGTTCCACTTCTGTCACTACAAAGCAAATCCCTCATCCTGTTGCATTCCTGTAACACGGACAATCAGATCTGGCATTGAAGCAAAGGTGGTGACTGGGGATGTCCTTGTCTCGACTTTGAAGCCTAAACAACAAGCACGGAAGTGGGGATTTAAGTATTTTTAGAGTTTTGATTTGAAAGTTCTAAATTGGGACTCTCAGGGGAAGTAACACACACTGTATAGTCCATAGGGCTTGTGCTTCCTCAACATCTACAGTCAAGTCTGGAAACCTTGGTGTTGTCTGCCTGCTTAGGCTGGGTGAAACTTATGTCTGACCAACCAGCATTGTTCAGTTTTGTGTTCTATACCCACAGCAGTTACACAACCATCAAAGAGAAGCCTTGATCTAAAGGAACGGTATGGAATGTATTTGCAGGAGCAGGGAGGGTCGAAAACAAAACAGAAATCCATAGATCTCAACAGAGATGCTGAGTGCCTTTCTGGCTACCAGCACTGTAAAGGATGAGGCCAAAGGATGTCATATAGAAGAGACAGAGACTCAGCATTGGTCATTTGATGGGAAGCGGATCAATACTGATGGTCAGGAGGCTGAAGTTGTGGCGTACCAATGCATTACTGCCGGCTCCACTGGCATATTCAGTGGTGTCCCTGCTGGGAGCAGGCACAGAGTTTCACGGAGCAGCTGAGTCAGCACGGGCTGACTGGTGATACTGACCGTAGGGCTCTGAAACCTCAGACATTACAGAGCAAAAAGCTACGTTTGAGTTTAGCAGAAAGAATGAATGTGAAACTAATGAATCTCAGGCACCAAAACATTTTTGTAATGCATATATAATGTTTTGCAATGGAGCTGTTCATATAAAGTATCACATGCATATTTAACAAAGTCAAAGGTATCAGAAGATTCACTCCAGACTTTCCATTACTGCATTTGCTGTTAAATCTGAGCCAGACAACAGTGTTGCTATCAACCCGGTACTTAGAAATTCAGTCAGTTTGTCGCCACTGAACCCAACGAAGAAGACAGTAATGTGGTAAAGACGCCTTTATTAATATGTACATTACTCCATTAAAGATAGAAGCATGGAATTCCTTCGCCTCCTGTGCTTCATCACAGCCCACGTCATCTACCTGCCTTCCTCCTCTGTGTCGGTGTCCATTTCAGTGCCACTCTTGTTATCCTGTCCTGCTGTAATCTTGGCACAGGTCCCAACCATCTGATCCTTCTCCTCTTAATCTCCATGACTAAACTATCACTACCAGCTTGATAAGATGACCTTGATAAAGACGTTTTTAGAGGGTTTGTCTTGGGTCTTCAGATGCTGTAAAGGCCACAAAAAGCTCCCTGTTCTGAGTTCAGTCCACTCCCCTGCCTTATATGGGGTTTTAACATTAACTGTGGATGAAAGTGAACTTATTGATGCTGAAATCACTGAATATTTAGGTCATTGCTGCATTATGGGTGTGTGCAGAAACAACAGTACAGTTACAGTTGCCCTCACTGGAGGGTTACTCCATATTCCTGATGTAACGGGGTCATTGGAATGGCCAAAGCCTCGGGGAGAATGACAGCGAGTGCACTGATGTCATCCGTCCAGCAGAGGCTTGCAGATTTACAGCCAGATGTCCCCTAACACCGGCTTAAGTGTTTGGCTTGAACCCCACCCTCAGCCCTCTGGCAAAGACCCCAGCTCACCAATAAATCAAACCGGCTTTTCACTTGTATCACACTCTTAATCACCATTTTCTATTCCGTTCAATCAGTTAATTAATGTGGCTGATGATGTCATTGAACTTGGGTTGATTACTGGCTGTGGTTAACTGATTACATTAGCTTACACTGTTTGAGCTTACGGTGCCACTGTGAGGAGACAAATGACATTCAATAGATTTATTCTGGCTCAAGAAAATGATTTTGTGGTACATTTGTCATCTTAAAGTATCAAAATGACAGTTTGGTAAATATGAAACCCTGATAATGACCTTTGAACTTTAGTAGTAGGAGTGTTTGTCTTGGTTGGACTGCAGAATGTTAATAATAATAATCAATATATTCAGAGGAAAGAGACATGATACCAAACACCATCAGCTGGTAAAGCAGGAAGTATGAACCTCCACTCAGGTCCAACATAATCAAATAACCCACATGTTTCTGCTGTTCTGTCTGTGTTGGCATTCTTCACATTCCTGAGGCAGTAATACAGGATAACAAACACAGGAGAGGGGTAAAGGGACTTTATTACATTCCTGAATACAGCGAGACCCTCAAGTTTCATGGGAATAAAACAAACAGGTCGGTTTCACCAAACACACAATGGAGGTAGAGCAGGGAAAGCACCTTCACTCCAGAGAAACACAGATGTCATGAGTCACTGATACAGAGACAGCAAAAGCATGTGTGTGTGTGTGTCTCCGCGTGTGCGTGTGTGTGTATATCTGAGTGTGTGTATATTACATTTTGTGACCTTTGTTTTTCATCTTCCGTGGATAATTTCTGTTCAGATTTCACAGAGGCGGCCTCGGGGGCCTGCTCCTGCCTGAATCATCAAAGATGTTCAGAGAAAGCTGAGCTGAGGCTCTCGGCATCAAAAAGCGGTTTCACATTCCCACTGTGGGCTCTGCCTCTTGGTTTCATTCTTGGGTTTATTCATGTGTAATATAAGGCACTGTGCTCTATCGCCACAGACTTTATTTACATACATTTACAAGAAAAGATCAGGGAATGACAACGGTAAGATGACACTTAGGGGTAAAACTTGTACTGTCAGTTGCTGTCTCATAAGGAGCAACTAAGAAAAAACAACATATATAAGTCTGGATTAGTGCCAGTGAGGCCTAACCCTTTACACTGTGTGCAAACATGATCAGCTGACACAAACCCCAGAATCAGCTGAACTCATTATTAAGAAGAGACCGTGTAATTATACCTTATCTCATTCGGAACACGAGGATAATTAACGTGTGTATTACTTTATCGCATGAGGAGACGATTATAGTGACTGTAAAGTGACACTGAGCCATAATTACCACAAGGGGTGTAACTCCTGAGTGATGTAACCATAAGATGGACACAGTGTTATTCCATTTTAAACAGCGAGCCAGTTGTCCATTGATTAGTGAAGTCAGTCACTGAAGAAAATCGATACGCTCCAAAAGGTGACTGGTGACGACACAAATGATGCTGGACCAGGAACGAAGGATAAAAATAGCTACAGTAATACGTGCTTTTACTGATAAAATCCCAATTTAAATGCCCTTTGGGAGGATTGTGGGTTACCATGGGGGGTCTGGACATTGAGATCAGACAGGCCTTTCTCTTTCATGTTGCTGGACGCCCTTCTGCTGCTGAATATTCACAGAGTCGCACTCGCTGGCAGTTCAAGTCGAGCCCTCAGCACCCAGATGGAGAGACAAATTAAACCCCATGCTGGTGAACACAAACATTGCCTGTTTCCGTCTCCCTCTCCTCCTTTTTTTTTTACTCCGTCTGAATCTCTCTCTGTCTTACGGTGGATCCATCTGCTGCTGTGCAACACAGAGCCGGGGGACATGGAGGGGGGTAGGAGGGGGCAGGCGGGTCTATCAATCATTATTTATTGTTATTTGTAATCCTGAAGAACCTTTGCATACGATTATAATTTCCTAGGCGTGGCAGCACTTTGCTCTGACAGACGACAAGACAAAACCTCAGATTACATTATATAGGGAATACTTGATGTATTTATAACAAAGCACTAATACTGTTTTACAAATATCTCCAGGTTCCCCAAATCACTTTAAAACATTTCTTGTATGGTCAGCTTTGCATGAGACAAACTCTGTTATTGATACTTTCTAATAAGGCATAACAAGAAGCAACTTCACTTCACAGCCACATTTGTTCACCACACAGTAGGACACAGATGTTCATGTTTGTGTGAGCGTGTCATTTCAATGAGCACACTCATGAATGTGCATTATTTACAGACGCACTCACATTAAAACACATAATGGCTCAATTGAACAGTTATAAAGAAAAAGACTAAATGGCTTCCAGTGACTCCAAGGCTATAAAACCAACTTTAGGAGCTATATGGTATTTGCCAAATTAGGAATAAATAACAATACAAAATGCAAAATGTATACTGACACCTTGGTGAACTGCTCAAGTGTAATTTATCGCTCCGTGACACCATGATAACGTGACCGGCAGCAGCTATTTAGTTAAGGTGACTTAACATCTTCTTGCTTGTCTTTACACGTGGCCCTGTGGGAGTAAACCCCCCCACCCACTGTCAATCCTGCTGGTGCCATCTGGCCCGTGGATGAACACACACGTGCGTACACACAAACACAGGGACACAAACACAACCCGCACACAGATGCTAGGTTTCGCTCGCGGCCACAGTGCATCCACTGTAGCGCACTGGTGCATGTCGGGCCTGTGCCGTCCCTGGAATCCTACAGTGATGAATGGTGATGTGATGGTTAATGTGACAGACGCCAGATCAGCATGTAGTGGTCTGTGTAAGCAAAGATACTCCAGACTGCTCAGGTAGCCATGCGGAGAGAGAGTGGTACCTTAGTGTGAGCAATGAAGCAATGATGATGGTTTATCATTGGCCTGAAGGCGGAACACACTGCCAGGATATATTTACCAAACCACCTCTGACTCCGTTCACGTGCAGAGGGAAAATGCCTTTCAAACTGTTTCAGGGGCTCTAGAACTTTCCTGTGTTTTCCACCAAGGAACAAGGAATCATTTCTGAACAATAGCTCCTGAATATTCACATTTAACTTGTTTTGTTAGTTCCAAACGTTTTGGTCCTAAAGATGCAGACAACATAATACACATACTTGCGCTTGATAAGTCTAAATCAAGGTCAGGGTAAAGATAAGAGTATTAAAAAGAAGTGAAAAGGTCAGTCCCCAATCATGTTTAGACAATAAACATGAGGTGGGATCAGCCTTAACTGATTGCATGCTCAACCTCTGACCTGTGCACCGCCCCCTCTGACATCGCGTCACACTAAAAGCATCCCGGTCACGATCTCTCTTAACCACAGACATATCTACTAAATATGCTAAACATGAACGAGCTGTATAACTCTGCATATGGGGTTGCAGAGTCAGCGATCATGTGGAGCTGGTGGGCTATGAGTTCAGTACAAAGAGCGGCACCGGAAGGCTCAGTTTCCATCTACGCCGTCTGACCCCGTGACATCTGAATGAGACGCTATTTTTTGACATTTCATCACCACCATTCATGCCCTTTTGCTCAGGATTTCCTCCAGACACAAACAACAACACACACTGCCAAACAGATAAGCACGATGGGCCGCAGACTTGTTAAAAGAAGTCCATTCTTGTCATTCGCTCTTTATTATAAAAGGTGTTGATTGCCTTCTGTCATGCTTTCATACTGCGTCAATCTCTTGCGGCGTTATATTGCAGAAAGAGAGATGTTTAGGTATACAGACACCAGAAGAACTTGAGGGAAGTGTGAGCTTTAGGCCTTTGAAAAGGACGTGGGAATTTTAAAAACCTAATAACCACATTTAAATCTGAGGAAACAGGATGGTCTTACCTTGCCGTAATCGGTGGTTAGGACCAGGGACAGATCGTCACAGGAGCTGACGGTGGAGGGGAGGAGCTGCTCTTTGTGTCTCAGCCAGACACGAGCACCCTGCAACACAATCGACAACACAGAGAGGTTAGCTTGCAGGTAGAAGGTCTGAAACACGCCGCTGGATATTTGCATCGCATCCACGTTTTAGCAATGGTAACGCTCACATCCAGAGACCTTAGAGGAGATCAGTAATAGGGAGGGCAAAGGTCAATGTAAGAGCATTCCAACCCTCTGTTTGGGTATAATGTGGAGGTACCAACTGAAGTGGGTTACTGTGTTATTCTTCTAAACTCAAGATCTTCGAAAAATAAATGGTGTCCACTGAGTTGTCTTGTCTTTCCGTCTCCTTACTCTTGCTCTCTTCCCTGTCAGAGTTGTTCACTAGTCTGTGCCACATCGTCACTCCCTCACCACACCACCCTGGCACAGTTATCCTCTCATTAAACTGTCACTACATTTTAGTGGAGAAACGCTTTTTTTCCCCCAACCAGACCTACATGCTGAGGGTGTGTCAGAGACGTTAACTACCACTCAGACTCTTACACACTCAGTAGAACTTTCTCAGCAAAGCTCTAAGCCTTGTTGTGCGGTTTGGTTTGCCCCCATGAAAGAGAGGAAGATTTATCACATTTATCACTTAAGTGTTAACGCAGAATAAATGCCCTCCATTAGCAGCATCTCGTCAATAGATTTTACGCTTTTCTGTGTTTCACTCAATCGAAACCGCAACATGCTTGTCGCTGCACAAAAGGATCACATCTGTCTTTCTAGACGGAGATCAACGCTAAAGCTACAGATGAGTCCACTGTTTGTGTTTCGTGTGGAGTCACTGACCTTCCCAGACATGCTTGTTGTTGGCTCAGTAACAAGCAGCAATAACAGGAATATGAGGCTGATTACTCAGGCTGCCGCTTCCTTAAAGCAGTGGAGCATTACATTTATAGAACAGAAAGTGTACATCCGGAGCCTGAGGTCTAAACTATAAACCACTGGAGATAGATGACTAACTCTACAACCATGAGAGTGAGAAACAGGGAATTTTGGAGCTTGAGTTCTATGGTGGAAAGCAGCTACAACCATCTGATGCTGATGCCCTCAAGAGGTCACAACAAAGAAGGCTGTTATTTCCTCAATCTGTGACATCTTTCCTTTTGCGATACTGGACACTGCAAGTTATTTGCCAAATGGCAGCTGGCTTAGTGGAAGACTCCGGGATCTACGATTAAATAAACACAACCTGAAAGTCAACCTGTCCAGCAATGCTCTCTGCCTTTGACTCGCCAAACAGCATTAATCATCCCAAGTGCCGCCATTAAGGTGACCGGAGGAACACGGAGAGAGCCGCGTGTCCAACAGCGCAGAAAACCGAGGAGATCTATAGGCATGGATTCCACCAGGAAACCTTAGACAAGGTCGCCACTCACAGACATCAATCCTCATTAACTATTAACACAAGGCTACAACATGTGCGCGTACACACTCCCATCCAAATGCAAATGTGTTCGCCATCAGGGAGAGAACAAATGCTGAGATGCTCTTATTTGACTTGTAGAGAGGTGAGGTCTGCTTGCAACATTCGCCTCTGGAATCACAGGGACAAAAATCAGTCCAAAGAGGAAATGAGTTCAACATTAAAGGACTTTTCTTAAGCCCTCCATTACAGCAGATACTGGATTCTTCATAATACTCTATTCGATACCTTTCAGTCTAGTAGAGGAATGTTCAGAATGAGAAATTAATCTGCATTCCTTTGTCTCTGTCTATGGTCTTCTTGGATAAAAGGTCACTCAGACAGTCACTCAGTCTAAAAACCTACTTCCATCATCGAGGTTTTTAAGGCGACTAATGGAGCGCAGCTAAATGTAGCTCTCTGGAGCCGCTGGGGACAACGGTGAGTGGGTTAGAGAAGAGAGAGAGGGGCGGGGGGTGGGGGGTGTAAATTAGCAGGAGGCTGAAGGGGGGAGGGACAGGGGAAAGAGGAAGGGTGCAGGCACCTGATAATGTCCCACCTCCTATTGTCTGGAAAAAGAGCTCAAACAAACACCGGGACACAAACAGGAGTGAATGATTCTCCGACACGTGGCCGTACATTAACGCTGCATCCAGTTGATATGCCATCGTTCCAGTGTCTGCCTGGTACTAGCCTTGCCTGGTACTAGCTTTGCCTGGTACTAGCCTGGAACGTACGGCCTAATCAGTGACAAGCTGCTTCGCGTGAGCTTGCCGAGGCCCAGCTCAGAGATTAATACTGATTAGTCAATACAGTCTAAGAAGCTCAGTTGCTCTTACTGTGCCTAAGTGGAAATTACATGGACTCAAATTTGACAGAGCATTGCAGGTGGGAGTCAGACTAACACTTACATGTACAGCAGCTGTATTTACACATTACAACATAACACTATATTGCTTACAAACTGTGGATCTGATCAGAGTGCAGAGACAGACACGGAGCTCCTCACACAGATATCTCCTCTGCAGATCATGGCATTCCACAATTTAAAACGGTGGGCAAGTCACGACTGGGAATGCCATGGGATAACTCATATGACTGCAGGTTTCCACACCGCATCTGCTTATTGCCGCACCAAAGCTATTTCAGTGACGTAAATATTCCCATAGACTTGGATGTTTGCTGAGTCAGTGTCTCTGGAGGTTTCCATTCATATGGGGAAAGAGGTGCCAAGTCACCATCTTACACATGCAGACAGACAGTTAATAGATGCAAGTTGGTCTATTACAAGGAGAAAAGCCGACACGGTAGACCAGCATTAAGCTAAATGAGCTTGTAAAGCTGGATGTGCTGACTTGCTATTCTGCACCAGCATACTGTACACACACAGCAACTTTGGCTGGCTGTGTGGAAGAGCCCCACATCAGGCTCTATGAGGAAAACTGGGCAAAATGGATGAGTCATCTGTGTCATACAAGAGAATTACAGGTTAGTTATTCTACATTGTTTCTGATCCACAAGACCATTCAGGTAACAACTCTGAATTGAATGTAAAATATCTGAATAAACATCACACAACAAGGAAGTATTAACAAATACTAACCCACCAAAGTAACAACCTCTGTAATGCATCCCAACTGATGGAATCTCATTTGGGAAAACAAAACAATACCACTATTATTTACTACTAGAGGAGTCACTATCTCAACTGTCAATCATCTGTCTGGTGTTGACGGGTGGGAGGAGTTGTGGAGGCAGAACTGGGGCGCAACAGGTAGGAGGGAGGGGGAGGAGGTCATGTTTCCTCCCCCCCACCCCACAATCATACAAACTACTACAAGCATCGTTAAAGGCTGCAAACTAGCGTCACTAAAAAATTGCAGGATCAAAAAATTCTGCAAAATTAGGCTTGATGAATGGAAGTTCGATTTTGTCCTACACTTTAGTATAAAAGGCATTTCGTCTGATAAATGACTCAGCTCGTAAAATTTAAAGGGGCAAAGTTCTGAGTAACATGAGGGTTTAAGAAACCAGCACCAGATGTGTTTCCCCATGCATCTGTGTCTTTGTGTGCGTGTGTGTGTGTCTTAAGAGTCAAAAACAGGAGAGTGAGGCAGACATGAATTGTCTCAGCAACAGATGGTCCACCAAAACTCCTCCCCCTTGTCCCCTCCATCTTCAGAAGCTTCGTCACCGACTCAGGACAAAGGCAGCCGTCCCTGACTGAGAGCCCAGAGGTTAACCAGGCGGAAATACCCCAAACAAAGGCCAGCTGGGACACACACACACAAACACACGTATACAAAACGTGTCAAGGTCTTCAGAAGAAATCACCTGCTTGCAACCCAGCTGATCGTTCCCACTGACCAGTAAAACACTGGCAATCCTTAGAAGGGACGGCGGTTATTATGGTTTAATCAGCAGATATCAGCAACACTATCAACATCAAGGTAGTTCCATTAAAGGCACACATCAACATCTGTCCTGAGCTTAAAGTCAAACTCTCCTGCGTGTCACTGAGCACATGAGGCACGACTGCCTGGACTGACAATGGTAACAAAAACCGCCAAAAACAGGTCATGTGCCGACGTCCCATCATGCTTTCTGACACAGGAACCACTCCGGCTGAAGGATGCCATCTCAGAGTCGTGGGGCTTGAGTTTCAGCAACTTGTATAATGACATCCACCTCGGGGATTTGTTAATTAATGAGCCTTAAATATTAAAAGGCACACGCTGTACAAGGTGCCACGATTTTGTCTCTCTCGTCCGCCGTTCAATGAGACGGCAGGTAGTATCAGGTCAGCTATCAGCGACAACAAAGGAAAGCTAATTAGCCCGGCCTGACTTGGCCATGGTCGGGCGGTTGGTTATGATAAGCCCATTTCTTGGATCGTGCCATGGTTTCAGTGAACACCTGCCCCGGCGTTAAGCAAGTGAAGGACCCTGGAGAACTGGCGAACTGGCTCGCGACAAGCATCTAATTTGTTGGTTAGGGCAAAGCTGACAGAGGGATATAAACACCTGGCACACTTACAAATGAGTCGCAAAGAGAATGAGTCTCAACCTGTTGCTGCTTTGACCTGTCACTCTCAAAATACGGGCTGTCGTGTATTATTAATAGAGGGTAGGAAATATGGACAAAGGGCAAAACCACCCATATACTGTCAAAAATGTCTCTATTATTCTGATAAGTTAAGATGTTAATATTTGTATTTCACAAAATGTCCCAAAGTGAGTTAAAAAATGACCCCAAATTTTAGTTAAGGGGATAAAAATTGTCCCCAAAAAACAGATTATTATTATCATTTCTTGACCTGTATTCATGCCATTTATAATATTTAATTCGTTTACAGGCACAAATAGACACTTTAGAGGCCGTCCAGTAGCCACTTTGTGTATTCATCCCTCCTGCATCTCATTTAGAAGCAGATGTTCTGCAACGCGTCTCTGTTTTCATATTGTACTACGGTCCATCATTCTAATTTACACTTCAAGGCATGACATCATTATCATAACAATGGAGGAGCATATGAGGCTAAGTCACTAACCCTTGCTGACCCCTGGCAGCGTGCACGGACAGATGTGCAGGCTAGAACGCGGGCTGGTTTACCAATGATACACTGCACGGCCACGCTAATATCCGGAGAACAAACTACGACAACAGCATCCGTCACAAGGGACCAGAGCCAAATTTAGGGATTGTAAACAAATACCCTGCATGCTGAGCGGGTTGAATGAGGTAAAAATTTGCCTCGGATTAAGTGGATTGATGGGATATCTGGGCAACCGTCCCTGTTGGTCTTTGGCGACAAGCCTTGCCAAAAAGTGACCACCATCATTTGAATGGATTTAGCTTTGGCTGCCGATGCACATAAACAAGATATAAAATTACAATTAATTAGTTGAACTATTGGCTAATGAACAGCTCCACTCTCAGCAATAAGGGAGTGCCTTTCTCAACATTTTCTGAGGATTCAGTCTGCAGCTCTCTGGCATCGAGCTTGGATCAATAACCATCAGTCTGCCACGGTCTCATCGCAATACATTTACTAAGAACCATAAGCCTGTTTTACATTTTCACCTTTCTTTGTTTCCTCTTTGTTGCTACTGTAACGTCTGCCTGCTTACACATGGGGCCTGAAGCTAGCATGGGGGAAGGGCGGGGCCGGAGCGGGCGGGTGACAGGGGAGGAATCGGATGATGAGGGGCAACCTTCAGCATCTGTGCTGGAAGAGGTATGAATTAATGATGGAGGGAGCAGCTGATTGGGAATTAGCTAATGGAGGAGGAGGGGTCCCATGAGGAGACGGGGCTTCCCCCAACCCACAGTGGGGGAAGTGACAGAAGAAGTGGAGATGGGTGGAGGTTCATTAGTTGTTCTTGACTCCTGTGTCTGTCTGGGCCCCCTGGTGAGGCGGATATAAACAGCCTGACAGCAGGATGGTCTGGAGGCAGCAGCTTAGGTTTACACTGTCTGCACGGGGGGGAGGCGGCTCGCCATGTGGCTTTGTGTGACGTCATTCTTTATTTTCACATCCCCAACTGTTTCTTAAAGGAGGTCTATTCATAACAAAGTGGCAATTGGAACTGTGTCACTGGGTTAATGGACATCAAACACATGCGGTGCTGAAGCAATTTTCTGTCATTACCAATTCCATCTATGTTGAATTAAAGTCGCTACTATGACCAAGCAAGTACTGTGTATAGATGTGTGTGTGTGTGTGTGTGTGTGTGCGCGTGCGTGTGTGTGTGAGGGGGGGCGTACAGAGGGATGCAGCACCCCTGCTTGGCCGGAGCTAATCTGCTGTGCTGCTAATGATTAAATTACAGAGAATCTGCATAACAAACGACGCCTTCAGGAGCGCAACGGAAACAAGAGACTCGAGGACCACTTGCCCCTCTGCCATGAACTCTTCCTGGCACGTCCCGATCCTGTTTAAACATGGAGTACTATTCCTTTCAGTGCATGTCTAGAGTGACCAAAGTGTTATTAAACAGGAAATAGAATGTGAGGAAGAGGGAAAGATGATATGATCGCTGCATGACTGACTGGATTGATTGTCAACTAAGCTTCATAAAACAGATTAACCACAGAGCCTCCATCTAGCCTGTCCTATCCAATCCTAAACCTCTCCCTACTCATCTGTGGCCTGCTGTGGGATCACACAGCAGGAATCCCCAAGATATTCTGGGAATGCTGCTCAGTCAGAACGCTGAGTGCATGTGTGTGTGTGGCTTTGTGTGTGACATGTGGGGAAATACTGGTTGTAGAGGCCGAGCGGAGCCGTCAGTGGGTCACCAGGCTCCTTTTACATTGCCTTTGACCTTCGCTCATATCTCATGTTGTCCCACATTGCCAGTCCTCGTTCCTGGGGTTCTTCTTATCTTACTGAAGGGAGCCCCAAGATTTGAGGTGTGTGTTGTATCATGTAAAATGTTAATATAAAGACAATGATTGGGAATTATTTGTATTTAGCCATTTATCATAATACTGCAGTTTCCAAGTGCTATGGCAGCAACCTGAAACAACAGAAGAACCAACGCCACACTGGGCAACATGAGTTGCGTCAACCGTACGTACGGGCGGTCAGAATAATAAATTGTGGTGGAAATGACTACATCAATTGGATTTGTGTGTTCGGTCATGCACCATGTGAATGTGAGACCAGCAGACGGTACCACAGAGCGTTCATCCAGCACTGGCAGAGCAGAACTGCCCACCACATCAGGTGGAGTCATTCTTTCCCTGTTCAGAAAAGCGGGCGGTTTTCAAGATGGGGATGAAGAGGAGAAGGCAACTAGCTACACAATGAGACACACTCTCTGTAATCAAATAGAGAGATCATGTTCTCATGAGTTCTTACTTCTTCTTAATCCTGAAATCACCAGCGCGCCAGTAATCTCTTCACGAGCACATCAACAGTGTTTGATCAAATTGAGTTCGATTCTCTTGCGGCTCTTAACAATGCGTTTAACTCACGTGTACACATTGCTCAAACATACACACACACACATATATTTAAATGAAATACACAGATGAGTGGCAGCAGAGACACACACACACACACGCCCACATAGTTCATCTATCCTATAATAAGTCGCCGCTGTAAGCAGTAATCACAGAGTGCTAAAAGGGGAAAGTCAACATCTGGGCTGGGAGCAGTAATCACAGGTTGGTTGTTATTAAACTGGCAGGCGAGACCTCTGAACCCGGAGGATTTAGGCTCCACGTAATACAAAGCTGTCTGGAAGGGCAGCCAAGGTGAAGGCCAACCGACATTTGCATTCCATAAACAACAATATCATCTTCATTTCTGGGCTGATGGAAAATCTATGGTACCAGGCAGCACTTAGAAATACAGACACAGACAGGATTCATGCTTACCACCTACATGGCGTTGGACTTCAGTACAGTCCAGTGAGACAGAGAAGACACTGATATGCTGAACTGTCACAGTGTTAGATTTGTCATCAAGAGTTAACATACAGGATCACATACTCTTCCCCTGCATTATCCTGTGCGTTAGTGGACAGATACTGGACACATAGAGGACGCCTTTTCCTTTGATCAGAGCAAACACAGACCTCTTTATCTGAGTGGCTTGGGGATGTTGCAGGTTAAATCTAAAGTCAACAGCCCGGTGTCAGCAGTAGCTTCTCACCGATTTGAGACCCTGCCCCCAATGTGACGGCCAGCTCGCTGATAGACAGGGGGTCACGTTACGCACACGGACACAAGGACGCAAGAAATGCACAAAGTCAGAAAGGTGAAAAGGCCAGACTCAGATGGTTATCACAGTGCTTTGTTGGTTTAAAAGTGGAGTTTGTCACATTTCAACTGTAGCATGTGCTTGGTGTGTGCGAATGAAATGGAGGAACGCTTCACTGTGGTCTGTGCTTCCGCGCATCTGTTAACGTGGGACGTGTAAATGTAGGGAAAGATTATCCCTGTCTTCAGCGGTGAGGTAAGACAATGCTGGGTTATTAGTCCCAGCACACTTATGACAGATTAGACCACCGTCAGACTGTAGCCAAGCTGCAGGAGCTCTGCTGAACCACTGCCTTCATCATGAAACCCTCTGTTTATTCACCAGAAACCAGTGCTTTTAATCACCTGCCAGTTCACTCAATAGCATTGTTTGAAAATCCCCCCCATCTGATGAAATGCCACACACACACAATAACAACTTTAATATTGAGTTGAGACTATATGTGTCAAAGGAACGCAGGAAACACAGGCCATTAAGGTATTGTTGAGGCTTTCCTTCCTTCCTTGCATACTTATTTCACTTCCTAACTTCCTTCCTTACACCCTCAGCCGGCTGCATGGTCAGAGGTGAGGTTGCGACGGTCTCAGATGGCATCTTGGCTCTCTAGAGAGGCAGCTGGAGGACGCGACAACTGGGTAGAAACGACGGTCCCGTCGCAAGAGAAAAATAGTTCAGCCGCAGGAGCGACGTGGCCTTTCTCACGTTACCCATCTCACCACAGACTGCATGATAAGTGTGCCGATCCGCCGCTCCTGCTTCAAAGTCCTGGACTTAAACGGCACACTGATCTAAAAGGGATGTCGCAGGATGGGGAGAATGTGTCTGTGTGCATGCAGTTGTGGTGTCAAGTCTAAATCCTCGCCACTTCATTTCCACAATCCAGAGACGACAGACATGACCGGGAATTTCAGGGGTCAGGCCCGGGAATCTGGGGCATCAGAATATCTGCAAGAGGAAGGAATCTGGTGTGTAACGCAAGGCCACTGACCGGTCGAGGAGGGAGTAAACGGATGTGTTAAAGAATCTGTGTGGCTCTATGATGTTTGGCAGCTGCTTCTATAAGGGAACTGATTACCACGTTTAGAAATGCACGTGGCTAGGTTGACAGGATGTTACTCAAAGGAGTAAAACGTCTAACCTTTGTGGTATGAGTCAGTGAGAGTGTGCGACAGAGCGAGTACCTATAGGTAGATATGCAAGAGTCATATTCTGTGATGCAAAGACATCTAAGATGACAAAATACAGAGGTCGGGTTAGGCTGACTAGGCTCTGACACTGACGTTACACTCAGAGTGTTGGCGAGTCACACCCATGGAGAGGGCGAATGGGCTGTGGGGTCAGGCAACGCTGGCGAGAGCTTTATGGCATTCTGTCAGCTCCTGAGAGGAAATACTGCCGTCCACGGACAGGATGGCCCGTCAGGATAAACCTCAAGAGTCCACACCCTTATACCTGCCACTCCTCTCTACTCTCCCACTATCTGAAGCTCCTTCACCATCACATACAACGATATACTGACTATGGAATAAACCAGAAAAGTCGTCTCATCTCAGATATTCATCATGATTCACCTGTGAGAACACACGGAGAGGGCAGATTGGTTGATTCACTGGACTGAAGAGCAACTTAATAAATTGGGAGATGGGGGGTAATGAGTTACATCTCTGTCATACACACACACATACACCTATCTCTCTCTCTCTCTGTAGGGGGTATGTGTGTATGCTCCCTTGGCTCAGTAAGTGAGTGGCTGATGACAAATCAGTGTGAATGTGTGTGTGCTGGCTGGCAGATGACACATCAAGTCTAGTCGGGAAATACATGGGCAGATACTCAATCTACCTGTAAATCAACCAATCACTGAGAAGTATGAAAGATGACTACATAAATAAAAACAACAACAACGTAGAGAAGCAGTGGATGCTGTCACATGAGAGCCCCTTGTGTGTGTGTGTGTGTGTGTGTGTGTGTGTGTGTGTGTGTGTGTGTGTGTGTGTGCGTGTGTGCGTGAGAGAGGATGGGTATGCAAGTTCAGTCACACACCGCACATATTGTCTTAGCTTTGTCAAGGAATAACACAAGTATTGAAGCCAGAGGAAGAAGAAGAAGACGAAAAAGAAGAAGAAGAAGACGAAGAAGTGGCTAAGTGCAGCTGGAGTGGAGCTAATTTGACAGTCGTGTCCTGAAACGGGCACAGCTTGATAACAAAGAGCGCCGGGGTCCCACAAACAACCCAGCGCTGAAAGTAGCGGCCACAAAAGCTTTTATTTTGTTTTTGTTTTTAGCATGAATCGCTGACTTACCTCTTGAAAGAAAGTATCCATTTTTTAAAGCAAAACCGGACCTCACGTCCCTTTGTAGTCTGAGTTCAGTGTGTCACAGTTTGGGAGGAGAGGACGCTGTATTCCCAAAGCTTTTCCATCCGCAAGCTTCGGCAAAATTAGAAGTTTTTCCTCTTCTTTTTCTTCGGAAGTTTCTAGAAAAAAGCCATAGTGTACTCCTTCTCTCTGCGTTGTTTCTTTAGATGTTGTTCGCCGGACTGCCGTGCGTCTTTCTGCTGTATACCGTTTCAATGGAGCCGGCACATTATGCGCGGGGCGGGGTCTCGAACCAATGCCCCGCCCATAGCCCCGCCCACTGCGCGTCAATCATACAAAGGGTGTAATGGTTTTAAAGGATGTGCATCTTCACTTTGAACACTGACAAGTTTAGGTTCAAGGAATACAGGGAAGGATTTACTATACTGAAGTCCCAGTTATCCCAGTACAGGAAGAGAAGAGTCCTTAATGTGACTTCCTCCTTTGGGAAAGATAAATTGAGGGGGAGGAGGAGGAGGAGGAGGAGGAGAAGGAGGGGGAAGCAGAGGCAGATGGATGATTTGGGGGACCTGGGCAATGAAGGTAAGGGGCCCATTTATGAGCCTTTCCCTTGGCACCAAAACTCCAAACAGACGACTGGAAACTGTTATGACCATCAAGCTGATTGGCATGCATTTAATTCAAGGTTAATTTACACCACAGCAGTAAAACAAGGCTTGAAAAAAGAAATACAAACTATTTATATCTATTTCATTTACTGAAAATATAATATTGTATGCATACTTATTGGGTGGCCTCTTAGATGGGGGAGCTCAGCTACCTTGCATAATGATTCAGCCTGGTGATGGACTGGTGACCTGCCCAGGGTGTTCCCTGCCTCTCAGGGAGCCGGGAGGATGCTTGGTGTCGGTTCAGAGACTGATTCAAACATTAAATAAATACAGAAATGACTGAGGTTGTGGGAGTATTCCAATCTAGTCCATCCTGTCCTGCCTGCTCTAAGTCCAGACTTGAAATCAACCACACATACGTATCTGCTGTTACTGGGTGTTGCCAACAGAATTATGTTGAAAGAAATATGAAATAGATGACTTAATCCTAACGAATTGGTACACTGTGTTAAATGAACAAAATAAGGGGAAAGGAGCAAGCCTGGGGTCAAACCTGTGCCTCCCAGATCTATGTCAAGTAACCTGAACACTGGGCCATTGGTTAGACAGTTTAACAACTTTAACATAACCCAGGTTTTGTATGTTGTATATAGCTCTGAAGCATAACATCCGTGTACAATCCATGGCCTAGGGGCCTAGGGGGCAAAGAACAGAGCTGGAACGTAGGAGACACTTGTTTGAATTCTGACCATGAACATGACTCATTGCCATTTTAACCAAACTTCTGCCTGTAATCCTTACCCACATCCTAAAATCCCATCCAGGAATCAAGCCTATGTCACCCACATCCTTGTCCAGTGCCCAGACCTAGTACACTTTCCCACTGAACATAAAATAAATTCAAATTTCCCTGACAGACTTTGATAAATTAGTTGTTAACTCCCAGATTCTCAGCCCACATTCAGTCAGTTTCAGGGAGGCATTCAGAGGCTGCATGTGTCTCAGTTTATTTTTGCATTAAGGGGTTTCAATTACTGTTGGAAAAACAGAGCTCTGACCCTACATACCACCGAAGGAGACACCCGGCATACCACAGACTCACACAATGATCAGCTGGGTGTCAGGTCTGACTCTGCAAGGGTGAGAAATGGCACAATACTAAATTTAACAGTGCAACATTTTCTGACTTCAGTGTTCTGGTTAATTTGAATTTGTTCCTGTTTCTTTCTGCGTGTGTTTTTGTAACATTATCAAAACTAAACCCACCAACAACCAACATGTCAGTGAAGGAGATTCTTTACATCGATTGAGGGGATTAGGCCAAATTAAGTATTCTGTTTCATGTTAAAGGCTCTAAAATGGAGGACCCGTTGAGACAACACATACATATAGTTGCCCACATCCTGCTCTTACAGCATGTGATCCATTTGCGGAAGGATCTGTGGTTCAGAGAGTGTTTTCGGTAGCCCTGTTCAGTGACACGTAGCCAGAGCCAGGCACTAACACCTCATGTATGACCATTTCAAAGCAATCTACAGGCTGTATTACTTAAAAATCTGACTGAGCGTGAAAATGGAGCACGTCATGTGGTCAATTGACTATTTGGAGAGCTAATGGAGACACAGAGTCTATACTTCCACTGGCAGACTGGCCCCCAGGCAAAGTTATTTGGGTCTGTTGAAGGGCCCTTTTGCAGCCTGATGTCAGATAATGGCTTTAGTGCACGTGATGGTGGCTCCATTGACTCAGAAGGACTGATTAGTCTCTTTTGCTGTGATGCATGACTCATCACTTAACTTGGTGCTTTGATTATGTAAAATTCCATTCACGTCCTGAATCCATACTGTCGACTCAGCTACAAGCACAACTATTGATCCAGGCGCAGCAATATATTCATGATCTGATATCAGCCCAACCGCAGTGGCAACACATGTAAATTCAATGTAACGACAACAGCACATACAAATTGTAACTCCACAACACATTGTACGTACTCACGATGTTCACTGTATAGAATAATGTAATGTAAAGGAGTCCTGCCAAACCAGCTGGTGATAATGTGCCATAAATGTAATGTTCATCCTTTTATTTAAAAATCTGATGATGACAACCTATATGAACTGTGAACTATTAAAAGAGATTCAGTTGAATTCAGGTGAAATAAATGCTCTATAGTACCCAGTTTGTCAAGACATTCACACAAATGGCCATGATGTAATGATTCATGTCATAAATTTCATTAATGAAATTGATGTGGGTGTTGCTCATTTCTCTCCAGGGGTGGGAGCAATGAATTATTGGACACACGCAAGGAACAAAGAAAACATGGAGGGAGGGAGAGGGCATAAACCCGATTGAATCAGTGGTAGTTTAGCCGAGATGGATGGATAGACAAGGAGAGAAAAAGGGGACATCAAGGTGGAATGGAACACCCAACAATGTCATAAAAGAAAGGTGATTCGATTTATATCGGATCGTTCTTACAGGCAACAAAACATTACGGTGTAAATATGGACAATGACATATCCTGGTGCCACATTTATTACATTTTGTATCTGATCCCAGGACACCACAGAGCCAATATGTCTCCAAATGAAAGCATTACTGATACCTGTGTAAACACTTACACCACAGCTAAAATGTTATGTTCATTTCTTTTAGCTCACAGTTAGGGGGACAAGATGATGGGGTATGAACATCAGTGGATTCAGCTATGGACGATAAAATGTTACTGCGTTTTGTTTTAAGGGAGAAAATAAAGTAAAACTATAAAATCTAACTGACTGAGAATGTTGGATAAAAACAAAAAAATGTTGTGGCATGTTTGATCTATAAGAAGGAATATGCTTGTGATAGCTTGAAGGTGGGAGAAAGACAATCATCTCAATGATCAGTATAAAGTTGTGTGGCTATGGTGGATGTCTTTGGGTTCATAGCATTAAAATAAACTAGAATCCAAGCGGCAGGGTTCACTAGATAACCGCAAACATTCCTCCTTAGACATGCTTGCACCCCCGTATGCATAACATACCTTCCTTAAGGCTGAGACATGAGCCAGATCACACTCTTCCCATGCTCCCCAAGACTGCAAACTTCCTGTTTGTTTTTATAGCGTCGTATTTTTACGCTCCCACAGTGAGAATGCACTTTACTCCCTTTCTTACTGTTCCTTTTGACTCTGTGCCCTGCTTGAGTAACCTGGAAAATCATGCACAGTAAAAACTGCTGGGAAAAATGCACAGGATTCTTACAACACGCCACACGATTTCTGTTGGGTTGTTATTGTTCATTGTTTAGATTCTAAGACCTAATTGACGACCCAGAACGCGTCCTTCTCAGCGTCCAGTCAGTGTTAACTCCAACCCGAGTGACTCACTGGCCATTCTAAGCCTGAGAAAACAGAGAGGCCACATTCTCTGCGGTATCCTGAGTCTGTGCTCTGAGTCTGATATGGTGATTTGTGGGGCATTCTGCTGCTGTGTCTCATACCGTGTGATTCAAACCAGTGAATCACAGACAGCTCAGCACCTTTACCGTTACATCACTGATCTATAAGCTTTTCCTTATATGTTCAGATTTGGCAACGTGTCTCACTGCTGTATCAAAAGATAGTGTATCAATCAGATCAGCATGGTTTCTTTTTTATTAACCTCTAAAAATCTTGGTTTTCATCATATAATTCTCTTAACTCTTGAAATACAGAAAAATCTATCCTATCTGTATCCTCTTCATCAAAGCTATACAACGCTTGCAATGTGTTTAATGTTAAAAATAAAAAATACAGTGTTTTTGTAATCCTGCACCATTACATAAAATGGAAATATTCTGTCTTGTGCAGCATCATGCTATTTTTTTTAACATCAGCCAGCCATTTTTTCTATCACTTGAAACTGTGGTATCCTGACATGAATTATTCACATAGAGTAGCTATCAAGCCTCTAATTTAACACAACAGTGATGTCTGGAATGACAGTAAGCTTCATGGTTTTATCGTCGTCTGTGACAAACAGAATGAACTGTATTTCTACAGGGTGGGGGTTGGTTTGTGTTACTACACCTGCCTCTACTGGAGACAACAAAGAGGGCTTATTTTGGGGGGTGGGCTGGAGAGTTCAATCTAATTACAGACTCTGGAGAGATGACTTCATTCAGGTGACGCCCATCCCCGTGGTGTATGTGTTTCCTGTGTCTCCCGTCATTATTGGGGTAGCCCCCACTATGTAAAGATAGTAGGCAGGTCTATTGTGTACCTCTGTCTGGCCTGATGTTACAGCTTGACTGTGTCTGCAGCTGAAATATAATGAGAAATAATAAAATAAAAAGCCTAGCGGAAAGATTTCCACTCTCATTTTACAGCAAGCAGTGCCTTCCCCAGTGCAATAGCCAGTCGCTGGGTGTCTTTGTGGTTTGAACAGCCATTTTCCACGAGCTCAGACTCTTTAAAACTGAAATATTGACAAGCTTTCATTAGACACCATCAGGCTCATAACTAAATTACAAGCCCAGTGTATGTCCTCCTTCTCTCTTTCCCGGGACAATTAACTGTGTCTGACAGTAGGATAATGAGTCAGAGTGCAGGAACATTTGTCTTATCTACAGTTGAGATCAGTTCCCATTAGCAATTGTGAGCACCCATCTTCCAGGCAAACTCCTTAAATGGACATTGATGAATAAAGAGGCAGTGCAGGAAATGAGATTAGTGAATTGGCAGTCATTACTATCGTGGGGGGTAGGAGTCAAAAACGAAAAGAGTAAAAGCATCTCTAAAAGTGTCTGCGTGTGTGTTTTACCATATGATAACAGAATAACCCAGATACAAACTATATTAACACACATACCAGGATTGACTGCTTTGTGCTTACACAGCAGAGATAAACAGAGGAAGAATTATATTGAACTGTTTGAATTCGTAATAACCCACGATCATATCAGTGAACAGTGACTAAATAAGGCTAGGCTTGTTTTGATTCTCTTCCCTGCTGTTGCGTTTAATGTTGCGTTTAAAAACCTCTCCCTTTTATAAAGAGCTAGTTTGCCTTTGATCTGATGTTTTAGTAAGTTTCTAGACTCTTATCTCATATCACCAAAGATTCTCATAGAGGTTTTCAGCTGCCATGTAGTGCCATTTACAATAAATGATTACAAATATAATATTAAAGATGTAAAAAAGAAAGCATAGAAGAAAGAAAGAAAGCCAGACACAGAACAGAGACCAAATGAAGTACAGAGGTAACACATACGCCTACTTTCATCAAATGACTGTCATTGTGGACTTTATTATTCTTATTAAATGATGTTTTCCCCTGCTGACAGGATTCTTGATTTGCCTAAACAATTGTTTTGAGTGAAACATGGGAGGTTTGACCATCAAATTTGAAATGAAGATGAATGATATAGTCAACACTGACATCTAGTGGTTAAATTGTAAACAAGACTTCTAGCTATCTATCTATCTCACCAATAAACCACCAACTCACAATCCCATAGAAATCCCCAAAAGCCTGTTGTTTTCACGTGTGCTGTAATAAAAGTGATAAGTGTTGAGAAATAATTCATTGAAGTGTTTTGAGTATTAATGCAAAATGTTGCTGTCACTGAATATAGATCATAACGGATGATAATGGATCCTTTACGCGCAACAGTTATATTCTGTAATGGCTCAGTGATTAAACTTGTATGATGATTATTTCAAATTCATTCATTCATTAATGCATTCATTCATACTTTAATCCAGTGGTTCTCAAAGTGGGGGCCACGACCTCCAGGGGGGACGCAGAGCTACTCCAGGGGGGAATAATCTAAAAGCAAAAAGGTGTGCCGGCAATGGACGTTCCTGGTTCCCGGTTTTGCGCGCCGGGAACGTCCGTTGTTTGCACACTTGCCGGTGAAAATCACGGACAAGTTTTTGCTGTTTGATTATTTCCGGCCACCGGGCCCACCGTCCGAAACCACCAGCGCGTCTGGCGCGTCGGGTGTCGGGATTTTAAACCCGGCACCCGACAAACCCGGCACTCGGCAACGACGTTTTTGCTTTTAGATTATTATTGCTTTTAGTCGTTGGTGGGGATTTTGATCAAGTCAGCTGTTACCGTAAACGTCCCCAAAACAAGTAAATCGACATGGTTTAGGACCCGGTAGGTAAGTGACGGTCACGTGACAGGGGTCTGATGTTGTCTTGTGATAGTGTTTCCTTTTCCACGCGCAGTTGAATCAATCTCATCCGTAACAACAAACATGGAGGTGTACACAAGAGTTATGAAGTAATTATTTACATGTCGCCTCGCAGGAATCCAGCCGACATGGCGATGAACATCGTGCTGCTCGGAGTTGTGAGCCTCGTCTGTTTAGCTTTCAATGGAGCCTTGGTAAGACTAAAACTCACAAGTTAACTTTAAACTTATTAACTTATTTCTGATACTGTGGTACGATGAGGAAAAATGAGATCAATGTGATCAACGCGACAAACGTGTCTGTATTATCATTTTGTTTAATTATATACTATGAAAGTTTGAAATACTACAGGAATACTACCACTACTGACGCTGCTGTACTACAACAATTCTGTATCCCTCTGACTTTGAAACTTCACTATTATCACTACTGTTTCTGACTGTTACTACTTAATACTAGTATTAGAACAACTACTAGTAATGAAGTAGTAGCAGTTGTATGTTCTCTCTTTTGTAGTGGATATTGTGTAAACACTGTCCTTGCATGTGACATAGACATCAATTAAATAATGGACAAATTAATGAAAGGTCAACTTGTGCCAGATAAATATGCCTTTCCAATTATACCAGTAATGGCTGCCGTGCCTCTCTTGCAGGTTTCTGGAGAAAGATCATTTTCGATAGACTACACAAACAACTGTTTTCTCAAAGACGGGAAGCCTTTCCAGTACATCTCAGGCAGTATTCATTACTCCAGAATCCCACAGTACTACTGGAGGGACCGGCTCCTAAAGATGTACATGGCTGGGCTCAATGCCGTCCAAGTGTAAGACCAACACTTCACATACATTTGCCTTTATCATAATATTTTTTGCTACAATATCTCTGCGTGTACATTAACTCTGCCTCCTCACAGATACGTGCCGTGGAACTTTCATGAGTCAGTCCAGGGGGTGTACAGTTTCACAGGGGATAGAGACTTGGTGCATTTCTTGGACCTGGCCAATCAGACGGGACTCCTGGTCATCCTGCGTCCGGGACCTTACATATGTGCAGAATGGGAAATGGTGAGCAGCTTAATACATGCAATTTTTATCTGTATAATTTGTGAAGTTTCTACCTGGCACATAATAATCCTGAGGAAAATACAAATCCTGATTTGAATGTTTGTGGGTACTGACGGTGCGGTGTTATCCTGCATCCCCAGGGTGGCCTGCCTGCGTGGCTGCTTCAGAAACCCAACATCATACTTCGCTCTTCTGACCCAGGTGAACCATGTTCCTTTGTGGCTGTGTCACTTTTGTTTTAAATGCATTTTGCAGAATGATGTTTTTGTCTTCTGCTCCAGATTATTCACAAGCAGTCAGCAACTGGCTGGCTGTTCTCCTCCCTAAAGTGAAGCCCTGGCTATATACCAATGGGGGCAACATCATTACTGTCCAGGTAGAACACTAAGATGGCACCCATGAGTTTGTACAAGAACAGTTGAGATGTGAATGTGGATTCAGTTTACTGTCCTCCTTAACTACAGGTTGAGAACGAATACGGGAGTTACTTTGCTTGTGACTACAACTACATGCGCCAACTCCAGACTCTGTTCCACTTCTTCCTGGGTAAAACCACAGTTCTGTTCACCACTGATGGAAACACGGACAAGGAAATGACTTGCGGGTCTCTGGAAGGACTGTATGCTACTGTGGATTTTGGCACAGGTGGGATTTTGTGAAGAGTGGAGAAGGTAGCGTTGAATGTTATGAGGTTATTCGTGGAGAAACTCACTGTGACCTTTATTCTGTCACTCAGACACCAACATAACTGAAGCCTTCAAGCGTCAAAGAAGGTTTGAGCCTCGAGGCCCTCTGGTTAGTTACACTAATTATCCCAAGTCACAGGAGTAAATTACATTATTATACTGTGTAAAACATTTGATGTGATGTTTTTGTCTGTACAGGTGAACTCAGAGTTCTACACTGGATGGTTGGACCACTGGGGAGATTGGCATGCTGCGGTTAACACTCAGAACGTCACCAGAATGCTAGGACACATGCTAGCCATTGGGGCCAACGTCAACATGTACGTTCTCATTTCAGAATCAAAGTTATCTGTCTAATTCACAGATTTACATTAAGTCATTTAACAGATTTCACTCAAATCCCCATGTATGCTCCACCTCTGTATCATCTCAGGTACATGTTTGAAGGAGGTACTAACTTTGGATACTGGAATGGTAAAGCTATTTGTAATCATCCTAAGATTTATTCATGGTTCATATGGTGATAAACCCAATCCCCTTTGACAGTCTGTGATCTCCTCAAAGGTGCTGATCATGACAACGGATTCCGCTCAGTGGTGACAAGTTATGATTACGACGCCCCACTGTCTGAAGCCGGAGACCCCACAGAGAAGCTGTTGGCCATCAGAGATGTCATTAAGCAGGTACCACTGGTTGAACCACCCAGTAAGGTTGTTTTGGCCTCATAACACATGCACGTTTCTTGCTTAAAGGCTTCCTGTATTGTTATGGTTTCTTTACAGTTTAGGGATATTCCACTTGGCCCCATGCCGCCAGCAACTCCTAAATTCGCCTACGGCTTTGTGACTCTGACAAAGGTAGAATCTCCCTGTTAAAATCTAGAGCTACCAGCTGTGGTAGTGGTCACCTCTGACATCACCTGTTAACTTACACCTTTGCAGGTCGGCAACATCAGTGGTCTGTTGGACACCATCTCACCCACAGGACCCGTCTTGTCCCAGTATCCTCTGACATTTGAAGAGATGAAACAGGTTTGTGTTTGTCTGGTGGCAGAAAGGGAAACAGTGTTGCAGTGGCGGTAAGCCTCTTGAAACGTGGAGAACTTCCAGACTATTGTGCCCACAAGCTGTCATGTCTATTGTGTTCAGTACTATGGATACATGCTGTATCGGACCACTCTGCCCAGGGAGCTGGCTGAGCCCACGCCCCTCATCTCTCCACTGAATGGGGTTCATGACCGTGCATATGTGTCTGTCAATGGGGTAAGCACTCACAATGAACTGTTGTTGTCTAACCAGTCACTCCCAGCCCAGGTATTGGAAATTTAACAGTTATGACACCATTAGAACAATTTCAGACTATTAATTGGTTTAGAATGGCATGTTGCAATCGTTCCATTAATTTTTTTGTTTTGTTAATCCTCTTGAGTAACATTGTGCATCTAACAGGTTTTCCAGGGCCTGCTGCAGAGAGACACTGCCCTGGTGATGAACGTCACCGGAAAGCAAGGAGACATTATTGACATCATAGTTGAGAACATGGGCAGGGTTAACTTTGGCAGCAAGATCAACGACTACAAGGCAAGGGAACTGAATGTGATCCTACAGAGGAAATAGTTACTTCCTTTCCTGTACAAATGTAGATAGAATAAGTGCTTTGGGTGCAACTGTTTTAGCATAAAACATAAAAACAATCTAATGTGATAGCATGTGATAGACCCAACAAATCCAGGATACACCCAAATAGTTAATGTAGTACAGCGCGATCATCAGGTCAACTGGTGCCAAACTTGGGCTCTCCCCTGGATCATGTCCATGACTTTGCTCACCAGGTTTCATGGAAATAGGTTCATAACAAGCCAACATGTGCAAAGATTTTAAGCTCAAATAATACATTCAGTATAGTTTTAATAAGAATTTTTAAAAAGAAAGGTAACCAACACTCAAATACTGAAGTTTAAGCTCAATACACAGAGTGAAGGTGCTTCTTGGCTATCTGTATGTGCACTACAGGGCATCCTGAGCAACCTCATCCTGGGCAGAGATGTGTTGACTGACTGGAAGATCTACCCTCTGGGCATTGATGGAGCGATTGCTGCTGGATGGCCTCATTCAGGCAGGCAACACTCCCTCCCTGTTCCCCAGAAAGAACCTTCAGCAGGGCCAACCTTCTACATGGGGACCTTACCACCCAACGGTCTGGCATGGGACACCTTCCTCAGGCTCTATCACTGGACAAAGGTGAATGCTGAATCTTTTTCATGTTGTGGCACAGTTCTAACACAATGAACCGCCCATCCATAGGAAACACAGGAAATTGATATTTAGATATAGAGTTATGCATGTTTCCTCCCCCTCAGGGTCAGGTGTGGATCAATGGTGTAAACCTGGGACGGTACTGGCCTGCCAGGGGCCCTCAGCAAACTCTGTACGTCCCTGGACCTCTGATCAGCACCACCGAGCCCAACAACATCACAGTGCTGGAGCTGGAGAGGGCCCCTATATACTTGAGGGTTCTCTTCATGGACCGTCCTCAGCTCAACGGCACTGCAGAAAAGTCTTGACAGAGCGAGGGGAACATAACCCACACACACGCACAAACCAAATCATTGCACTGTATTTCAGTATCAATCAAAGTCATCAAGCGTAAACTTCTAAAGCCCGCAGGTTCAAGGTCAAACAGTGAGCCAATCATTTTGTAAAGCCAACAGTTTGGAGGTTTTATAGAGGCCTTAAGAAAAAAGACTGACCACTGTGAGTTTCATTTTTATTGAAAATTCATTTTTATATACTTTTTCACATGTTTTTGTTGTGAATAAATTATGAAATGATATTATAGTGTATTGATGTATGCACCCAGTCAATGCAGTTTTTGGATTGAAATATCCGACATCATCTGCAGTAATAAAACTCACATATTGACCAAACAATCTTCAGAGATGAAAGAGGAAGCACAACCCAGGTAAGACTCCACCCCTTTCACACAACCTCAACAAATCATATGGCAACTTGAATGATACTAAACGATATTTGGAATAAGCCACCATGCATTTCTACAATGGACAGACTCCTCATATACTTCACTTAAGACTTTGAGTGAACATAATGATCAATACCATATAAAACCTGTGTGTGACTAACTGGAGTGTCACTGAGGTCACTTCAGTCAGACCATTCTCTACAGGGCTGTTAACTCTTGGTGTGGCCTTTTCTGTGCTCTTGGACGCAACGAGGAGTGCAGAAGGAATATTCCAGGTACTGGAATGGGATCTTCCCGAGCAGAGAGTCCCCACACGTCCAGCATCTCCTGGTGACAAAGAGAAAATCACATATACAGTACATTACATACATCACAGGTTGTAGTTGACATCATGACCAAGTTTTGGGAGATGAGGATTACTTACTTGATGTTAGAGAGGTTCACTCCACTTGCAGCTACCTGGTCTGCTAACCTCCTCTCTGCTGCCAAAGCTCTCTGTGACCAAAAAGCAAACATTCCTTAATATTTCAAACAAAAGAACCAGCCTGTTAATTTCAGAGATCGACACATGAACACACCTTTTCTCTGTCGGTGAGAGAAGCAAACCTCTTCTTCTCCTCTTCCTCCAGCTCCTGTTTCCGCCTCTCCTCCTTCTGCTCCTTTTCTCGCTGCTTCTTCACGGCCTTCTGCGCCTTCTTCTTGTCCGACTTCTTGGACTCGATCTCTGCCGTGAGCGGCCCGGGGACCTTAGGTTGCACACGTCAGCTCTTAAGTGTCAGCTATTTGTGTTATGAATCAGCAAGCATTGATGGAAAGCTGCTCACCTGTGCCTTGACGTAGTTATATTTCTCAGGATTCTCTCCCATGTATTTCCGAAACACATTCCTAGTGTCCTTGTCCGGGGCAACAATATATGGAGTCTGACCTTTAATATCCCTGTGAAGGAATATTGCAGAAATGATATTACACAAGTTCAAATCCTCTGCTGCGATTTATGACATTGTTATTTCACTTCCCTTTACTATCCATCATACCTGCAGGCTGGATCTGCTCCTACATCCATCAGCAGCCTGACCACTACCTTCTGTGCAGCTGCAGCGGCCACATGCAGCAGAGTGAACCCCGATGAGTCTATGGGCTTGTTGAGGAAAATCAGAGGACTTGGGTCATCAGGAGGCTGCTGTTCACAAACTATGTGACTGCCCAACTCCTGTGGACACTCTGAGGTCTCCACAGGGAGGTGAAGAAGTTCACAAAGGAGGGCCATGTCTCCAACTTTACAGGCGGTGAAGAGTGCATCCCTCAGGCTGTACTCCCAAGACTCATCCACAGTTTCTACAGCAACAAAGACAAAATTATTTGAGTGGTTTAGTCGTGAACCCGTGGCTGACAGAGGTGATCAATGATGCAACAGGAAAAAAACACACAGCACCATCTCACCATCTATCTGCTTCTTAATCTGTGCCTTCTTCTTTCTGTTCTTTGATTGTGTCTCCTTAGGAGGATCTTCTGCAGGTGTAGCCTCTTCTACCCCCTCTTCGTCATTTGCTTCCATTGTATTCAGCTCTGTAACAGAAGGATGTGAAACGTTGTGAACTTTGCAGGATTTCCAGAACATAAATATGCATTACTTGGACTTTAATAACACACATTACACATTCAGTGAGCTTTTGACACCTGCTGCATATCGTGACAACCTGAGCCAGACTCACCCTCATTTTGCAGTTTGCTTTTCTCCTTCTTCCTCCTCCTCCTCTTCCTATTTTGTGAGGGCTGGATTTCAAACTCCCTTAGGTCCAGGGTCCCTAACGTCATCTCCACTGTCTCTAGGTGGATCTCAACACCGTCCTCCTCACTTGAACTACTATGTTGATCATCTACAACTGATAACAAAAAAGGGAGCACACTGTAAACAACAATGAAGTCCCCCCCAATAAGCATTCAGACAATTCAGTGAGACTAAAAACTGATACACTCACCCTCAGGCTCATTTTGTGTTGCAGTCTTGATGTTTTTCTTCCAGGCCTTCTTCGATGGACTGAAGAGTGCAGTGATGTCTGTGTCTTTCCCTGTATGAAGACATTACCTCCACACTATTAATTTCACCCTGGCTGCACACAAGTGAGTAAACATGTTATTGTGCCAACTATATAACTAATCTTACCATAAACATGAACGGTGGAAAGTACCTTATGTACTCTCTTTACCTCTCGAAACGTCGCTCGGCGCGTGGCGAAGGGCAGCGTGCGGATCCTGGGGTCTTTCTTTTCGAGCGGAGCTGCGTTACCACTAAAAAAGATAGTTTTATTATAACTGGGGGCTCGTATGAAGATGGCAGAGGCCTCGCTCACGTGTTCAGCCCAGCTCCCCAGGAGGTCCTGAATGTCCTGCAAAAGGCAACACAACTATTGACGTATGAATGTGCAAGAGAGGTGCAAGAGGAGAAGCAGCTCATCTTATGAATGAGATGAGGATGTTGCGGCATTCTTTACATGGATTTTGTGACTGTAGAGCTCCATTAATATGCTCATACACTTAATCTGACAATATTACCTACAAATGTTAAAACAGCAGCTAAAGCCTTGGTGAGTTGTTGATAGCATTACATTTTTACATTACATTACGATCATTTGGCAGACGCTTTTATCCAAAGCGACTTACATTATATTACCACCCTTCACAGAGGGGGGAGCAATTGAGGGTTCGGTGCCTAGCAGGCTAAGTTAAAACATTAGAGTAATATATTGATTCATCCAAATTCCTTGTTTTGCTAAAAAGCACTTTCTAACTGTGCTCTATAAATAAAGCTTATTATTATTTAGTTATAGCTTTTTTTCCCCAAGTTTTTATTCTATTTGAGTTTATTCCTGGTGGACATGTGGAATATGTCTAAAACACATTCTCACAAGCTCAGGAGCTCTTGGAGGAAGATTAAACTTTTATCAGTATCAGCATCAGAAGGAATTAAACTCTGCTGAAACCCCTCAATGGGATTATGTGCATCAGTATTATGTATATTTAAAAACTACCAGCTTGCACAAGTTGTCGATTTTATTGGAGCTTTATAAATGAATGATATCATCGCTGAGACAACATCATCAAGTTGTATCTTGCCTTGACTAGCGCTGCCTCGTTGTATCGCCTCAGAGCCGCCCCTGCTGATTTGGGTGCGTGGCTGCGGTTCTGAGCATCTCTGAGTCCTTGAGCTGTGCCTCGCTTTGCTCTCACTGTGTATCGGTGGAAAGTCTTATGCTGAAGAACTTCTTCTCTGGAATGTAGAAACACATCAACATTGGCCCTTGCTCACCTCTGGGCTAGGATGTCAAGACAAATATAAAAATGAATATAGCCATCATGAAATATTCAGAACAGCCCGTCACTCACCCTTGGAATACAGCACCAGCAAAGTGCCCCCCACCTGTCATAAGAATGACCCACACAGTCTTCTTACTGATGGCCTTCAGGGCAGATCCCACATCTTCCATCACGTCAGACTAAGATATCAGAAAAACACACCACAAATTTGCCGCATGATCCCTTAACACTGATCACAGGTAAGTCACAGCCATGTACAGTAACATGTGCATGCTTACTTTCCCATGGAGGATGCAGCGGCAGATGCTTAGGTGCTCTCCCGCTGAGTTCTGGAAGACTATTTTGCTGGAGTTCCGGCGAGGGATAGAGCAAGATTCTGATGAGCTGTCGTTATCCGTGCGTGTGATGTCACTGTTTGTTCCTGCCTGTTCATTATCAGAGTCCTCCTCGCCTGAGTCGGACTCTGAGCCTGAGATACTCGACATATCTCCTGTTGAGGGAAACACACACAGTACATCAGTCAGCTCTTTGTAATCATTTCACCTTCAGTCCTCCACTCCTGATGAGAATTAAGGGCAGATGCCTTACCAGCTCCAGTCTTCGTCTCAAACTCATCCACTGTGACTGGCGGCATTCCTTCTATCTTTTGTCTCAGGTTGAACCGATGCCAGTCTAGCTTGTAGTGCTCCATCTGAGAGACGACAACAACATATGTAGCAAAACAACACGGCTTCATTACATCAGCTGTCCTTACTGTTGAACCAAAGATGGGACTTAATTTAACTGCCTTCTCACCTGTTCCTCACGGCTTATAAAGGTGCATCTGCAGGCTGAGCAGACCATCTTCTCCGACACCTCCCTGACCACAGTGTTCTCCTGCTGTCCGTCATCCTCTGGGCACACCTCCTCGCCATCTGAGTGGACATAATGCTCTGTGTGAACACTAATGGCATCATCTTGTGTACAGACATTACACTACACTGGGTACATACCATCTGAAGGGATGTAAACTGTTTGACTCTGGCTAGAAGTCACTTCTCTCAGTCCCATCAAAGCCTCATCGTGGTGGCACAAGTCAAAGACAGACCGTAAGTCTGTGCAAGTCGTCATTGGTGGATTTCTTTGATAGCAACGAAACAGATAAACCAACATTAACTACTTAATATTCAACAGTACTGATGTAAGAATAAAATAACAGTTGGGTGAAAATAAGTCAGCAAATTAACCTGTCAACAGCATGAAAAACTAGCTCCCCAAAATATACTATGAACACGTGGAGCAGTGACTATTTATTCGCTTTAATATTTAGCTTCAACTACATTCACTGAGTGTGTTACTAATAAATAATTAAGCATAATAACGTCATAAAACAACAGCACAACTTACCATATGTTTGGACCACAACACCGGTAGGAGCCACAGCTTGTCCCTAACCCTGCACAGCCAGAGCAGGTTTGTGTCGCTACAGTCATCTTTCCCCACCCGAGATTCGACAAGGACGAGATTGGTCAATAGCTATCACGTGACGAAAAGATTTCGTCGTATAAATCTACGTAAACCTACCCCAAACCCCGCCCCACGCGCCAAAAATGTAGAAACCAGTGTAGTGCAACGTTTTGTTTACTTCCTGGACTCCCCGCCCTGATGTCGAAAGTCGGTGGGCAATAAAACAACGCGCGACGCAGCTATGCGTCACAATAAGGCGCCGTCTCTCCAAAATGACGCTACAGCACTGGAGGCTATTCAGTTTTCCACTAAGTAAACACTTTTCTACACCCTCGCCTAGAGGTGAGAGAGACTCTGAGCCAATGACACGTATCTACTGGTGAAAACAGTTAGGGAAGCGAGGAGACGTGGCTAAGCTAATGGGGAGAACTGATCAAGAACTCTTTGGCTTTGCGTGCAGTCACGTGTCTGAAGGGTTACGTCATCACGACCACTAAACCACTGCAAGTCAAAGGAAACAATACAGAAGGCACCGTGACATTCACAACTCACTATTTGTCATGTACACAAAGTGTTTTCCTGAATGTAATGACCATTATTAGTTTAAATAAGATGTTACAAGCTGTTTGTAATGATACATGATCATGTGTTGTTCAGTGTCATCTACCATAGTGCAGCATTGCATCTTCTAAAGGCTTTTCTGTGTCTGGTTTGGTTTTATTCATACAGCACAAAAGCCAGCAATCCATGTATCAAAATAATTGAGGGAAATGTTAATTTCTTAACGTGTGCATGTACTGTAGGTGTATGCGTGTAGTCCCTTCACCGAAGAACAGTAGTCAACTGCTGCTTTGTGTGCCTAGATAACAGGACTACTGCATTTTTGCTTTATTTCTATTTATAGGTAAATATACTGCAACATATTTCTGTTGTTGCCTTTTTAAACAGCATTAAATGATGCAGTTGCTCTGCAGGGTTTCCTGATGGGCTGACAAGTAAAAGCACTCCAGCAACAAAAATTAAATACAGATTTTTATTAATTCTAATGAAACACAAGCAAACAATAAAATCAAATTTTCATTAAAAAAATAAACACACAGTCATGGGATTCACTTTGGTTTGCTTTGATTTCTCTTTGATTTCCTGGTTGTTGCAGAGATCAAAGCTTGTGCTGTGGACAGAGAAAATATATATATTATAGAGATAAAATATATTGAGTTTTCCCCCTGAAGACGCTCCCTTCCTTACCGGCTGTGTAACGAGCCTTGGCCTCTGCCAGAGTCTGTTTCACCTCAGAAATGTGAGCAGTGAGACTTTTTATCTTGTTTGTGACGCACTCATCATTTTCCTGTAAATCGGTCCTTTGGTCTCTGAAACATAATGGATGTAAGTGCAGTTTTGTGCTTTTGTGCATTCTCACACACACACACACACACACACACACACACACACACACACACACACACACACACACACACACACACACACACACACACACACACACACACACACACACACACACACACACACACACACACACACACACACACACACACACACACACACACACACACACACAATACCTATCATCAGAGATTTGTCCTTTCAGCTCTTCAGAAAGCTGCTTTTCCTCTTGCAGCAGATGATTCAGTTCTTGCAGCACATCAACAACTTCACTTGTTTCTTTCATCATTACCACTCTCTGTTCAGTTTCTATGGCACTGCAAGTAGAAGCAAGTCTCATTAGAAATTTATGAGCTGCACAAAATCCAAGAGGTGTAAATATGACGCCTCATTACATTTACATCTGGACATTTTTGGTTGTGTGTCAATTATGATATCTTGTAAGGAATAAAAGCTCCTTACGGATGAGTTATAGGTTGATGTCCTAATTTAAAAGAGGATTGCAATTTTACATTTCAAATGAGTGGAGCACAATCTGGGTTGGCAGGCCTTTTGACTTGAATGGACAGATGGTAGATCAATTGGAAAAACAAAAGGTCATCACAGTGCATACCTCTGCCAAGACAAAAATATGTTTATGTCTGATAATACACTACCTGAAAGAGGAAAAACAACAACCATAGTAATAATATAACTTAATTGCTTTATTTGTCATGGTAAATCATAATTATCCGGAGTCAGACAAAAAGGCACAATTTGCCTGTATTAGTAAGGTTACATCTTTATTTCTGTGCCCTTCTAAACTTAACTGCTTTTTGGCAGCATATCGGAAAACATATCTACCCCTAAATCCAGACCAACACCACAATTGAACAACCTTTTCCCTCAGCCATGCCCTGTCCTATGACTATGTTTATCCAAAATCAGATCATAACTATTTCATTGATCCTGCTAATAAACAAACCGACACCTGTGGGCAAATGTTCCTAGTCATTCCTAGGGCCTATGTTCAAGTCAAAGCTATGTTCCCTTAAATGTATTGTGTCTTTAATCTTGTTTGTGCACGATTAGGCTCAAATTACTATATAACCCCATGCAAACACACATTCCAGTCAACTAAATTACACTGATACAGAGCCTGAGACAATTCGACCCTGTGAACACATGAATTACTCTTTCCTGTCCAACAGGGGGCGGTAATGCACCCAAAGGTGTCTTTCATACAGCATTAAAAAGCAAGAAAACGGCTAAATGTAATATTTGTAGTTTATATTTATAGACGCAACATGGACTTTGGAGACACACACAGGTGCTGTAAGCGATACACAGGTTAAAGTTTGTGTTACAAACCCTCCATCGAACCATACGGGACCTGAGCAGCCTCGTTACCATTGTATGGCTTCCTCGTTTAAACGGGATCTCTCCTGGGTCATGTCCTCCACTTTGCGACTGTATTCATCTATGGCGAGCAGCAAATACTTGATTTGCTCCTGGAATTTGACATTAGAGGAGACGTGACGTTAGCACCTAGCATCAGCTGGAGCTAACGGCCACGAGGGAGTGTGGCTCACTTGTTTATATGTAACGTGTCGCTACTTTAAAGCCATTTATCGAATAGTTAACGCTACTTACCTCTGTATTCTTCTGTATTAGTGGACACACAGTCATAATGTCTTGCCAATGACTTTATTATTTATCTTACCGGGGTTTGATGCAGCCCTGCTATGAGCCACCAATCAGGACTATGGGTCTTGCATCTTCCATTGGAGCGTCAGGCTTTAACCTTAGGGTCGAGGGTTCAAGCCCCGGTCAGGGCGGCCTTTTTTTCTCCAGCACAATGAGCTATATAATAATTAGTTGTGATTATACATTTTAAACACATGTTGTTGTTTTTAGAGCGTTACTATCATCTTGAATGAGCAGCATGTCCACCTCTAGTATGTAAGCGCCACTAGAATGAAAACAGCACTCCAGCCATGTGTTTTAGACCTGTGAAGCCTTTAATTGGCCTACACCGATGCTAAACATTAAACCATTGCAGTTAAAGATGGTCATCGAACTGAAGCTGTTATTACAAACGGTGAGACCTCACATTATCCTACTGTTGGAGTTGTTGTTTATGAAAGAATCTAACTAATTAGGGGATTAAACTCACTCACAAACAAATAACAGTGACCCTGTAATTTAGCAGAGATAATCATGGGTGTTTTCTCAGGACAGAGAGAGGGGACGCATATAAAGCTAGGTGTTAGTGCAGGTAAAATAGCATCACTGCAGACCTACCTGGACAGCAGCAATGGAGCGGATTATCCTGGTGTGCATGGTTTCCACCTGTCTCTTGGCTGTAGACGCTCAGGTAACGCTCAGGGACTGGGTTTGGAGTGGGATTGGGATTTTACAACTTTAACAGATTTGGGAGCAACATGCAACTTTCTCTGTTTCTCTTTTCTAGAAATCCTTTTTCGGCATAATAGAGGGCCCCAGAGATTACAAAGGTTGGTCCGGTTTGTGAGAGATCTATAGTTTTGAAATAGTCATGCTGCAGTAAAGAACGATACACTGACTTACATCTCTTCTTTCTAAGAACGTGAGGAGCGTGATGATGGGACTGCAATGGATGAGATCATTAAAGCTAACGAGTTCCAAGGTTGGTTACATGCATTTAACTTGATTTCATCATTTTCAGAGTGGAATGACTAAACCTTCTCTCCTTTCTGTCTCAGCTACCCGGATTATTGATGGCACCACCAGTCTCAGGGAGGGAGACATCGCTGTATCAGCTGGAAGACGCGGCAAAGTCTGCTTTGCCCGGAGCTGCCTCTGGTCTAAATCAGTGGATGGACATGTTTATGTTGCATACAGACTCTCACCTGAGTACAGTAAGTCTTTTAAAGTTATGGACACAAACGCATACAGCACATTATAAAAGAATACTTTTTTAGATCTGTTGACATTACAAGCAATGATGTATACGTCTGTTCTGTCTGAACCAGCTGACATGGAGGAGAAGATGATAAAGAAAGGGATGGAGAACATGGAGAAAGGGACCTGTGTGCGGTTTGTTCCCAGGACTCACCAGCGTGACTACGTTGACATCCAGCCAAAGTCAGGGTGAGAGCTGTTTCATGGAGAATCTGATCCAATTATGTTTCAAAGTGTGAAGCATAATCCTCCTTTGGCAAAAAGAGTTGTTTTGGTGATGAAACATGCATATAACGTCTTTGTCTAGTACTAGCTGAAAATTTTTCAAAACCAGGATGGAACTGGATTTATCACCATTAAGTCAAAAGAATCTTCCAAACATTATCAAATGATCGCTGCTTTGCTCCTCTGTTGCGGTGAAGTAGCCTCTTGCCCAAAATGTGTTCTAATGATATGTGCCATGTCTCTGTGTGTGTGTGTTTATCCAGGTGTTGGTCCTACCTTGGTTCACGCGGTGGAAGACAGACTGTATCTCTCCAAGCCCCGAACTGCATCCGCGTTGGCATTATTGCCCATGAGTTCATGCATGCTCTGGGATTCGTGCACGAGCAGTCGCGCTTTGACCGAGACAACTACGTGACAGTGATGTGGCCAAACATTTGGAGGGGTAATTAAAAAGGAGGGGGAAGTGGAAGGACACTGGGGTGAAAAAAAACCCTGCAGATGGCAAATTGAAGAATAGCTTTGTCAACTTTACTGTGATATAAATTATTGAAAGGCACATTAGATGCAGTATATAGATTTACATGGTGGAACATCATCAGAATTGCCAACGAAATTCAGACACACTGTATGCTCTCAAATCAAGATATATCTTTTCTGATATCCAATAGATCGATTCAGGAACTTTGAGAAATTTAAGACAGACAGTCTGGACCTGCCCTATGACTACTCCTCAATCATGCACTTTGGAATGTAAGTTAAACTAAGTTCAAGATTAAAGATTAGTTTTTTTCTTATTATCTTACACTAACTGTATCTCACATGTGTGTACTGTGTAAATTTAGGTATGCATACTCTCAGGATGGGAAGCCAACTATCATTCCTAAGAACAGCAAGGACATCAAGCTGGGCCAGGCATCCACTCTCAGCCACATTGACAAGATGAAAATCAACAAGATGTATCAGTGTGGTTGGTACCCAACAATACTTGAACATACAGCTAATTAGTAACAATTCTGGCATTTGAGTTGTTGAAATGAAAAATCAAAAGTTTTACATGATCAAGTAATTGTGTAGATGTTGCTTTACGTCACATGTGATTCCGTTTTGTTTCTCTCTTCAGGTGAGAGGGATTACTAACCAAATTGAATTGAACTGTAACAGGAGCTACTGATGGATGATGTGAAATCATTGAAAGCATTTTTTTCAATAAATATTAATTTAATTCTGTAGCAGCAGTTCCTCTGTGTACATGCAATGATCTTTGTTTAAACATGATAAATCCCTGAGAAAGGGAGTGGGCGGGAAAAAGAGTCAGAAGAGAGAGGTTTTCATTCATCACTGAATTAAAGATACAAAGTTCAAGCTATCTTGGTATGAAACAGTAAACTAGTAATCTTATCTTAATCTTACGTATTTGTATTTATAGCACAAAGTCGTTGTGCAGATTATTTATATTAAGGGAGACTCAAAACACTCAAATGAGATGTAGTGTTTGAAATAAGGAAAAAAGACTGAAATAAAATAATCACAACAAAGATAATGTAGATGTAGAGGAGGAGAATGAATTTCTATCTAATGGCAGAGAGGACGAGACACCATGGTAAACAGTTGATAAACAGCCAATGCAAGCGATTATTTCCATGGTCATCACCTTTCAAATTGGAACCTTGATATTAAAGACGGATATTGGAGACGGATTAAATTGTGTTTTTGATATTTACACATATGATATAAATTATTGTTGTCATGACGCTACTAGTTTATCATGAAATCACTGGTTGCCTGCACAGTCAGACACAAATTGATGGTCTGTCAGACGGGGCGGACAGTTATTCTCCCCGTAGCAACTGCTGAGTTGTAACGAATTGGACAGCAAAACACACCTAAGAGTCTAAGAGTCTGATTCCTAAAAGTGCTGATTCTTACACATGGCAAAGTACAGGGCACAGGCCAAGGTCAGCAAGAGGACCACCAGTTAGGGATCTGCAGAGGACTTGAGTTAATTACATACGCTGGATGATGAAGGGTCTCGATCATGATTCATCACTGAACATGTGCCCAATCAGTACGGAGCACAGGAGGAGATGTGGCTATATAGATTCGGGGAAAGTGGAGGAATTCATTTCGGGAGTTTTAGAGAAATCGGTACCAGTCAGACACACAACCATGCACTCCACCATCATTCTCCTGGGTGTCTTGTTTGGCATGCTGACCCAGACGTACTCGCTTCCTGTTCAGGTCAGTAACTCATATTTTAGCTCAAATGTCCCTTTTCATCTTGTCATGCTTTGCTGCCAAATTTGATTGCAATTCACTGTTGGATTGCAGAATTCTACTGGACTACAAGAAGGGAAAGTAAGATTAAAAAGGAAATACTCAGGTGAGCTCTTGTTGTTTTTTTAAATTGACTTAATCATGCATGTTTAAGTTTTTTTAAATGATAATTCAGATTTTTGGGGGAAGAAAGTAAAATGTTTCTACTGCGACTATTTTGTATTTAGATGAAGTCGCAGATCGTGACGAAATGAATGCAATGGACCAGATATTGGAAGTCAACTACAGTAAGTTGACTGTAAATGATACATAATGCTGGGGATTTACAGTTATTTTGCTACATTTTGAACTCAATCAAATTTTTTATGTCTCCAGGGGTGCGAGCCCCCCGGGGACTGACATTCAGAGAGGGAGATATCGCCCAATCTTACATACGGAGTGCTATCACCTGCCCCGGCAACGCCTGTCTGTGGCCTAAATCGGTTGATGGATTTGTTTATGTGCCCTTCATCATGTCCCCAGCCTATGGTATGAATTTGCAGACTTAAAGTAGTTTTTTTTAGAGCTCATACTTTTAGTTGAGCTGACATCATCTTTGCTTGTATTTCGCAATAGACGACATGGACAGAATCACCATAGAAACAGGGATGCAAGATATCTCCAGTGGAACTTGTGTCAAATTTGTTCCACGCACTCATGAAGCCAACTTTCTGGATGTTCAGCCTAGATTTGGGTAAGTGCATGTGGTTTTTACTTGTATTGCCCCTCTCGATTATTTAGACATAGGCTTCATGTGAGGTAATTTTGCATTGTAATGACGCACGTTACTGTGTTATACCTCAAGCTGCTGGTCGTTTCTGGGGCAGACTGGAGGAAGCCAGACTCTGTCGCTGCAAACCCCAGGATGCATGTGGTCAGGAGTGGCTGCTCACGAGTTAATGCACGCTCTCGGATTTGTACATGAACAGTCTCGCTCAGACCGAGATCACCATGTTACGATTGTGTGGAAGAACATCATGCGAGGTTAGGATGAACAATTGCCTCCTGACATGACCTCAGAAAGTCACTGGCTTGTTCTTTTTCTCACCAAATCTCACCAAGTCATTTTGTTTATTTGTGTCTAAACAGAGCAAATGCATAACTTTAGAAAGCATGCGACAAATAACCTCAACAGTCCGTATGACTACAACTCTGTCATGCATTATGGAAGGTGAGTTACTCTTACAGTTGACACAGCAAAGATTTTCCATGTTTTCCTTCCGCATTGCTACATCATATCTATCTGTGTTCACCCTTGATTCAGGTACGCCTTCTCTGAAGATGGCGGACCAACAATCATCCCTAAACCAGATCCCTTCACACCCATTGGCCAGCGGGATGGACCCAGTGCTCTAGATCTCCACAAAATAAACATCCTGTATAGCTGTGGAGGTGACGTTGCAAACCTATACTACCCGTGGCTGATATCTGACTGAGACATGACGTTGTTCACGCAACATGAAGGACTGAATATTCTCTCTACTGTCCAACTGTAGGTGCAATGGAGTAACTGGATCCACAGTGTTTATATATGACCTAAACCAGTTTGCTAATGAATCTGGAGCTTTGCTGCTTTCACAGCTATAGATGAACTGTTTTGGGTCAAACAGTGCTCTCGGGTCAGGCTGAGTAGATTGTATGAGCAACTGAGTAAATGTATTACTCCACTGATGTATTATTATGTATTTTAGTCTGCAGTTTTGTTAATGTCATTTAAAATATAGGAGCAGCAGTTGCATTTGTCCTCTCATAATACTACAAGTATCCTTAAGTTTACACACCGGTTCAGTAGATCAACGCATCAGATCTCTGACTTGTTTTCTGCTTCTGCTCACTTCAAATAAAAATGCAACAGATAAATGAACAAACATACTGTTTATCACATCTTTCTCCGTCTCACTGAAAAAGATGATTGGGGATGGGTTAGACATATGGGGGGGGGGGGGCGCGAATAACTTCTGATCCATATAAGGGGGGCACGAAAGGAAAAGTGGAACCACTGCTCTAAGTAGTAGTCATAGAAAGTACAGAATTCTAGATAAACTAGATTAAACACAAATTAGCCTCTATTGCTTATGGTGGCTGCAAATCTCACATATGCTGAAATATATTGTAAACTTATTTACGCCCATCATATACATACATATATATACTGTATATATGCTTATATATATATAACATAATAACATAATATAAGATAGAGAGAGAGAGGACAAGGACGATTACGGAAAATGAAATGTCCAACATTGTGATATATAATTTATCATGTATATTAATCTTATGTACTCACAACTGTACAGTGAGTGAACGTGCTGCAGTCATTATGAATCTTAGCTGTATATACCATACAATATATTGACAATAGCGTTTATACTGCTATGTCTATTATAGAGAGAGAGAGAGAGAGAGAGAGAGAGAGAGAGAGAGAGAGAGAGAGAGAGAGAGAGAGAGAGAGAGAGAGAGAGAGAGAGAGAGAGAGAGAGAGAGAGAGAGAGAGAGAGAGAGAGAGAGAGAGAGAGAGAGCGAGAGCGAGCGAGCGTTTCTACACAGACATGCGCGTAGAGTGTGATGGGAGGAGCTTAGCTGCCTCACACACAAACACACACGCTCTCTCTCGCACGCACAGGCCGTGTCCGGTTAGCAACATCTCCTTTTGTAAATTACTTACTACTTACTGCTTGTATCAGTAAACATGAGTGATAACGAGAAGGGTTATGCTGAGCGGGTACGTATGGATTCTATGAAGTCTCTTTGTTTGATCCAGAAGTTTGTTCTCGGTTGAATGCAACTAATCCGCTAACACTTCTTTAAGCTAAGGCTAGTTAGCTAGTTTTTAGCCGATTACTAAGCTTAAGCGCGGGATGGTTTCCTCGAAATGAAATGAGAACAAAATGTTAATTGTAGTTAAAATAGCCCACCTTTGTTTTGTAGTAACCTATGTTGTGCTAATATGTGCCAGCTAGCTTGTAGGTGCGCGAGGCCCGGTGCTACATGGTTCATACAGCATAAACAAATACAAAAAGAGTGTTAAATTTGAACCAAAGGGCAACTGCGTGTTAATTGTTTTATATGACAGCTTTTGCTCAATTGTCAACTATTTAAGTCAGTAAGTTCAGAAATTAGCTAGTTGCGTTAAAAAGGCTCGATTAAACCCGCAGAAAGAGTTAGCTAGCTACTTCCGCCAGCTAGGATTAATCGTTGTAGTTGCGAAATTAATCGATTTATATGAGTGAAAATCGCGTCACAACGCCATTTGCAAATTATAATTTGAAATATGATTTTTTTTATTTATTTTAACCTTTTGTTCTTAAATTCCGTTTAGTCAACGCGGAATGCATGTAGTTGACCTCTGCTCGCACTAACTATACTTGAGTTATTCGATTATTTAAAATATTGATTAATCCATCCAAGATAATTATGAATGCATTTATTATGTGATTCAAGAGCAATTCAGCAAATTTGATTGTTTATTTTTAATAAGAGAAAGTCTGTCCGTCTTTATGTGATGTATTCGGTTAGTTCTAAATGTGTTGACTATTATGTTAATTAAATACGTAGTGCTAGATTCTCTTAGTGTGGGTGCAGCATGTTGTCACACAGCCACCACGATGTTGATGTTTAGCATTTGCAATTTCCTCATGCTTGACATGAATGAGCACTCAAGTTTTCACCTCAACCATTTGGGTTTTACTTGCAAGATGAGCCTTTTTATGGTGATTTAAAACTTCCAAATGGCCAGAGTGGCCAGCATGTGCTACTGAGTTGGCTATTCCTGTTCTGATGCTCACTGGCAGGTGCTGCTCACTCCAGTTCTGAGGTGTGACAGATTTGTTTTCAGCAGATTTGAACTTTGGCAACTATTTTGTCTTCGTCTTTGTACTTCAAGGCACATATCAGCACATGCGGCACATATAGACAAAATGTTCGATAACTAGATGAACTAATACCACAATAGACAAGAATTGTCATTATTCCAAAACATTATCTGCCTCATTATACAATAGTTGCATGCTCAGGCTGATTTGAAAGAAACCCAGCAATGCATCAAAACCAGTTTAAAGCCACCTGGCATTTAAAGTACAGAAACAGGTTTAGGGCATACATTTGATAATTTGACTCGACAACACGTGGCGGCTTGTTTTATTTCCGAAAGAATCATTGTCATCCTAGGGACATCTGCGTCATTATGATAGCTCAAACTATTTCAAACTATTCATCAATCTGACTTCACTTACTATCTACATCTTGTTGAAGATTGGCTCCCAATATGCAAGTATGTACAAATGACCTGGTGACATCTTGAGTTGGTTAATGCGACATTAGTGTCAACAAAGTGTGTTGTGTTTGAAATATTATATCATATTAATATACTTTTTGTGGGACTTGTGAATTTGATTTTTAATTAGATTCCTTGGTTTTGCAAAGATTGTAAAGCTTTAGCAGACACTTGCCAGATGTTGTGTACCTAAAAAAGGCAAAATAATGAACTAAACATACATTCCTTTATTGTTGACCATTTTATGGTGTAAAGTAACCTTTTAAAATTTTGTTTCTGTACAGGAATTTTTAAATGAACTTTGCTATGTACACACGTTGGCATGGTGGTCTATGTAAAACCACTGAAATCTACATGTATTACATAACCTTATATATTTTTGCATAATGTGCTCTTAAACATTCCGATGCTTGTCAATAAGATCATGAAAAGTCTAATGAGGGTGCAGATATAATTGTAGTCATATATTCTTCATCCTTTCTTTTTCATAAAGGTAAAGGTTGGACGAAGAAAAATGCGGAAGAACCACTTTATATTGAATAATAAGAAGCGCAGATGTGACGCTGAATTTGTCAATGCATGCTAAAACATGAGGAGGGAAGAAGTGTGTCAGTGTGAGATGGGGGAAGTAAGAAGAAGTAGGACATTTGAAGAAAGAAGAATAATGTGAAGTAATGAAGTTAAGCAAGTTATCTGGATAAGGTCACTGCGCTAAGTAAACTTCTGGTCTGTTTGTCTAATGCGTGCATGTTTCTTGAATACAACATACATTTAACATGACACACACTTTTTCATACATTTGCACATTTTTTTAAGCCTTACTGTCTACTACTCAAGGCTACACAAAGCAAAATTGATCTACATTGCAAAAGCCAGAATTATATTTCAAGGCAGTGTGTCATGTGATGACGCTCATAAGAGTTGTGTGGGTGTGTGTGTGGTCCTTCCAGGCGTCTCGCTCTGCGTCCAGGAGCTCCCGGGGTGGGGGGAAGGTAACGAGCCGCTCACCGGCCCACTCACCCGCCGGCTCCAAAGAGGGTTCCCGCCAATCCCGCTCCAAATCCAGGTCCCGTTCCAGGTCTAAATCTGGGTATGTGACAATTTGTTGTTTGGAATAGAGACGTAGATACCATTTGATTTCCAGGCTCGACTATTGACCATGGAACCAATATGAATATGTGCTTTCGTCTCTTATACAGGTCCCACTCTCACCGTGGGTCACGCCGACACTACAGTCGGTCCGGCTCCCGCTCTAGGTCCTATCGCCGCCGTTCTCACAGCAGGTCCTATAGCGGAGAGCGTAGGAGGCAGAGCCACAGCCGCTCGCCCATGTCCAACCGCCGCAGGCACATTGGAAACCGGGTAAGAAGGGTGACAGCTTGGATATTGGGTGAAACTCAATATGTGCATAGCCTTAACAGTTTAATACTCATTCACAGTGTATGAAGGTTTTTATTTTTGGTTAACATTTTTTTTTTATTTTAATTTTTTGTATTCACAGGCAAATCCTGATCCAAACTGTTGTCTAGGAGTGTTCGGCCTGAGCTTGTACACCACAGAGAGAGACCTGAGAGATGTGTTCACGAAATACGGACCCCTGGCTGACGTGTCTATCGTCTATGACCAACAGTCAAGACGCTCCAGGGGTTTCGCTTTCGTTTACTTTGAGAACACAGGGGACGCCAAAGAGGTATGAGGGATACGGGTTGGACGCAGATCAGGGATACTTGGGGAGCGTTTGTGCTGGTTCTCCAGAAATGATTTGGGGTGTTTTTTCACACTCAGGCGAAGGATCGAGCCAATGGCATGGAGCTGGAGGGTCGTAGAATCAGAGTGGACTTCTCCCTCACTAAAAGAGCTCACACCCCAACACCAGGAATTTACATGGGCCGGCCCACATAGTACGTTGTCCAAGAATGCACTGGTGTAACTTGTTTATCTGTTATAGTAATGCGCTGATGTGCTTCTGCTGTTTGTTGTATATGCTTGTGACAAAAGTCCAACCTCTGTGTTGTCTTCCTGTGCAGTGGTGGTGGCGGCGGAGGAGGAGGTGGTCCCAGTGGCCCGCGCCGCCATTCACGCGACTATGACCGCGGTTATGATCGAGGCTATGACAGAGGAGGCTACGACCGCTATGACGACAGGGACTGCTACAGATCATACAGGTGACTTTCATTCTAGACAGGAAGTGTGTATAATTGGAATATGGAAGACCTTTGGTTTCAGTTGTTAGTTTTGTCCTGTAGCCTTGAGCTTTTTCCAAAAAAAAAGGAAAAATGTAATGCTTTATCTGGTTTTGCTCTAGAAGGCGATCTCCTTCACCCTACTACAGAGGAGCTTACAGGTCTCGCTCCAGATCGCGCTCCTATTCTCCCCGTAAGTCCTCTTTCATTTGAATTGATGGAACCGTTTCAGCAGGCTGCACTGTTGTTTGACATACTGTCTTGTTTCTCAGGTCGTTATTGAACACCGTTGTGACAGTCACAGCCACCTCCCAAGCAGAGAGGAACTTTGGGAAAAGGATTTTCTTAAGGTGTCGATCAAACGTTTGTTAGCTAGTGTACACGACGGTATGTGTTGTGTGTATCGGGGTCGAGCTATATAGCCGTGTCTGCTGACACGACTTGAGCCAACCCTGTTTTAATTTGAAGTGTATAGGCAAACTGTGCCGTACATGGAATTTTTTTTTATCCAACTATTGAGTGTAACCTTCATCTCGTATGAAATTAAAGGAAGAAGCTTTTTTTCTCTTCGACTTATCTCCATCTTTATATTCTTCTACATTGTTAGGCTGTTGGTTTTGGCGAGGCTTTCCAAATTCGGACAACATTACTTACCTCGGTGGCATTTGCTGAAATAGTGATTTCCTGTGTTTAAAATATAAAATCTATTTGCACGACTTGTCTTCTGTATTTGTCCTTTTCATGCACGGAATGATGGGAGGACAAAGCCTGAGATGCTAAACTGGATGAAAACGATGGATGCTGATTTGGACATTTATTGCCGGGGTAACTGCATGAGTGTGTCTGTGACAACCCAAGGTGTCTTTATAGAGAAAGTAATGCTAAGCAGGATATTACTAGTTTACTATATCAGTTTATTATACAGTATAATGATATTTTGTAGCTTACGTGTCAACATATTTGAATCAGTTGATTAGGCATTCAACTAAAAAGGAAACATCTTTGAATTGGTGTCTACTTAATGAGTTAGCATGGTTAAATCAGTTTAGTTTATCCATGACACTTTTCTAAGCTGTATGTCGCCATGTAGTGTAGCAAAGTGCAGATTAAAGGACAACATCGACCCCTACTGGTCACCACTAAACTCCCAACTGGTCCTGGGGTCTGTAAAAAACACTGACTGATAAGGCTACTGGGGTTCCATGTTTTGCTTTGGACCAGTTTAATCCTTTATTAATGCATTAGAATAAATGTTGAATAACAGTGAGATAGCATCATGTTAAAGTATTGGCTGTATCACATTCAGTCCATTTAATAGTTAATTACTACACTAACGTTTTTATGTATGTTGTTGAATTTCTTCGTACTATGGGAGCTTTAATGAAGTAGTTTATGAAGTTGCACATTTTTGCTTGAGAATATTTCCCTTTTGAAAGCAGGCAGTGGAAGTCTCCTAATCAACACAGACAGTCTGCAGGTGAATGCACTTTGCTACTTCACACTTTGGTTTATTGTACATTATAAAAGAATTCTATGGCGTTGTTTATGAACCATATTTCTTCATACAGTTGGACAGGCCTTCAAATTCACCTTATCTTTGAATTGTTTCATTTGTTACATTTACAGTAAACAAGTGCTTTACACGGGGCCTAAAGACTTAAAAAAAACTTAAGTTATTAAAAGAATTGAATATTTAAAATTGTAATAATTGAAATATTGCAAATTGTGAGAATGCTGACGCTGACCTTTACAGGGTAGAATTGTAGGTGATTATTTTATGAACAGGACACTGATTTAACTAGGCAGATTTTATATAGGGCAGTGTGAACAAATTCTTTGCTGTATCATAATGTAAGTCTACTACTTGTAACTGCAAAGGAGTAGCAGAACTCAGGTGTGAATGAACCCGATCTGTCAGCAGCACTGTTAAAGAGCTGCTTTGTAAATAAGCAACACCTTGGACGTTCCTCCTCTGCTCACACTTGGATGTAAACAACAGGCTGCAAGTCGCCTCTGCTGCTGGCACTGCGTACAGCAGTAGGGTGGCAGTAATGCTCCAAGGAACAGGCTCAAGTCTCGCAACCAGCAGCAGCAGCAGCAGAGCAGAGACTCCAACTGAAGGACTGCGAGGCTCCTCCCCCCCTCCTGACTGCCACAGAGCTACACATCCATGAAGCAGCACTGCAGCCTGTCCCCTCACCATGAAGCCTGTCCCCTCTCCATGAAGCCTGTCCTCTCGCCGTGCTGCCGCTGCTCCACCGGGAGTCCTCACAGCAGAACACTCGGTATTGTTTCACTGCCATGTGACTTGAAGAGAGCACACACACACCTACATACACAAGGATGTAGCATAGACTGAGGCCCATCCTCCTCCCCCTCCCCCTTCTCCAGGAACCCCTCCTCATCAATTGATATAATCTATATGATGTAAAAAGGAAAGCATCATTTATTATTACACTTTAAGACTTAACAGCAAAATATATAAACAATATAGTAATTCAGAAGTGCAAAGAAAAGACTGTTTCACTTTCTATTTGCCACCCATTTACACTCTTCTGTGTGTAATTCTGACTGAATGCTACAAAGATTACAAACCTTTTCCATTGTGTGTTTTTATAAGACGGTAACTTAGTGAAAGTAGGACGCAGGGTTTGTAGCCTCTGTCTGCTCATATTGACATTGTCATAAAAATAAAAAGTAATCCAAACTGGGGCTCTAGCACGCTGTACACTCAAGACAAATTCATTGACGAAGACTTAATTCCTCTTCCACATGTCAATCCTCCATCCTACAAGCCAAAGCCTCGGCTCTGATCCTCCTGTTGTAAAGTAGCCCATGTGCCCGCTGTGGCCCAGCCCTTAGCACGGCTCACCCATACCATAATGCATCTGTACACACACATAGAGAGAGAGAGAGAGAGAGAGAGACAGCAGTGATCCGGCCCACATGCACCTCCAAACATTTTTTTTCTGATATTTTAAGGCAGATTGTATTTAGAGGCGGCGCTTGTTGGAGCGTCGTAACGACACTTTTTTTTTTTTTTTTTCAATCCCTGTTAAAAGAGTTTGACCAGGGGCAGAGTTGGTGCTGGGGGGTCGCCTAGCCGTGTGTTTTCCTGGGGGGTATAAATTGCTGTGGTTTCTCCAGCAGATTTTTTCTATTTTATTTTTAATTTAATTTTTATTTTTCTACTTCTCTTTGAGTATCTCCTCTCCACATCTGACACCACATCGAGATTTTCCCCTCTTCCAGATCATGAACAAACTATATGTCGGGAATCTAAGTCCTTCGGTCACTGTCGAGGACTTGAAGCAGCTCTTCGGGGAGAGGAAGCTGCCAGTGGCCGACCAGGTCCTACTGAAACCCGGCTATGCTTTCGTGGACTTGCCCGACCAGAACTGGGCCAGAAAGGCTATTGAGATTCTTTCTGGTAAGTGAGGGGGTTTTGATCGCTATACACGGATGGTGAGATGCTGTTGTGACAGGGAACAAAAAAAAAATCCACGACGAGTCAGATTTAGCTGTGGACAGGTTTCTACAAAAAAACAAAACAATAGCTCGAATCCCATAAATGTGCAATCTTGAATGATTTGCCCGAGCTTGTGTTTGTTACTCGGGACAGCGTGTTTGTTGGGGCTTTGCGATCACATCAGCGGTGCCATCAGAGTTGAGATGAGCGCCTCAGTCATGCACGATCCAACACAAATCGGCTCAATGATCGATCACAGGACACACTCGGGGCTTTAGTGCCAGTTCGCCCGAAGAAAACAACACCCGACTTAACGCAATTAAAGCGCGTAATAAGCTATATTTCGGGGATTCCGATGGTGCGGGGCGCTACTTTGCAATCACCCGCTGGAATGTATGGGATGGTCTGATGGTTCGGGTAGGCATAATTATTTTTCACTTATTTTTTATCTTGATTTTATTGAAGAGCGCAGAGCGAAGGGAGCGGCCCAAACGCGTCGGATCCCGGTTCCTGTGATGTCTGGCTATGTTTTTACGAGGTGTCGTGGAGGTGGGTGACGGGGGTCCGGAGGAAAGAGCTCATAAACAGGTAGCTGAGGGGGGACGAGGTGAGACGCTAATTCCGTGCTGCGCCAGGCCACTCATACAACATCATAGTAGCGACGCTCGGCTCGCGTTACGCTACTTTCCGCTTTAAAAAAAACACGCACAACAGCGGGTATGAAGGTTCGAAATCCCCTCAGCTACACGTTACAGATTACAACCGTTCTCCTCTCCCCTTTGATCTCGCATTCTTCTTAACGCAGAAGGACACAAACACCCCTCAGTGCGAATGTGTGAGGGTTTGTGGGAGTGGAAAGCATGGCTGCCCGTCTCTCCCCCCAAATACTATAGAAACTTATCATGCTGCATTTTTTTTGGCGCCGTTTCTACCTCATTTGTAACCCAGAAAAAAGTCCTAAAGTGAAGATCGAACCCCGATCTCGGCCGGGTTCGAACACTCCTCGGGACGCGTTTACGGACCCGTGTGTATTGGAGGGACACGCTTGCTTATTGAATGGGGAGGCACCTACTTACTCCTGATCCCGTGTTGCTGCAGGCCTGCCGGTCATGTCAGCCTGCATTGTTTCATTATACACACCAGCTCTTGTTACATTATTCCAATTCTCGTCCCTTTTCACAGGTAAAGCGGAATTGCACGGGAAAGTCATAGAGGTAGACTACTCTGTTCCCAAAAAGCTAAGGTAGGACTGGAATGATGTATACACGCATAACACACACATACACGTATACACACTCGTACACACACGCACGGGCTGTGACCTGTGGGACATACAGAAAGATTTGTGTCATTCTTGGGCTCCAGTGTGTCATTGTAACCTGTGTTGTAAAAAAATGTGATATATGGTGGATTTAGTGTTGTTCTTACACACACACATCAATCATTTCCGCATTTATTCACGTTAATAAACGCACACACACGCTGTAAATCCTCTTACAAAGCGCATGACCGAGCCTCTTATAGGCTCTTATGACAACTTTACACTATAGGCTGCGTTTTTGTTGTTTTTAGCCCCCAAGGCGATTTCTTTCCAATGTGGAGAGAAAGTTTGAGTCCATTATTGACTATAACACTGCAATACACGATGAGTTGCATACTAATCAAGCCTTTGCGTGAGTGAGATGGCGTGTATGTACTGTATGTATGCATGTGTGTGTGTATGTGTGAAGAGAGAGACATGTTAGGTAGTGAAGGATCCAAACAGAAAGTCCTCAACCACAGCACCCCTTTTTCAGGCAGCACGTTTCCAATAATGACGTGTCCCTGAATTAATAACGAGCCCTAATTAGTTTTTTCCGATGATCTGAGCGTGCGCGCGTATGTGTGTGTGTGATGGATTATGGAGCCTAAACCCGTTCAGCACACACACATACACACATACAGACCCGCCTGGTTTCCTTACATTGTACTCGGGTGTGGCGACAGAGGCGATTGCGTGATAACAACAAAAAAGAAGGTAAATATTCAAGCTGTATTGGAGGAACACGTGACCAGGACCGCCTCCATTCCAGCTTTTGATCGCTTTGATCACCGATATAAACACAAGCCAATGTGAAATAATCGATATCCTACGTAGTTGGTTTGTCGCGAATGTGTTTTAGTTGTGATTTGCGGGTTTTAAAACACGGAGCTTCCTTCCAGGCGCAACATGGAGTCAGGCTGCGCCACTCCCCTGCATGTTAGGCCGCGATCGTGCTTGGAAGAGGCGCAGAATGGCTGCCACGGTGGCCCTGCCTGCACCACACACACATACACACACACACGGCTATAGGGGAGGGAGAATCACATGAAGCCCCGCGTCCATACATGTGCCTGCATGTGTCCGATCAGCACGTTATAGGCTGCTGGAGCCCTCACGTCACGGGGGGAGGAAAGGCCCCTCTGCTTGTGTGTGTGTGAGTGCTTATGGCGCTTACAGGTAGTCAAACACGGGGTAGAATCACGGTGCAGAGACGTCAGGGGCCTGTGTGTACATGGAGGGGCAGTATGAAGGACTGTTACCCCCCAGAAAACAGTATTTGTTGAAGTATTCTGTGATCACGTGTTTGTGGAATGAGTCCTGAGTGCTCCTGTGTTGTTTTGGGAATACCTCACTTATGCTCATTAGAAGTCATTACAGTGCTTCAAAGCTTTGATTTTGTCCCCCCAGTTTAGGATATAATTGATTTAATTTTTAGAAGGCAGTTTTTGTTCAGTATTCTGCTCTTTTTCTATATTTAAGTCAACTAAAGCTTATAATAGTAAAACATTTTGCGTTCCTAATATTTCATCAAAATATGAACTCACATGTTAGTAATATTAATACAGATGCTTTTTGGTGGCTTTGATGTGAAATATGCGTCTTTATTGCGAGGATTCAGTGTGTTGGCGATCAGTCTGCAGGCCTGCTGCGTTGATTGTCTTGTTTATTTGTGTTTGTTGTCATACTGTTGCGTTCCAGTGTCATTTTGCTGTGTGTGTATCCGCTGTCCTACTGTGCATTGTTGGATGATCTATTTAAAGTCTCTAATTTTAGCTTTAAAAATTAGAGATTACATATGTTACTGTTAAAATCTATATCATTCGCTAAGGACTTTATGTTGTTAATTAATAAGTCCTTTGAATATCTGATATCACTAATATATAAATTGCTATTTGTGATTATTTAGTGTAATCTTATTTCAATTACATACATTTTACAATCAGAAATTCTAAACAGCTTCAAATGCATCATGTTTGACTGTATTTAATTTTAAAATGAGTAAATGTGTCTTGTAATATGCAGAATAATTAGCTGCACATTATCCATTATCTTTCACTAAGATTGTATCCTATTATTGTAATTATTCACACTAAAATGGATTAATTTCATCACTTAAAGACAACTGCGCTATTATAATAGTATCTGTTAGCTTTTACAGATTAAACTCGGCTAGAATCTGTTATTTGAAACAGATTTGAATATTTTCACGTCAGTCTGTGAACCTTTAATGTTTGTCTTTGGGAAACGTGGAATGGAAACGTTGTAATCACATCGGCTTGTTTCTTAGTTCTAAAACTCATTTCAAAACTGTTTTGATCATTTGGCATTTTTGAAATAATCAATACTAGACAAAACATTAAAGGCTACAGAAAAATACACCAACCCATTAGTGAAACATCTGCGTAGATTGGTTATTATTAAATCCAAATTTAAATAAACTCAATTTTCACAGAAGAATGAAACCGACTATAGCAGTGAAATTAAAGTTTCTCATTCAAGCATAAACATTCTTGATGCATTTTTCTATCATCTCAGTCATGTTGAGCTGTGATTTATGCTGCTGTCGCAAATCAAAAACTGTGTAAATGATTTTTTATTTTCAGTTTACTGTTAGATCTCCTATGACACATTTATTTGATTAAATCTTTCATTTCTTCAGCCTCTAAGGACATTTGTTGGTCTTTGATGTTTATAGATGTCGTCGCTTCATTAATTCTATGCAGTGGTGACTTACAGAGGAACAGGTGAAGGTGTGGTGGTGATAAAGTGTAATGAGAGTTCACACACACACACACACACACACCAGTGACACACATTTAAGACATTGTTATTGTGGGACAAACAAAGGTGGGCTCCTGTATTTTATAGTTTATTTACTTTGTTACAGTACGAGACAAAACCAGATTGTCTGGTTTAGATTACTTCCCTAGACCTTTACGTCAAACAGCTTCACACCAATGTCAACAAGTGTAACACGCAAGATTTAAGGAAACATAATGACTAACTGTTGTTTTACACGTCAGCAGGTTGCATCACTTTAAAGGCAAGTTTAGAGGTCAGCCATTGATGAAAGGAGATATATGTTGAATTAGAGCTAAAACGATTAATACCACTATTTCATCCCAAAAAGGAAACGACACAACCTGGGTGTAAACACCTGCATTGCACCACAGTGCTCGTGCAGATGTGTGTTAGGTTTGTCAGTGCACACTGAGTCATAACAGCGCAATACGATAGCCATCAGTTGATCCACTCTGAATCCATTAATACTCCCCAGTTGATCCTGGGTACAGGGGAGCTCTCCAAATCAGGCACCGGTTTTGTCTGGACCCATGGCAGAATGTGCACTGCTCCTCTCTAAGCCACATCCGCTGCACCCTCCTCTTCCTCCTCCCGACTCTCAGTGTTTCCCCCCTTCACCTGTCTGCATGCAAAGCACCTCACCCTGTGTGCTGTGTGGACTGAAGGGCTCTACACGCCCGAGGTGTCCTTTAAGCATATTCGTTTCCTGTCCTAAAGACATCCGCCGTTGTCTGTTTAAATAATGTCTCGCTTCAGGCTTTAGGCTCACAACGGTGGTTGTTGGGGTGAATCTGATATTTCTAGAACATTAGATCCGTCATACAGAGACGTAAATCAGACTTAAATCAGCAGGATTCTATGGAGTAATAGTTATCACCAATCACCTAGGTTTGTATTAGTCTCTTCTTCTGCACCGTAGAAGCATTTCAGAATCCCCTTTTTTAACGTTTTCACTAAAGCCAGGTCCTATTTGTCTCTCTGAGTGATATCAGACTTGCTCGTGCAACAGGGTGCACACGGTGATGGAGCGACAGGATTAGATGTGAGGGAATTGTAAATTCGCGGCGCGTCTCTCAGACCTGTGGAATGGCTCTTTGAAGCTCTTTCAGATGGAATCTCCTTTCACACACGCTGCTGGCATGTACACCTCAGAGCAGCTCCTCTGCGAGCTGTCACACCGGCACCCCGCTTGACGGTGACTAATATGTTACGGCAGGACGAAAACACCCGCTGCGACCGGGAACGTTGCTGCGGCGTGGTGGTGAGGAAGACGTTGCCAGGTTGTGAAGAAGTTCTCAGGTGTCACTTTTTGTACAGTAAATGTCTGCTGGTCGCCTTTTAAACGCCCTCTTACTCGCCTGCAGATGAGAAACACAAAGGAGGCCATTTTTGTTTAAGTCTCAACATGGAATATTTGTTGTGGGTTTGTCTACGTCGGCCATTGTTTTCCCCCTCCTCCCCTTTCCTATTTAAAAAGGAAGGAGCGCCATTGTTTACACCGCTTCTTACACTATTCTAAGATTAAGATTTGAGAATCCTGTAGGGTTGATAAATTGCTGGAATTGTAATGGCAGTGCATGTGAATATTTCATGAATATTAAATCATTATTATGTGTAGTGCAGTTTGCGCCATGTTCTTTTAGAGGAAGTCATTTGTGGAACAGCTGCTTTGTCTCTTTCTGTCTTTCCATTTCTACGTCCCCCTGTTTTTCATCCCGTCCCCTCCCTTATGTCTGTGTGTGTGTGTGTGTGTGTGTGTGTGTGTGTGTGAGAGGGGTGGGGAGTGGTCTGAGCAAATGTAGATATGTTGACGCGCACGAGGAAGACACAGGCGAGACAGAGAGGCTGTGGCGGATCCCAGCTGACATAATGCCGGATGTGGGGTTTAGTGTTTCCCGTGCTGTTTCTGGTGGGCGCGCAGGCGTGTGTATCCGTGGACGGCAGGGCAGCTGAGATGCACAGCAGGTGGCAGAGGCTCACACAGGCGCACCCCAACCTTGTCCCCCATCAACACCGTATAACCCACGATGACTGTGGAACTTTAGAACTCTGACGGGTTTCGAACAGGTGAAATGAATATGACGCAAAGTTCCGGAGAGCCAATCGTGGCGGCGCGTGAAGTGAGTTGGCGCCCGCTGTGCTCCGCCGCAGCCAATGGCATGCGAGTAAGGATGGAGGTGTGGATTTGAGGTTCATGAAGAGGCGCTGTAGCACTGATTTAGAACCCCAAGTCAGGAATGCTGTTGGCCTAAAGCTCCACTTGATCTCTTCTTTCAAATCTTAATCCATCGCCATTACTCACATTACATCTTCAGCCCTTTGCTCCTGTGGACTTTGGTGTAGGAATGGCCATATTTGGTGCAATTATGATATAACATGCATACACACGTATACACATGCATACTGGATGTTGGAATGTGTTGTGATGTGGCAGAAAAACGCTTGTTAATGTGTGTGAGTGTGTGCGTCCGTATGTGTTCAGATCCAGGTTGCTTTGCATTCAGTTCCGACAGTTCCAGGTTAGATTGTGCTCCGCGTTGCCACGGCAACCAGATTTGAGTGTTTTTGCTTAGTTATCGGAGGCGAGTTTAAAGGTTGATGCGTTGCAGAAAGTGAACCCAAAGCCCTCTGCAGAAGAAAACGGTACGCAAGCTGAAAAACAAAACAAACAAACAAAACAGCTCAAGTTTGTCTGCCTTCTGTCTGCCTTCCCGAATCCTGAGTTTACAGGATTCGACACTCTACAAGTTATTATTAAATCTTTGGAAACTCATTGTCAGAATGGTATGATTACGGCTTAAGTTTGTTATGAATTGCTGTATGAGGAGCGACCCTGTAATTTCCATCCATTCCCAGGAGAGTGGAGCGACGGCCTGCAGGTTAGAGCTTGATCCGCAGTCCAGCTGTGTGTTTGTCACCGGCGCTATGGGTGGTGCAGTGGTTAGAGTGCTGATTTTATATGACAGCGAATACATAAAGTGCCTCAATAAAATGCCTGTTGAATTTAAAACGGCGCATTCATTGAAATGGTCAAGTGCTCATTTTCCCCTTCCAGTGTGCGTCTGTGTGGGCCGCCCGTCTCTGTCGCAGCCTCGGCCCCTTCGGTGACCTTTCTTATTCATAAGCCCACTCCGAGCCACCATTTCCATCCTCTTTCACGTCCATGTGCGGAACGGAAAAGCAGGGAAAATCCCCCGGCAAAACAAGTCGTCCACAGTAACGTCCACACACAGCTTCGACACAACCTGGAGTACAGTCTCGGCATTGTGTTTCCTCTGTTTCAATCTGCCTCTGACGGAAGAGGAAGACCTAGAGAGGACTTCCGTGTCAAAGGGACGTATGTGTGGGAGTGTATTTGCCTTCGCTTGTGTATATGGGCCCTGCACGTTTATGCATGCCTTCCACTGATTCTGGTCGGCTCCCTTCCTTCTGCTGGTGCGTGGGCAGGCATGATTACTGCTGATAGGGGGCAGCGTTTCGACCCCTCGCCTCTTGAGTTCTGTGTGTGAGAGGCTCCAAGCAGCTTCGCCCCTCTCCCACAGCACTGTGACTGCTGCTCTCTCACACACACACACACACACCAGGATCAACCCCTGTGTCTTACCTTATCCCCATCCCGCCCCAGATCCTGCGGGTAGTAGTCTGTTTTCACACAAGAATTTGAAAAGGATGCGACTAATCTTGCAATCTCTAAAAGTTTCTATGAGTATAGTTAGACTGTTATGTTATCCTGTGGAATCAGCATGTTCATTGTCTCCATCTTACATCGAGTAACCATGATTTAAATCAAACGTGAGGTTGGATGTTTGGCTCTGTGACATCTGTCTATCAATTTCAAGTCTTTGATTTTGTGCCGAGTGCGGTTGTTTGGAAGATGGTGAGATAGACGCTCCCAACTGTGAGCGAAAAGAAGTTGCATCCTTTAAAAGTTCCTTATGTGGTGGAAGCAGACGTCTGGAGGATTCATCCTCGCTGCAGTCAGAGCAGTGGGCAGCGAGCGAAGTCGTGAGTTCATATCCAACCTCTCGACTAATCGTCATAACGTCTTGGAGGATCTATACTGGCTTACAGTAAGCAGGATGTATCTGCAATGTCTCTGCCCCATCTGTCCTGATAAGACGTACAGTACTAGATCTGTCCCTTCCCGTCACAGGTTGTGGAACCTTTGACGCCTGCCGGTAAAATGTAATCTCATTATTCTAACACGTTAACAGGATAATGACATCTGATCATGGGACTGGGGCATTTACGTCTGGCATTAAAGCGCCTTTTATCTGGATGCTACCTGCGCTGTGATTGGATCTGAGTAGACAGGTTGTTACGCTAATTAAGCTCTGCTTTCTGTCACCATCTGCGTTCCAGGTGCGGGTTTCCTATTTATTGCAAATTTCTGACTCAAAATTATTTTGAGTAAAAGCAAGAGGAGGTCTGGCAGATCAGCATTCTGATCACGTCTGCAATCTGAAAGTTACATGTGATCTCATTATCCAGAGAAGGTGTCAAGGTAGTGAGATCTGTAATGGGGCCATAGTGATGAACAGGCTGGAGGTCATATGAATCATGTGCAGTATGATGATGTACCTCATGATTTAGTTGAAATGTGCCAATTTCGTCTTCAGGTTGTCACATTTTACTGGGCACACTTTTCTCAAACATTGTTTCTTTTGATGTGAGCCGAACAAACGTGAAGTGCTGAGTGAGTTGTCTTGATTTGTACTGCTTGTACTGCTCAACCACTTCAACAACCCTCCACGGCGACAGTGCCTTTCATGTCCCACAGCACTGAGCTGCGGCTGCGTTTGCAGGCTTTCCTTGAGTTTCAGTTGAAGTAGTGTTAAGTATTTGGCGGTTGCGATATGTCATAAAGTCTGCTGTTTTAAACAGCTGAACTTGATCCTGACTATGATTTTCTGAGCCGAGAGATGAGTCGGCTAATGTGGGCCAGGCAGGTGTTAGAGAGTAGCAGGGCTCCATCTGCCTCCCTGCCAAGTGACCCAGGCACATGCCAACACCCTGTCAGTCAGCACGCGAGGACGAGGGAGAGCGTATGCAAAAGAGAGTGATAGTGAGAGAGGGAGGAAGAGAGAGAGAGAGAGAGAGAGAGAGAGAGAGAGAGAGAGAGAGAGAGAGAGAGAGAGAGAGAGAGAGAGAGAGAGAGAGAGAGAGAGAGAGAGAGAGAGAGAGAGAGAGAGAGAGAGAGAGAGAGAGAGAGGAAAGAGAGAGGATGGATAGAGATAAAGAGAGGGGGCGGATAGATACAGAGTGATAGTGACAGAGAGAGTGATAGTGAGAGAGTGATAGTGTGTGTGTGAGAGAGAGAGAGAGAGAGAGAGGAATTGTGTGTGTCTGTGAGAGAGAGGAGAGAGAGTTATAGTGAGAGAGAGAGAGAGAGAGAGGGAGGGAGAAAGAGAGAGAGAGATTCTGCTGAGATGGTACAGCACTGTGGTATCTCTCTCTCTGTGTGCGTTGAAGGGGAAAACCTTATGGGAGCTTTTTGATGATGTCACACTCGACACTCCTGGCTGCACATGTGGGACCATGAGCAGAATATAAAAATACGGCTTGTAAATAGCTGCTGTCTTGTTGCTCCTTGACTCATATTTCCCTGGAGGAAAATTAAATTCTGAATGTCTTATTCTTCAATCTGTGTGTCCCGCTGAAATGTCTGTGTGTGTCCCACGGGTGCAGTAGCTGCTGCCGCGATCTGCACACGTGTGCCACACTGTCTCACTCCTGAGGTTTCAAGCGTTCGCTCACCATAGTGCTAGAGCGCTAGATATGTTAGCGTTTGTAAATGTGCTCTTTGTGCTCAAGCCAAACACCACGCCAACTGGTGATCGTGATGCTGTCAAATGTATGTGCATGTTGCTAGGATACGGGTGGATTGATTGATTGGGCATGTGTGCTTAGCATGGAGATCTCCATACTGCTGCTGCCATCTGTTCTGTCTTATTGCCATCAGCGATTTGCCTGCATGCTAGTGGCTCGACCAGCAGTGCACCGCTGTTTCTATGTAAGTGAATTACCTGTTCCTGCTTCATTCAGACACACAAACACAATAACAGGTAGAGCAGGCGTGTGTGTGTGTGCGTGTGTGTGTGTGTGTGTGTGTGTGTGTGTGTATCTATTTCTCTGTGTGTGTGTGTGTAGGAGGGTAGGGGGGGGGTGTGTCAAAAGTTATTGAGGTCTTTGCCTGTTATGCATAATGAACAGTGAACGCCGGCACACTTTCCCTGTCCGCTCAGGTGATTTCCACTTTGATTAATGGTGAATTCTACAACATGCAAATGGCTCTGTGAGTGTGAGTGTGACTTTACCTCGCCTCCTGGCACGCGGGGGAGTCGCCACACTCGCTTTTCCGCTGCAGCTTGTCTTTGCCCTCACACCCTCGCCCCACCCTTCCCTTCCCGCTGTGTGCACGTTTTGTGTCAGAGGCGCATGTGAAACTTCGATCGCGTGCATTGTCTGTCTCTCTCTCTCTCCCTCTCTCTCTGTCTCTCTCTCTCCGGCTCGCAGTGTCACAGCTCTACTGGCACAGCGTGGCGTTTGCAGAATGAAGCCGTTTATGTGTAAGCTGAATGTGAGCCGCCCTATCAGATAGTGTAACAGAGACAGGCAGTTTATTCTTAGTAGAGTTGTGGTTACCGCTATTGGAATTCTATGACAACAGTAGATATCTGTGCATGCATGTGTCACTGTGCCTGTGTGTGTGTGTGTTAGTGTGTGCCTCTGTGTTCCTGCTATTCCCCAAGCGGTAGGCAACAGTTGAGTTCAGCGCTTGTTTGCTAAGATGTTTTTTTGTTTTAAGTGGTGTGCGCTTCCGGGTTGCTTGACATTGCGGCAAAATCAATTACAGACACAAACAGTAGAATGACTGAGCTTCAAAGCTGAGTTTGATGGTGATGGGGGAGGGGGGAGGGTTGGGGGGGCAATGGCAATAATGCATCAAGGCTGCCGCTTTTTAAGAGTCGCTCTTAATTCAAAAGGACTTGTGTTTGTTCTTCCTTTTTGCCAACTGTCATTTTTTCATCCTTTCATCCATGCGTGGCCTTGCTCATCACACTTCAGACACAAGAGAACCCACTCTCACACTCTTGCACATTAAAACTTTGATTATTCCTCAAGTAAGGCAATTAATAGTCTTACCCGGACCTCAAATATTGTGATTCAAGCCTTAGAAAAACCATTAGACATGTATTGCCTCACCTGGTGGATTCTCCTCCATCTCCCATTACTCAGTGCCTCATGTGTATTAGGTGTGAAATCCTGTTTGTTTTGACTATGTAAACTTCCTAAAAGCACTTTTGTTTGATTGCACTACAGAAAAAAATGAGAAAGGCACTCAGAGAGACGTTGCACCTGCACCACAAGTTTTGTCAAGTTCGGCTGAACTGTCAGCATTGTTGTCACAGCGCCGCCATCGGGTCGACCCATTTTTCACTTTATGCATAAGCAGTGAGTGTGAATGTGTACAAAATTTGCTTACACTGGACTCATTCATTCTGGAGTTATAGCAGTTTTTCGAAGCATAGGCCACGCCCACTCCACTGTGGGCAGCACACTGTGGCAAAACTTGAAGGGAAAGATGGCCCAGATGTCATTCATGTAAAATGTAATGACAAATGAGCGAAACGCTGAGGAGGAAATTGGATTAATATGTGTTTTGGAGCAAAATTTGAAATGGCGTAAATCAATAGCAACTAGGCCCTAATCACCATTACATACACGCACACACACACACACACACACACACACACACACACACACACACAAACAGATAGAGGGGCTGACAACTACAATGATCGAGCGTATGGTGCGTGTGAGGATCTGCTTCCTCAAGTGTGTGTGTGTGTGTGTGTACAAAATAACAGAAATGCCACCAGACAGATTCCTAAAATAGAAAACGCAACAATAGTTTGGACTAGATGAGGTTTATTAACACGCGCGGCGGCGGCTCTGTCAGAGGCTCTGCTGTCTGAAAGAATGAGCTCTCTGGGTTTGGCTCCTAATAGCCCTTTAACTTAGACACGGTATTAGACACGGTATTTGTTAAATGGGGGAACCAGCGTCATGTGTTGTCTGCCAGCTGTGATGAAAGCCGTCGGGACCTGTAAACGCTTGCAGATTTGTTGTGGTGTTTGCTTGGAGGAGACTCATAAGGCTGGAAATAGTCGTTAAATAAAAATAAAAGACTATCTTCTCTTGTTGTGATCGCTCGATTGAACAGTTCTCCGACACCACAGGGTTCCAGGGAGACTGTGTTTGTTTTTGTAGCTGATTATCTTCAACAATGACACAAGGAAGTATAGCAACATGTCAGAAAAATCAGCTCAGAATTATCAAACTCACGTGTGTTGTAGCACTGCTCAGGCTTGGCGGAGGTCTGGGCTCCA
>NW_027466921.1:770000-912500 GCF_046128005.1 Genypterus blacodes
AAACAGACTATTTCTTACTCTGGTGTGTTTTGAAAATCATAACGCACTCTACAATACAAATCTGCTGGCGGATAATGATAGAATTAGAATAAACATTACGCGTCTGTGGCGCAACGCAGAAATTTATTGAGTCGTTATGAATCAAGCCCGTAATGAGCAGTGTGAGTACTTAATGAAGAAACCTTGGTTGTGTATTTACGTACGTATCGACATCTAACTATTATCCGTCTGAGCGAGACAAAACGCGACAGGAAGGCGCTGTTTACATTAAGCTGCGTGTGCGTACCTGCCTGCTCTCCTGCCACGGCCCAGAGAAATGTGGGAAAGAGAGCGGAGGCAGGCAGGTAAGCGTGCGGAATCCTGATGAGTTCTTACCCACCGAGGGGACAGGGGAGAGGAGAGGGAGGGGAGGGGGAACAGAACCGGCAACCCTGAGCGCGGCTTGCTGAAGGAGAGAGACGGTTAACAGAGGCGGGAAAATATAGTCGTTAGGGGGGGAATGAAAAAAGAGATGCGGAGGGTTTGTTTTTGCTCAGGGTGTAGGCGGTGGGGGATAATAGAAGGTATATGTAATGGAATAATGAATGGAATGTAAAGGAAACCGTCGATGTCTGTACCTTGGAAATCTCCTTTCTTGTATTCATTCAATTCAACCAAGGTCTCTACCCAGCAGTGCTTTCTGTTTCCTAAAGGGATCGATTTAAAGGAACAGTAGGCTATCTCTTCTTTGCTCTCTTTAAAAAAAAAGGAATGGTGTGGTCCGTTGGTGCAGTAACGTCTCCTGCATATTGTTGACTTATGGTTTCCTCTCAGAGATTTCAGGGCATTTAAGCGCTTAAGAGCTTAAGAGTCCAAGCTAAAAATTGGGTTAATTCAGATTAGACCCGCCTGTGTGTGGTGTCAGGACCACCAGGCTGCCCTGACTGACCCATATAGCATCAAGAAAAGCATTGATGCATCCCTACGCAGAGGATATCAGAAGAAGAAGAAGAAGAACAGAGAGAGGCCTCAGTGTACTTCACGCCAAGTCGACCTTTCAGGGCAAATCGATGCAGGCTGAGGCTATTTGGTGTGTTATGTGCGTTTTGTGGTCTCTTCCACTCCTGACCCCTTCCCCCCTCCCCCCTGGCCCTGGTTGTTGAAACTCTCACATGTTTGCCTCGTGCCAGCAGCGGGCTGAGCTCGACCTTTTTGTTTTTGTTTGAATCCACAGCAAATTCTCCACCTTCATTCCTAATGTGGCATAGAGGATGAATAATTCGTTTGATTGCAGTCTTTCGATTACAAACTAAATGGAATCCACTTCCAGCTCCTCTCTTTCCATTGTATAGCACTTTCAGCATCAGGACGTTACCTGGATACTGAGGACTCATCGCCTCCCGTGACGTGGGACTTGTGACCGATTTCTTAAGGGGCCGTACTGTGTGTAGTGATCGCTGGCTTTGTTGTCTTCGTCTTTTCAATACCCTGCAGCCTACATGCTGGCACACTGAATAAACATAAGGCTGTACACAGAGAAGCACATGATCGTTACACGGTCACATCATGCGGCACTAACACACGATAAGCTGGATGCGTTAGTGTGACTTCATATTTACACTTTATCACTGATTTTGCATTATGAACATGTATTGGCTGCATAATCACAAGCCTCCAGTATGATTTATGACTGTAGAGGCATTAATTTCCTATTTTATCCACATGGTATGAATGTGATCAAGCCCGGATCAGCTTTGATTTTAAAAGCCATTCATTTTCTTCTCGGCAATAGGAGGTTTTACATCGCAGCGGTTTGCTGGAACAAAGGATTTTGTCAACGCATAGATAACATATAGAAAGGGTGAAATGTAACGATTTAGTATTTACCGCTCTGAGCCAACGAGGTGGAAGTTAATAATCAGGGCGGTTTACACAGAAATGGTGGTGTGTAAATGGCTGAATGCACGCGGGAGAAAGGGAACGCTGATTACAGACCTGCTTTACCAGCCGGGTCACTTTTTTCACAGAAGGAACAACCAGGTGTGAGGGTTTGAAGACCAGGCCACTGTGTGTGTGCATGTGTGTGTGTGTGTGTGATCTTATGTGTGTTTGTTGGAGGGGGGGCATCTGTCATTGCATTGTGAGACAGCATGCACAGGTCCGACGAACTGAAAGGCTTTTGTAGGGGGGGGGGGTTCCTTTTTTGAGTGGAATTCTTCTTCCCAGGAGGGCCCCCCTGCTGGGCACACAGAACTGCCGGCCTTGTGAGCAGCCCTCTGACCGCGCGGGCACGGGGCACATAGCGGGTTAGGGAAAGGTAAACACCGCCTTTATAGGCCTCGCTAGACGGAACGCCGGGCCAGAAGAGGAAATGTTTAATCATTTACTCTGCTGAGTTTCTGTGAGAAGGCCTTGCCCCCGAGTCAAGGAACTCTCACAGACGTCTTGGATGGTTTGGGCTCATTCTGTGTGGTCTCAATGCCGCCGTTTCTTCTTTGGCGCACTTCAGGAAGAATAGTCTGAACTTAGCTCACCTGAATGATCATCACACACTGCAGAGATGTTATTCTTCAATATCAATCAGCTGCATCCTTCTGTCTATCTATTATAAGCAATAAATAGATTGGACTTAAAAGGCTTATACAGACTGCAAGGTCACGTCTCTGAATGACATAAGGAATAACACAAACTCAAGCTGCGCACCAATTATGTTTACAGCCACACTAAACTATCATTATAATCAGTGGCATTTTGCAGTTACCATGTAAACACTGTTATTAAACTGTTCATGTTCAGCTCTAACAATTTATCCCTGAAATGCAGTCATACATGTATAAAACGGAATATGTTTCAATTTTTCTTTTATTTATTCACAATCAAACCAGCTAAGAGCGGGAGAATGTACATGAGGTATCAATAAAACAGTACAAATGCATAATGCAAACGCAGCTACAGGGAGACTGTGCATGAGTGTGTGTAGTGGGTGTGAGTATAAGTGTGGGAGAGAGGGAGAGATTGTGTTAGAAGTCGAGAGGAGTGTGCGAGAGAGGGAGGAGGGTTGTGTATGTAGATTGTCTGTCATGTGTTGCTGTTGAGGAGTCGTATTGTCTCTCCGTCTCTGTCTTGTGTCTTGTTGCTGCAGCCTGTACAGTGTGTGTCCAGGGCGGGTGGAGTGTTTTCTGGAGTAAATGTGCTGCAGGGCTGGAAAGGGAAAAGACCTGATGGTGCCATCTGCAGGGCTTTCTGGTCCCGTAGGGTTCAGGTCCCCATACCAGGCGCCGATGCTTCAGTCAGGATGATCTCAGTGTAGAAGGACCTTAAGGTGTCAGGTGATACTTTAAACCTCTTGAGTTGCCTGAGGTGGTAGAGATGCTGTCTGGCCTTGCTGATTAGGATGTTTGAGGTCCTCAGAGTCAGATGTACTCGATGCTCCTCACTCCTTTACAAGAAACCTTTGATCTGTAGGCGGCGCAACTTCCTCACTGCCTCCTGAAATCCACCACCACCAACACCAATGGGCAACGTTGAGTTTGTATTTATTGGCACGTATTTGGAGGTGGGAGGAACCTGGAGGAGGAATTTGTCATTTTCTTACATGGGAGATGCGCCGGGCTCACATAGAGGAACAGTCACAATGCAGGCAGCACCCAGAACGCATGTTAAAGCAAGGTGCAAAAGTGGCCAAAGGCCTCTGGCGAAGGGTGAATACCCTCTTTCTCACCTCTCCGCCCTCCTGCCCGCTCCGAGGTTAGAATTCCTCCGCCTGCTCGCCACGCGTGTCCGCATTAGTACGCACGCGTGTGCGCAGACACGGCTCTTTACCTCGCGCAGTGCAGGTGGGTGCAGTAAATATTAGCTTTTCAAATGAACACGGCCACCCTCGGATATTTTAAGGCCCGAAAATTGAGAGGCTTTCTTTTTTCTCTTTGGCAGAAGGCTCCAAACCAACAGCAGACAGCTTGGTTACATTCAACAAACATTAAGTAACCATTGACTTTCAGTCTGCATCGTCTTCTGCTGCTCATTTTGGTCTTTGGGAAAGGAGGAGGAGGAGGAGGAGTAGGGGGGTGAGCTGAAAAAGGGCGTTGGGTTCACCTTGACTGCAAACAAACAGTGGGGTTACACTCTGTCACTTTGATTATAAAACAACAAGCTCCTTGAGGATATACTGTAAGAACTTTGGGAATAATACCCGGATCAGCAGTGTGTGTGTGCACAAAGACAACCATATGTAGGCGTGTGCCAAGTGGTGTGTTGTCTTTGATGTGGGGCCTCTCAGACAGACAGGGAGCAGCCATCCTATGATCCCACGACCTGGCCGAGCCACAGGCGCGCCGAAAACGAGATCCCCACGGAACTCAACTTTTCCATGAGATGTCCATTCAGGAAAGCTTCAGAATGACAAGCAAGCGAGTGGATTTAAATAGGTGAGCGACCCCGAGAGGGAAAAGCGGATCCGTCTCCGAGGTTACGTACACTCAGGCTGCTTAGTATTTACTTTGTCCTGAAATGAGCGGCGTGTTTCAGCGCTGCGGTCTTGAGTTCGGAGGGGGGGGAAGATTCAGTCGCTGAGAGAGGGAGAGTTTTCATTAAGCCACTCACACTCTGAAGCGCTTTTGGTGACAGAAGGCTTGCAGGCAGCATGAGAGCTCTGTTGTGATTCGCTCCTCCGCTGGTTTCACACACGATGGATGCAGGGACGTAACGGGAGGATAAGTCGGCCTTGGAATAAAGTGGCTATATATTAAAGCAGGTGAAATTACATTGACGGTTCCACGTATGGAGGTGAAATATGATCGTGCTATTTTAAAACAGTCTGTGATGTGTTTGCTCCCTTTGCTAAGGAGGTCAAGGCTTCACCTGTGTTTGCTGCTTTGTTTGTTCTCTTAGCTGGATTCCTCAAAAATAACATATCGTATAGAATAGTTTTAATAAAGTGTTTTCTGTCTCTTTGGGGCAGAATATACACATTCTGGCCAGGCTTGTTCGGCCTTGGTGGAGGTATTTCCCCAATGTCTGATGGCTTGATCTTGATCTAGAGCGCTGGTCCCCGTTTCCCTGCCTTTAACTGGTGAGGTGACAGACAGACAGGACAGGACAGAAGCGGGACAGGGCTGTCCACGTCTATGTTCATGTCCCTGATCTGTGCCACGCTGTGATTCTCTTCCTTCTCTGGGATGTTTTTTTGTTTTTTGCCTCCAGCAGCTCAGTCAGAGAGAGTCATTCATTCATGTCCAGCTGCCAGCTCAGTCCTGTCGTCCTCTGCTCGCTGACAGGAAGTTCAGACCTGAGGCGTCTTCAGAGACCGAGCTGGAGAAATGTCTGCGGCGGCGGTGCATTTCTCCGTCCCGTGGGTCCTCCCGATCTCAAATACAACACTTACTCTATTATCTCTCCCCCCCCCCCCCCCCCGCACCTCCAGTCCTCCTCCTCCTGCATTGCCTCGTCTTCGTCCTGCTCGGTCCTCTCCGCTCACCTCTCTGCTGTCTGACTCGGCAGCTCTGTGCAGAGACGGCTGCACTCACATTAATGTAGTCGTTAACAGCCTGTGGTTGCTGAGCGGTTTGTGTGGCTTTGCTGTTTGAGCGGACACACTCACCAGAGGCTCAGAGGCTCCTGTCCCTCTGTCCCTCTGTCCTTCAGTCAAACATGCCACTGTAACAGCTACAGTCCACATGCATAGCTGGAATTAGCAGCACACACACACACACACACACACACACACACACACACACACACACAAAGTAGTATTAATTCAACATTGTGGAAAAAATGCTGACGGACAAAAGTATAATTAAAACAATACATTTTCCCTTAAATTACTGATTTTATTAAAACATTCCTGATTTCATCGTCTTGATAATTGAGTTATTCATCCTTCTCGGTGATCAATTCAGGTACAAATACTGGAATGAGCATTTACAGTTACTCTTACTGGAATCCTGAAATGGTTTCGGGAAATGATGAAATATTTCCAAAGTTTTGTAGAATGTGTGGAATTTTTTAATAATGATTGTAACCTTGACAAGTCAAGCTTGAACCTGAGAAGTCAAAACAGTTTGGATATTTTTCTTGCCTGGATATCTGCCCTCATATTGTCTTAGGAAACCAGTCCTCGGTTGCTATGAGACACTATCATCGCAGACAAACGCCTGAGTAATAAGCAGAAAAGTGTAATTTAGACACAGGACATGATGGTTTGTGATTGTTTTGCAGTGTTGGTTACTCTGACACAGTGGTTGTAAAGGTTCCTTTACTTATAAAGGTCATGAAAGAAAAGGTCATGGAGGAATTTATTGACAAATAATTGCAAAGATGTCAACACAGAATAATAATGATGAAAATATGAATTTTTGTGATATTTCAAAAGATAGAGAAGATTTATTTGTCACACACACACACACACACACACACCGACCACACACACACACATACACACACACACTTCTACTCTCACAATGTAAACGGAAAATATACCAAAAAAATAAAGCAACAATTAATAAATCATGGAACAGAAAGAGATTGTAAACACAGATATTACACTTTTAAGTTAAAGATACAATCAAATTACTGTGTGTATCTAAATTAGAATATATAATTTAATTACACTGCAGCTGCTGAATGTAAAGGATTACAAGTACATGAGTGTAAAAGATTACAGACTTTGCATTTTGTTATTTCTCCTCATTATTATACAAAATTCCAATGTTTTCTGTCATATCACATCACTGATCTAATTGGCGTGTGCTTGAGTCGTGGTTGCTGCTTTCAGATCACACACTCCTTCACATCACACAGAGTTTTACTCCTCGTTTCATTGATGTGACTTGTGTGTTGAGAGTGGTGGGAGTAACGCTCGTAGGAAGGTGCTACTGAAAGTCATACGCTGCTGTAATATAAACATGCTCACCTACACAGCCGGCTGCACGCCTCCCTCAGCTCTCTGTGACAGTGCTCTGATTTATGATGTCGCCTAATGAGCTGTGGGTGTGTAATGTTATGTTTGATTCATGAGTACGTTGCATGCTATAGAATACTGAACGTGACTCACTCAAACGTTATTGCTTCTCACCTGCCGGAGAGCTTTTTCGCCTCCTAAAATGTCTCGAGTGTGTGAGTGGGACACGGCGCATGTGTGAGTGGAGCGTGAACACTGGTGACTGTACTCCTGACTGTGAATGTATGTGTGTGTGCCTGTGTGTGTTTGTGGTTCAGGTCTGATAAATCCACTCTGTCTCTCCTCTCTGCAGGAGTCGGAAGATCCAGGTCCGGAACATTCCCCCTCATCTACAGTGGGAGGTGAGTAGCGTAGTGTAGTAGTGAGTAGTGACTTTGACTCACTGTTGGACAAATATGTGTGTGTACGTTTTACGTGTCTGTGTGCGACGACATCATCTCTGTGTGTCATCTATTAATTACTTCCGTATCTTGGTCATATAAGAGTGTGAGTGTCTGTTTGTCACAAGGGTGCAGTGTGTGTGTGTGTGTGTGTGTGTGTGTGTGTGTGTGTGTGTGTGTGTGTGTGTGTGTGTGTGTGTGTGTGTGACTTGTGTCCTCTAACCCCCTCTCATGTATTTCCACAGGTTTTGGACGGCCTTTTAGCTCAGCATGGTACTGTGGACAACGTGGAGCAAGGTACGGAACATTTCTCCTCTGTCTTTGCCGTACGTCTCATCATGTGACTCAAAACACTTTGCAGCCAGCGAGCGAGTGAGCGAGTGTGTCTGCAGACCTCCCAGTGAGTCAGGTCTCCCTGTGTGACTTGACTTCCCCATACAATCATCCCACACACCCACTATCTAAACATAACCCATCTCTGCACATAAATCAGCCTGTAGCGTCTGTCTCTCGCATGTGCGTCTTTATAAGTTTGAGGAGCGTCTAAATTGCATGCGGGCTCCGTAATAAGCAGTGTGTAGCGTGGCCACGGGTCCCCTTGGCCTCAGCGTATGGATTGAAGTGGGCAGACATGGCAGACGTCCAGTAGCGATGTGTCTTTGTGTGCGTGTGTCCTGGTGCATCTGTTTTTGGGGAGTGTCGCCGTGGTAATGGGGGAGGACACTGAAGGCGCCTGTGGTGAGGCTTTTGCAGTGTCTGCGTGTGTGGGTGTGAGTCAGGGCCATCAGTGACATTTGGGCCTTACCTCGCCTTTGATGCTGATGATCAAATATGGCTGTTTCTTTACAAAGCAGTGGGAGGAGCTAATTACACCCTCAAAGAGACGACAATGACCCGGAAATGGCCCCATTTTAGCATAGGTGGTCACATTAATCATGACTCCCATCTGCAGCCGCAACGTTAGAAGGAGTCCAAAACAAACCATTAACTAGAGGGTGCAATAATTAGTGTGAATACCACCACCAAGGCTGCGCAGCCCTTTAATTATGACTCTCAGAGATGAAACGCTGAAGGTTATTGATCGAAAATCTGTTCATTATGTGTCGAGTAATCCTGCTATGAATCAGACGGACAGACAGACAGACGGACCATCAAGGATTTAAAATGATTGACGGACAGTTGGACCATGAAGCTTGGGGAAACCCTGCTGGGATCGGAGCCAAACATTCAGGGCTGCAGCTCCTTCAGCGCGGGCGAGGCGACTAGAGACAAACTCATCACTGTCAACACACACACACACACACACGTGCAGGAATTATACACACACTCAAATTTAGATGCAATCTCACACACACATACACACACACACAGTAGCAGAGTCACCAGGCCAGACAAGAACAACTACCGCCCACTGCAGCCCTGACAGGTTGTGAGAGAGACGTTTGTCACCGACTATAAAACAGCCAGAATAGCTCCTCTTCTTCCCATTCTTCGTCTTTTGCTTGTCTTCACAGCCGCACCGTCCATCGAAACTTCTCGCCTGTTTCTGCTCTATCGCCGTCCTTGCGTCCGTCTCTGTCCGGCTTCCTGTTCGCCGTTTGCTTTCTGCGTGCCTGCCGATCGCGCCCCGTCCGCTCTCTGTGGTTATACAGGGTGAGGTTGGGAGGGTGGCCCGTGGCGGGGCAGGGTGGGGCGGGGCTGAGCTGGCTGTGAGCGCCGGGGTCAGGCACCACGCCAGGGTCAGCCCACTCTCTCTCTCTCTCTCTAAGCCAGCTGGGTGCGCTCCATAGCTTTAACCCTTCCCACACCCACTAGGTTCTCACTGACAGCGATTGTAATTGCTTATTATTTGAAAACAAAAAGTTTCCTTCCTCTGTTGGCAGTGACTCTTGCATCTATTGTTGAGGAAGGGCCATGTGTTTGTTAACAAGATATCTGCAAAACCTGCCATCATCACAGATTTCAGGCTGAGCAGTTGGAAAGTGAAGCCAGGAACAATATTAAGATTGTGGATCCAAAAGGATTTTCTACCTTTCTTACTTTGTCTTGACAAAATCTTACTTATATATGTCCCACGATTTGACATATTTTAAAGGATTTTTACTCTTCTTACTCCAATTCGAACTCACTACATTGACGGTATTCTCGTGCAGCCATAACCGCACAATTTACGTTTGAAATCAGCATAAATAGATGTGTGTGTCCTCTGAGTAACAGACCTAAATGTGATTATTGTTCAGTTTACTCAAACATGTAAACACCCCATTGGTTTTATCATTCTGCGCATTATCTTCCCATCTGCTGTCTCCTGGCTGCGAATTCTAATGAAAGATATCGTCCATTCAGCACAAACGTTGCCTTATTTGAGGCGTTGTTGTCATTGGCAACTGTGACATCATTCAGGGTGATGATGTTATTTACAATTGTGCCATCCTTCATGACCATATTATTCTTGACAACAGTTACATCATTCACGGTGATGATGTCAATAACGACTATGACATCATTCATGGTGATGCCATACTATAACCATATAAGTCTCCAACCTCTTACTTCTATTATTTGCTCAATTTGTGTCTCGTGAGCACAACTTTAAACTGTAAATGGATTAAAACCGTGGCCTCTACACACACCGGCGCCTTGAACCATGTTTATGCCGTGTTACGAGGCGGTCGGAGGGATGGTGCTCGTACATCCGCCTCCCTATTACAGTGGTGAGATTCTGCCTCTATTGTTCTCTATGTCTCACAGATAGTAAATAGCATTAGCATTTGTGAGCTCTGTGCAGCTGCTTTACACGCACTGTAGTTTACTGAACACACACACACACACACACACACACAAAAGAAAACGTTAACACCCACGCTGGGATCTAGTCTACATACAACCAATGTGACTTGAGTGCAGGGAAGTTGTTGTATGTGTAAGCTGCCGTCTTCCTGCTCACACTCAAAGGAGAGAAAAGATTGAGGAGAAAATGAGAAAATAGTTCACTGCATATTTGCATATATTAGTGAGTGTGTTTAATCCCTGCACAGACAGAAGGAGTGTATATGCATGTGATCGTGAGTGATTAAGGACTGCAAACTGTCCCGACGTGTTTCAGTCGTGCGTTGTAGTTAAATACTTCATCGCAGATCACTTGTCGCTTGTTCTTGTCTGTTGTGCAGTATTGTGTGTGTGTGTGTGTACCAGCTGCAGTGTGCAGAGGCAGCAGTGCGGTGATGGTTTTAATGGATTCATACAGACAAATGTGTCTGTAGTTCAGCACGGGAATCTGGACACGTGTCTAACTCGCCTACAGCTACAGACTCTGCGTCCATGTGGAAGTGACTGAATCTGTTTTCTGCATCTCTCTCTCTCTCTCTCTCTCTCTCTCTCTCTCTCTCTCTCTCTCTCTCTCTCTCTCTCTCTCTCTCTCTCTCTCTCTCTCTCTCTCTCTCCACAGTGAACACTGATACAGAAACAGCTGTGGTGAATGTCACGTACGCAACCAAGGAGGAAGCTAAAGTGTAAGCAGCACAAATAATGTCTCAATCTGTGTGACGAGAAGTTGCTTGAAGATTTTACACCCTGACCTCCTCCTGCTCCCTGTGCTCCTATCCTGCAGAGCCATCGACACGTTGACAGGCCACCAGTTTGGCGAGTACGCCTTGGATGCGTCCTATATTCTGGACATGGATGCTCCTCCACCCATCCAGGGTCTTCGCACGCGACGCGGTGGTCGATCATCCCGGGACCAGGGCTCGGCTCAGGCCGGGCCGTCAGGTGGCCCCGGGGGTTCGCGTCCCAGGCTACTGGAATTCCCCCTGCGTATACTCGTGCCTGCCCAGTTTGTTGGCGCCATTATTGGCAAGGAGGGCCTCACCATCAAGAATGTCACCAGACAGACGCAGTCCAAGTAATTGATGATGATGTTGATGAAAACATTGTGCTTATAGATTTTGCTTTGTTTTCACTCCTTTGTCTCCGTTCCTCTCTAAGCTTTGCTCATCTCTCTCTCTCTCTTTCTCTCTCTCTCACTCTCTCTCTCCCTCCCTCTCCCCCTCCCCCCCCCCCCCCTCCCCCCTCAGGGTCGACATTCATCGAAAGGAAAATGCCGGCGCAGCAGAAAAGCCGATCACCATCCACTCCACTCCTGAGGGCTGCTCCGCTGCCTGTCTCATGATCCTGGACATCATGCAGAAGGAGGCCATTGAGACCAAGGTGTACGTGCACATTTGCAAAAAAACACACAGAAACACCCACAAATATTTGCATATGCACACATACATGGCACACTGTTGCCCTATATTCTGCCTCATACAAATTTGAATCTCAGCGTGTTTTCTCTTGCTTGCACCGCTGACACAGTAATCACAATGCACACACACACACACACACACATACACACACATACACACACACACTCAGCTGGTGCAACACGTGATCGCGGCTTAGCACGTAAGACACGGGGCCATACCTCTAATTGATCTTGACACGGCAGCTTTTAAACTATTTGAGCTTCTGCTACATGTAAGCATGCACACACACACACACACACCCTATAGACTGCATATCATATCGCTGTCTGCTTGTGTAGCAGTGTGTTATTCAGTTTATATCTGGTGATGGATGCACACAATCGGCATAGAGATACGAGAATACAATTCATAGAAGGCATTCGGTATCGTTGACAACAGTAGTGTGAACTGCATTCTAATGACAAACGTCTCAGGCTTTAAATTCTTAGCAATTTCCAGATCCCCGAACACACACACACACACACACACACACACACACACACACAGATCCTCCCAAATGACACAAAAATACTTTCCATTTGGCTATATTTCATCTTCAAATGCTCAAAATGAGATTTGAGATAATGAGCCTTTGCAGTAATGTGGTCCAGGGCTTGTGTGTGGCCAAACTACAGCAGGAGGAGGGAATGATGACTACACTCCATCTGGAATCTCCAATTCCAGGAAAGTGCTGTGTGTAATTTATGCAAGGATCTAACCAGCGTGTGGGCACCTTCATTCATTATTTAAATCGACCAACACAGCATGGGAATCTAACAAAATAGGTACACAACCTTCTGCGCTTTCCCACAAACTAAGTGAACGCTCGGTGTCGCCTGTTATCAACAGGAAAATACAAATGATGGCTGAGTTAAAGTTGAAGATGCAGCAGAAGTTGAGCCGATATAAAGTTTGTGGCTCTCTGGACGTGGCGGTCCACACTTACACTCACGACACACGTTAAGCTTGCAATGACAATTTAGTTGCGATGGTCACTACACAGTGGAAAAGCTATTAGAAGTCATGGAAACGATTTGGAATTTAATTGGAAAATATGTCTAGAGACTCTGCACACAGGCGACAGGTGAAACTATTTCAGACTACCGCTTCATAAATTGCATTACAATTAAAAGGAGCAGTTTCCCTCTGTGTACTCTGAAACGAAAAGCAAAGTCAAAGTCAAAATTAGGCCTGCAGCTGTGGTCACCATAACTACAAAAATTAGTCAGTGTGACATCCACACACACCCCTGAGTGTTTGAGGTAACGTAACACATCATCGCCCGCAAGAAGTAACATTATCTACATATCAGGAGATAAGTAATAAGAAGTAGTTGAGTAAATGTACTTTGTTGCATCCAACCTGACATATCCCCTAGCATCCTCTGAAATGTGTGTGGTTGTGTGTGTTTTGTATGTGTGTGTAGGATGGAGGACATCCCTCTGAAGATCTTAGCCCACAACAGCCTGGTTGGCCGTCTGATTGGGAAGGAGGGCCGCAACCTGAAGAAGATCGAGGAGGAGACAGGGACCAAGATTACCATCTCCGCGTAAGTCATCTCCCTCCCTCTTGTCAACTTCTCGTCCACACCCGCCCACGTGGGGGCGGCGGCGGCGCTGGCCATGACGCATCGCTGCAGAAGTCATAGAAGGCGTCTTAGGAGAAACAAAAGCACAGGCCGGCGTGTTTGAAACGCTCTCATTCAGGACACGGCAGAGGAAAGCAAAGCAGCTTGGCAGGCGAGAAAAAACTGTAAAAAGAGAGAGAGAGAGTGAGAGAGAGAGAGGAAGAGAGAGAGACAGCCAGGTGTGCTGTGGGATGGCAGCTGATTTCAAAGGATGTTTGTGTTTATGGAAGTCTACGATTTCGTGTAACGCAACTTTTGTTTCCACGTAACACCTTTCTCTGCATAGATCTGGAAAGACAGTGACGTACCTCCAGCTTAAGACGACGTGTGGGGTGGTGGGTGGAGGGGAAACTCAAGGATGAATGGAGATCCAGTGATCAAGTGATGAATTGATTGTGCAGATTCATGAATGTGGCTCATGTTAGTCTACAACATCGGTTCTCAAGCTGGGCAACTGAATGAAATGAAGGCAGAGGCACCGACTCTTATCCTCCAATTGTGCGGATTTGATTCTATGATTAAAATAAGCTCTGTACTCTCTGGATTTGGAAGTTCAGCATCCGCTCATATCCCTCCTCACTCATTAACTACCCAGCATGCTGTTTCCCTTCATTTAGTTATCAGAGACCCAAATGTGAAGAATCGCAATATTAGGCGTTTGTTCAGTGCGCGCCATTTACCAGGCCGCGCTCCCCCGACCCCTCCATCATTTAGGGCTAATGAATTGCTCTGTCTTGGTCAGCGCTTAGGACGCAATGAGGCTTGAGAGAGAGGGAGAGAGAGGCAGGGGGAGGAGGAGGAGTTGGAGAGCAAGGATGAGTGGAGGAGAGGGCCCCTTGAGTGGAGGCAACTGTTACGCGGCGTATTGATGGCTCTGTGTGTGTGTGTGTGTGTGTGTGTTTTCATCCTTCTGTACTGTCTCCCACACCCACAAACACTGCGGAGAGAATAGATTGGTTCCGCTTCACCGGCCCAAAGGTGTTATCTTTTGTACGACACCCGGCCTAAGTGCTTTATGGAGCGATGGCTTATTTGATTTATTTAGGGTTGGGTGGGAACGTATTGCCAGATGTTAAAAAGATTGACTTTGGGTGCGCTGGGTTTCACTGTTTCACTGATTTGCGTTTCACTGCGGTCAGCTTTAGCTTTCTGTGCTGGTGAGGGGATTGTAAACACATTGTCAGATTTAATACACACGTAATGGAACCAAGTGAGTGTAACGTCTGAGGAGTTAAGTCGGCGCTTAGTAAACAATATGAGAATCACAGCAAGCTGAAGGAAAAAAGGTGAAAATTGTAATTGTGATTTCTGGCTTGAAGTATCGATAATCCTCTGAGATGTGAACCGATGCTGGAGTAATTTGGTGTGAAGGTGTCGCAAAGCTCAGGAGAGAATCCTTTAGATTTTCGTAGCAAATCTAAAGCCAGGGAGCAAATCTGAAGAAGGAAACAAAATAAAACGGAAATGTGCAGCAAACACTTATGATGCTGATTCACTAACATGCCATTTCAAGTATGATCAGTATTTTATCTGCACTTCTGATGATCCCTAAATGCCTGCTATCTATGCTTCCACGTGCTTACATCCGCCCGTGTCTCCCTCGCAGGCTGCAGGAGTGCACCGTGCACAAACCCGAGAGGACCATCACGGTGAAGGCCACTACCTTGGAGGCGCTTTGTAAAGCCGAGGCGGACATCATGAAGAAACTGAGGGAAGCCTACGAGAACGACGTCGCTGCTATAAACGTAAGCTGAACCGGAGCCGGGTTGAGTGGGTGTGTGTGTGTGGGTGTGTGTGTTTGAGGGTTATGATCTCAAGTTGACTCACGTAGACTTGACAGATGAACGAGCGAGAGGGTTGATGAAATGCAAGGATAATGTTGCACTGCTATTCATACATGTCACCTCCAGCATTACTAATCCTGCCTGTTGTCTGCTCGGTAAGTAGATAACAGTAAACGAACACTGAATAGCTCATCAGTGACTCGAGTGTTGCAGCACAGCATGTCTACTTTTGTGTGTGTGTGTGTGTGTAAGCGTGTGCGTGCGCGCGTGCCCTTGTGTGCACGCGGGCCAGGCAGTTATACGGAGCCTCTGACTCACTTCTTCCCTGCTGCGTGCTCCTGCTGTAACACACTGCGTTTCCCAGCATCCATCTGATATCTGTAGGCTGCTCTCTCACCCGGCTCCTCTTTCACGCTGCCCCGATGACATCACCAGTGGCGCAGCCAGCGAGGTCAAGTGTAGAGGAAGGCGGATAGTGATAGATATCGCATGCAGCGCTCGCTCTGTTGCGCGGCACTGATGCAGGAAGGGGGGGAAGGGGGGGAACGCTGCATGCAAAGACGCTCCATAATGAGCAGTGGTAGGATAACGACCCGGACTCCCCTGTTTCCATTCTGATATTGTCAGGGAGGAAAGGTTTAACATGCATCATGCAGTTAAATTGCACTGGCTGGTGTGAGCAGACTTAGCTAAACCGGTAGGGCCATCTAGCGTGGCAGCGGGGCTATTACACATCTCAGAGAGCTTCTAGGAACAAGAAAGTGAAAGGAAAGTCGGCAGATGTGTCCCAATTCAAGGACCGGACCCTCCAGAGTGTGTACCCGGTCATAACGGGCCCACAAGGTGCCACCAAATGAGGCAGTCGACTTAAGAGAGAACAACCAGTGACGTCTTCCCAGCCCTCAGTATTTCACAAACCACATCATGCCTGTTTCCTATTAACCGGGAACGCCGATCACCATCTGTCTATCATGTGTTTAATTGGAACGTAACAGCACAAAATTGCCAGGATTTCTTCAGTTGACCCACTGAAGGCAGCACTCTAAATATTTAACTTAATGATGTAATGACAACCACTAAAATTCACCAATTAAGCAGTTCTGGGCCTTTGTGAGAAGAAGGTTTCCCACCTCTGCTGGTCTCTCACGGTCCTCTGATGGGTCCAGCCTCTGATTTCGGCTTGAATCTTTTGTAGCCGTGAACGCAAAGGAGCTGTGAAGGCAGAATATGATGGCAGCAAGTATGGAAAATAGTGTAGCTTGTGATTGATGAACGATTTGTTTACTTGAGGATCTGAACCCTTCTTTGACGGAAATTGTAATCGAAATAATTCCGTCTGAATCGCCTTTTCTTCCCTCTTCCTAACTTAATCATGCCTCCACTTGTCTTCTACCGTAACAGCAACAAGCCAACCTTATTCCCGGTTTGAACCTGAACGCTCTGGGTATCTTCTCCTCTGGTCTGCCGGTGCTGCCCCCTGCTGCAGGACCGTGTAGTGCAGTGCCCAATGTGACTTCACACGGATACGGCCCATTCTTAGTGAGTATACTCCTCTCAATAGCCTCAGCCGCCGCTTCACTTCACCAACGCACCAAAAGCCCCAGCTCATGTCCTGACGCTCGCGCAATGTAGTTCGGATTGAGCGGGTATGTTTAACACAGTTTGAACCAACAGAGGCGGGAACGAGGTTGCATTTCTCAGGTAACAGGAGATTTGCATTCCCTTTAATTGTTCGGTTCCCAGTGGCTCAACCCCCTCAAATCCTATTCTGATTGGTGGCTGTCACTACACACCGACGTGTAAACCCAGCTTGTTTCTATGCAGACATGCTCATTGATTCTTACACTTTGATGCCTTTGATGCCTTTTTAATCTCCAAGAAGCACAGCAGCTTTCTTTCATTACTCCCTAATTTGACCTCATCATCAAAATTCAACAGCTTTTTTGGGGTTTGGAAGGGAAGCACAGAGCAGCTGCGGCTCCTTGGCGACGGCTTCAGTATGGCGGCATGATGTCACAGGTGGTGACTCTCGCATTTTTGACATAACTTCAAAGTGAGAAAGTACATAACCGAGCCCAAAGCGGCTCTGCATAGAGCAGCATGATGGTTTGTTTCCTTTAGTGATTCAGTGAAGTGGATTCAGAGCTCCTAAAGTGACGTCGGCTCATCATTAAGTCCCAGTAAGACGCCGCAAAAGCAAACACAAAACAGGAACGCATACAACAACATGCCGTACACACTTCCGACTTAAAGTTATACGCAGTTTGAAAGCAGGGAAAATTCCCCCTTACCTCCAGTAGATGAGTCACTGTCTGTAAAACAAAGTGTTCACTCATTGCTCGGCGCAGGAAGCCAAAGTGGTGTGAGACACTGCGTGAGAATGTGTTTGTGTGCTTGTAAGTCAAGAGAGTTGTGTGATTCATTGAATTTATACCCTGAAAGTCCCCTCATAATGAGCATTTGTAGTGTGTGTGTGTGTGTGTGTCTGTGTGTGTAGCATCTAACCAGTCTGCTCTGTCACTTTACAGAGTCACTCTCCACATCTCAGTGGCCTATACGGGGTTCCTCCAGGAAGTGCCATCTCCAACCAGCACTCAGTACGTCCAATCAAACTCCGCTCCACACTCAGCTGTTACCGTAGCGATGAATGATTCTCTCGATTCACCTCGTCGCTTCTTGTTTGCATTATGTAATTATTTTCCGAAGACAAACGAGGCTGAGAAAAGTCAATGTTACTTCGACACGCCTCCATTGTAGGTCAAGTTCCTACCATAACTAGCTTTTAATGAGTTTCTCTGCCCCGACTTGAATGCATGTTCCTGTTTGCCGGCATCAGCGATCATGTGTTTCCTGGTGTTTGATGTACAACAGGTTTCCGAGCAGGAGGTGGCGTACCTCTTGGTTCCAACTCAGGCAGTGGGAGCCCTGATCGGCAAGAAGGGCCAGCATATCAAGCAACTCGCCCACTTCGCTGGAGCCTCTATCAAGGTGGGTCCAGAAAGTGACTCCAGTCCTCAAATTCTCCAGGAGTCTCGTCAGTCACTGGCTGGTTGAGTCAGAGGCGCCGCAGTTGAGGATGTTAGTTTTGTAGGATTGAAAAACAGACGGTTAGCAGATGAGTCGTGAGCTGAGCATTTCAGAAAGCCCCTCAAGCCCATCTGGAGAAGAAGGAACAGCTGGTCAGATGATTCTCATCATTGTATGTAAGGGGAGTCCCACTGCTTTACAGATGAGGCAGCAGTGAAGGGGGATTAGATCAACAGCTCCCGCACATTTTTTGGTTGTTTCTTTTTCTAACGCTCTCTCTCACCTGTATGTCAGATTGCACCAGCAGAGAGCCCAGAGGCGACTGAGAGGGTGGTCATCATTACAGGAAGCCCAGAGGCTCAGTTTAAGGTAAGAACGGGATGCGTGTATGCATGAATATTCACAAGGTACCTCGCTGTAATGGTATTGGTACAGTACAGTGTGTCCCCGTCGCTCTGTGTCTCATGCTCCCCTCTGTGCTCCAGGTCCATGGCCAGATATGTGGGAAGCTGAAAGAGGAGAACTTCTTCTCGGCAAGGGAGGAGGTCAAACTGGAGACGCATATCAAGGTTCCCTCAGCTGCAGCAGGCAGAGTCATCGGCAAAGGTGGCAAGACGGTGGGTTGATGGTTCCAGGAAAGATTGAGCTTAGTTACAATTTTTAGAGGAGGTAACTATTTGTATACTGTTGCTGTAACTGCGTAGGTTTTCGGTGTATTATACCATTTTATTCTGGAACTAGTCTGTGATTTAACTTGCAAGGTCCTGAACCAAGCCAGTAAACTCTTTCTCTCAGGTGAAGGAGCTGCAGAACGCGACGAGCGCTGAGGTCATCGTACCAAGGGATCAAACTGCAGACGAGAACGACGAAATCTTTGTGAAAATCAGTGGGCATTTCTTTGCCAGCCAGGTAAGCAGAACAGGAACAACTTGAAAACTGATGTTCCTAAAGATCTTTACAAAGCCTTAACAAGGCCACTGAACAATAAGTTACTAAGCATTGAGGGTGAATGAGACTTTGCTCTGCTTGCGCTGCCATTCAACAGACTGCACAGAGGAAGATCCGGGAGATCGTTCGGCAGGTCAAACACCAGGAACAAAAACACCAGCAGGGCGCCGCTGTGCCGCCGCAACACTCCAAGTGACCAGCCGGGTGGCTCCAGCGGGCTCCAGCCAATGAATGTAGCCCTCCCAAATAACGGAAAGAGACTTATCGAGACAAAGGCCAAGGCTGAGGGGGGACATGCAGGGCAGACCAGCAGCACCGGGATCAAAACCAAAGAACTTCACTAGGTCGGAAAACAAGTGAGAGCCAAAGGCTGAGGGCATTGTGTGCACTGCCAGCCCTGTAAGAGTAGATAGATTGGGAGAAATCGTACTGACATCAATAAAAAAAGACCAAAAAAAAAACACAAAAAAAACAATAGAAGTAAAAAAGAAAGGTGGGAAATGGCAGAGATTTGTTGTCTGTTCACAGTTCAAAAGAGAATAAACAGGAAGTAGTACATCGCCCTGCATTATGTTCAATTCTGATCAGACTAACTTAGGCCTAACAAACAGAACAGAGAAAGCAACTGTATTAACACGAGCGCATTTGAGACATTATGACTAATTACAAGTGATGGTAGATATCTTATGTGGAGACTTAGTTCCTTAGCAGTATTAATGCAGAGTTTATATTGTTACGCGCCGACGCCGCTGTTGTTTTATTGACCAAAGTGACAGCGCCACCGGTGTCCTTTTTATGATTTTGCTGGTTTCTCTTGAGATTGATTGTTCATATTTTTGGCCACTGATTTCATTAAGAAGCCCCCAATGAGTAACTTTAGTCCAAGAATTTTGATTTGATTTTTGATTTTTTCTGTTTTTTTGTTTATTTAGAAGGAGAGCGAGTGATGGTGGCCGCCTTCTCTGGAGAGTTAGTTGGTTAGGATGATTCATATAGAGAAGGTAGTGCGACTTGGTGTAGTTTGGATGATTTCGCTCGATTTCAGGATACATTTTTTCAGTTTTTTTGGCCACTGATTTGAAAAAACCCCAGAGTAAATATCGTGAATGGATCTGAGTCTTTCTAACAAGCCTGTGCGTGTGTGTGCGTGTGTGTGCGTGTGTGTGCGTGTATGTGCGTGCGTGTGTGTGTGTGTGTGTGTGTGTATGTGCGTGTGTGTGCGTGCGTGTGTGTGTGTGCGTGTGTGTTCGTGTGCGTGCGTGTGTGTGTGTGTGCGCGTGCGTGCCAATGCAAAGGATAACGTCCCTTTGAAATGTTTCTCCACATTCATAATCTTGTTCATCTTTTCCTCTCATGGCTTTCTTTCCTTTTTCACTCTGCTCTCTTTTTCTCATCACTCTCTCTCATCAGGTGTGGTATTTTCTTAAACGATAGAGCTATTTGTGTTTTCTGTAGCCTTTTGATAACGTTGAACTGACTGCCACTATCGCCACAGAGGTTAAATGCAGCAGAGAGATTTTTTTTTTTACCAGTAAGCTGGCATCATTTTCATGTGAGTATATCTATATTTGTGCTTGTTGTCCTAATTTTAAGTAGAAGAAGAAAAAAAAATCAACCTGATGCTGCTAAAGGCAAAATCCTTGAAGATCTGAGCAGAAATTGACGTCTTAAATAGAAAAAAAAAAATCTTTTTGAATGTGCACCGCCACACGTTTGGCCTTATGAGAGAGTCACGGTCGGGCCGGCAGAACATGTGAGCTGAGGTCCCGGGGGTCAGGGGTCAGGGGGTCTGGCGTCTGGGGTTAGAGGCATGGGGGTCGGGGTGGCAGTGAGGAAAGGTCGGAGGTTGAGGAGGAGGTGGTGGTGGTGTTGGGGGGGTGTTTTACAGGGAGGCACCGTATGACCTGAGGTACACGCACCCACGCAGACCGTGGCCGCGCTCGTCTCTAACCCTCTCGTTTGTCAGGGAGCTTTGTAAAATGGCATGACAGCTGTGAATGTACGATATGCAGCCTTTTAGAATCACCCCCTGACGTGTCCGGCACAGACGCACATCGTCCTCTCACTCCTTTTCTTGTCAACTTAAAAACGTGTCGTCGTTGTTGCGTTTTTGTTTTTTTAGAGGGGGGAGGGGGGAGCTGAGGGGGCCACTCGAAGAGAGTGTCTTTGCTGGACACGCAGGTCCTGGTGTCCCTTTGTGCTTTACTTTGGAGACCGTGGAAGCTTGTTGCCTTATTTTGTCACCTTTCACCCATCAGCTTCATCTTCCAGATGCAAGGTTAATGCCAATACGCACAGCTTCCTCCGTGTGTGTGTGTGTCTGCTTGTGTGCATGTGCGTGTATATATATACATATATATATAAAAAGAGAGAGTAATATTTATGAATCTATTTTTTCCTATTTTGTGATGAGAGCTATTGATAAGAAACAAAAGAAAACAAAGTCTTTTTCTTTTTTCCTCAGTGGGACACTGCCATATTATTTTGAAGGGAAGTGTTTTATTTTCTTGAAATCTAGACTATGAATAATAATATAAAACCTGAAAAAAATGGGAGAACAAATAAGTGAACCACCGCATAACTTTGGTCAGGATGTGAACAGTGCGCATGTTAGTATTGTGATCTACCTCAGGCTTCAGGGTACCTCAGTCCAATCTTTCATTTGCCCTTTTACCACATTTTGTATGCCTTGTTAACTGATCATTTTGAGCGTTTTTATTTTCTCTTTTTTAATAAACAAAAGAAGTGAAAAGATTTACAATAATCTCTAAACTCTTCAGGTCCAGTTGACTAGTGATGATGGCAGAGGATTTCTGCAAAACTTTGTAACCTTGTCGGCGAGTCTGTCAGACTGTCTGACTGGACGCCGGTCAACCTGTTACTGCTACACGTTAAAAGTATTTCCGAATTGGTTTTGCTAGAGAGGAGTGGAGAGCAGGATCCGAGGCGTCACACACCTGCGCCATGCAGCTCCCAACAGGGATGTTGTATACCGATTTCATCATGGAAGTAAGAACCAAATACAAATCCCACCATAGAAGCAGAAAGTAAACAACTGTACCTCCTGTTTTTCCCAACTGTACCTCCAGATTTTGCGAGTGTTTTAATAGTAATGAAGTTTATTCACTTGTGGTAAATGATTTTTTTATAACCCAACCCAATCGTACCAGCTCTATTTGATAACAGCATACTCTGGGGTTGATTTGAAGAAAACATGAAGCTGCAAAAATACACTGACAGGACTCTTGAACATGGTGTAATACTCTACAGTAGTCCTCTGTGTAGAATGTAGAACAACTGTAGTCGATGAAATGTCACTGTGTATGACGCGGTAAGTGTATATCTGTAAAAGTTGTCATATCTGTAAACAGTCACACTTAAATGCATCATTTTATGTCTCTAGCACTTACCAGTCTGCATCTGCATTGTGAGAGATGGCGGGTGAATGTTAGAGTGTTGCAGCTTTTCCCTCAAAGCGGACCTCTGAACGCTCGTCTTGTCCATCCAGCGGTTGTGTTTGTGCTGTACGTTTGAGAATTACCTCTCAGAATCCAAGGCTGACTTAAGTTACTAAAACGAAAAATAGGGGAGAACAATGATGGTTGAACGTTAAGGGTTCTGGCAAACTTTCATAAAAAAAAGAAATCGAAAAAGACGAATGAACTGGCTGGTGAACGATGTGTCGTCGAGTTAAGAAGTGTCTCATGTGGCGATACCTCCTCCTGGCTGTAATCGGTTCAGATCTCATGTGGCTGTTGACGGGTTGGGACTAGAGCTGGAGTTGGACCACACAAATCAGATCAGCAAACCAGACGATGACGGTTAATTCCCTATTCTCACACTTTTACTGATTTGCTAACGTTTACTAGACTAAAGCCAAATGTAGTTTAAAATAACGTCTGGTTATCTGCTGAAAATATGGCTTAAAAAAAGACAGATCTTCACGATTTTGTTATTAAATTGACATATAACTGCTTGGAAGCCATTTGTCCTTTGGACCACTTACAGCCAAGGAGGTATCAGAAGTAGAACAGGCAAAAGGTTAAACTTGTGGAGTCAGAAAGGAGAGAGATAGAGATGTGCTCGAACCTTGCGAGTCGTCTCTCGAACGTTCGACTTCTCCGTGTTGGGTCTCGAGTGTGTTTTTTTGTCTTGGAGATCTTGAACGACGCGAAAGCCGACTTGGAAAGCGGCGTTTTGGTTTTTGGGTTGTCACGCGAGGCAGGCGAGGGTTGGTTTGTCCTCGTGAACACACACACTAGCACTGCTAAAATGGTCTAAAAAAAAAGGTCTATCAAACTCACACAATGCCTGAGGCCGTTTCAGCAGGAGGCCTTCCCACAGCCAGTACAGTACCTCATACTGGTCTACAGCTCACCAGTACCTGATGACATCATACCCTGACTTTACCTTACCCACGCAAACGCAGCACGGTGCTTCTACTCCAGCCATAAAGCGTCGACTCCCGCCGCTATCGTCGTTGGTCCGCTTCACTGCAGTAGGACGTGTACGTGTGTGTGTGTGTGTGTTTGTGCGTGTGTCTCGGAGTAAAAGCGTTTCACAGTAGCACCGCAAGTTGTTGTTTGTCGCTCGCTTTGTAAAGGTCCGTTTGACTGTATAAGACATCAGGACTGGGTCTTGTCAGAGTGGAGCAGTGTTCAATTCAAAGCTCTTTGGGTGCAGAGGACTGATCCATGTCTCTAATCTTCAGGCCTCTGTCTCACTTGTGTTTTTATTTTATTTTTTTTAGCTATTTAAGCCTCAGGCAGGGAGGTTCAAGGTTCAGCTTCCAGTGCGATTTGCAGAGAGCGGAGATTCCACTCTGAACCCGACTGCCACCGCGCCGACCAACAGCGCGCCGAGGCGAAACTTGACGAAAAAAACGATAGCGATCTTTAATTTTCTTCCAAGGACTGGTGTTTCTAAGTTTTGTGAAGTGTGCTAGGCATTATTAATCAATACCAGATAACAAGTACACACACGTCACATGGGTGCACAGTGTTGTTTGTCATTACACATTGGTGGTTGAATAGTTTTTGTTTCTGGTGATCTGGTTTTCTTGTCATTTACACTGATTTAATAATATAGTCTGGAGAAGTAGTTGGGATTCTTTGCTTTTATATTCATTCCTGTTAGATCACCAATACTAGCTGTTAAATCGTGGTTTAAAAAAAAATAAAATCCTAGTATGCATTTTTGAACAGATTTGGGAAGCAGTATGACAAATTAATACGATAGATATGATTGACAGGAGGGATGGTCGTATCCAGGTCTCCTCGTATCCAGACTGAAGTAAATAGAAGGCATTTCAACACCATCCAAACAAAAAACGCGAGCATGGATTAACTGAGGAATGATGATGTCACTGTCCGGTCAGATGTATGCAGAACCACAGCAGTGTTTTTTTGTCCTTGAATGAGCGAAAAACACAAAGCATCGCATGAGACTGTCATAGGCTCTAACACCTACCACACTGTTCAATGGCTTTAGAAGGGGATCCATTACCTGTGTTTCACCATTAGATACCTTGTGTTCCTCAGCAAGGTCACGACCCTTAAACATCCTACATTTCCCATGAGCCAACAGGTCCAAAACACCTCAAGGTAAAACTGGTGACCGTGTGCTGGACAGAAATATGATCCATGTCTAATACATCTGAATGGATCCATGCCTTTCTGGTAACAGCTATACTGTTGTATTGAGTTGTGAGTTGAACTGTATTGCTGACCAACCTGGATCTGAGCAATAAAGAATATTTGAAAGAATGTTTTGCGGTTCCTGATTTTTATTCACCTCTTCCATTTAAGTTGCAACATTGTACATCATCTCACATACAAGAAAAACACAATGAAACAATACTGATGTGACCAAAGATAAATACATTCTGAAGGCTGAAAAAGACAGAAGAGTTAAAACAACATGGAGGCGTAAACAACAAGAGGCCTCACTCGGTACATCTTAGTGTATACTTTATAGAAAAAGGTCCCCATTTTGATTTCTTAAGTATGTGTTAAATGGCCACGAATAATTCCTATTAATAGTTTTGGAGGTATATTCAAGCCTTTAATCGGAGTATAATCAAAGATTGAACTTGTAAATGTACTGACTGGTTGGCTGCACAATTCAATATAGGGAAACAAGGGAAGACTAAAATCAAAGTACAGGTGATATGATTGTCAATGTACGATAACATCACACTTGAAGAATAAAGCTCCAACGCCAAGATTTTGCGTATATGCTTGCAAACAATCATTTCAGTTACAGAGACGATTCCAAAACAATCCTCCAACGATCCATTTCCACTGCTTGTCCGTGTGTGAGGTAGTTTGTTTGAAAGCATCTACATCTGCATGATCTACCCGCAGGCACTTAAACGCCTCACCTGCAGTAGCGAGAAATCTACCTCCATTCTTTCCTTTTACAAAGATACTGTAAACACGTATACAAATACACCGAGTTCACAGATGTTGTGGCAAAAGACGTAAAAACATTTGGCAACACAAAACAGTCCCTTTAAATCCCACTGGGGCCAGTTCTTCCATTTTCTACAACGCTTTCTCCCCTCAAAAGGGACTCGAGTTGACGTAAAGTTCACTGTCAAAGTCATAGAAAAAGCCCTTAGTTATCCTTTAAATGATGGTTGAGATGGCTGATGCTGATGCTGATGCTTCCACACAGCCTGTCATCTTACGAATCACTCAACCAGATGCACTTTATGCACTGGGTTCATTGAGTTTCTTAGATTTGAACAAACTGTCACTCTTGTGGCTTAAAGCCGTTTTCACACCTGCAACCACCGGAGCTCGAGGTTTGATATTTGGTTTAGATGATTTCAAAACTGCATTAAAAGGATGTGCGACAAGTTGTGACGCATTTCACACGGGTGGTATGAACATTTAGCTGGGATCTGAGAGCTCTGATGAAGAGTTGACCCTGGCTCATGGGAGTAAGTAGAGAGCTCATACTCGTCTAAACCGACTACAGCGGACGTTTGGTGTGTGTGGGTGTGAAAACGCCCTAAGACAAGTTTCTTTGTAAAGCCTGATAAAGGAGGAAGGGTCCAGCGGTTCAGTACGCAGCCCAAAGTCTCTGAAAAAGACAAGAAACAACTTTCTGCAACTGTTAACACGTATAGAAACCAGTTCAGAGAAACTGTCGGGTGTGACGCAAGTAAGGAAGCAGGCAAATTACAAATTAAGAAAGAGTTGGTACGCTTGGAAGAATAGAACAACTGAGTCAATAACCAACAAAGAGGATATTAAAGTGAGAGTCCAGTGGAAAAGTTTCTTTAAGAGGAAAAAAGGTCCACGAGTGACAGCTAACTTTTCTTCCATGTTTGTTCCCTGTCCAAGGTCAGCAGGTGTTCAGGCAGAGGTGCATGGATGGACAGTGAGGAGGAGGAGTTGGGAGACCAGGTAAGAGGCTGATAACTTGTGAGGGGTAACTGGTGGTCATGTGGATGGAGATCGCCCCGGGATAAGATAGCGTTCCTCGGAATTTACAGCTGCTGTAGCCGGAATGAGGCTGTGAAAGTGTGTTGCTACGGGGGCTGCGACCTTTCCACCTCTAGGTCTTCCCACAGCTCCTGCAGAGGTTTCTTGAGTCCCCAGTCTTTGTGTCCACGGCTCTGCTAAACAGGCAGCGACAGGCGTTCAGAGGCCAGGTAATGCATTCATCCCCGAGGTCAACTCACTGGATCTTCTTCTCTGTGACGAGCCCGTTCTGCTGCGTCTCGTCCAGTTTGAGTTTCCTCTGGCTGTAATGGCGGATGATGGCTCCGGGCAGCAGGGCCACGCAGGCTATGGCCAGCAGCTGGAGCAGGCGTTCCCAGGAAAACAGGTCGTCCAGGGAGGACACCTCGGACAGCATGACGCCCGTCTGCACGCAGATGAAGTTGTACGGCAGGAGGCCTGCGGGAGCAAACAGCAGATCACAGGAAGCAGCTACGGTCACACATTATCTGCAGTAAGATGAGGAATGTTCTGGAATTTAGGACATGCTTTCCATGTGAGGAGCGAGTAAGAAGGTCTGCGGACACAGATCCTGAGAAATTTATTTATTCAGCCCCTTTTTTTCCGCTTCCTCTTACATCACATGTCACTGTAGCCATGTGAAAATCATCTCCAATCAAACTGAATTGTCCGCAGGAAGGAGCAGGTCATCCCTCTGTGCTTACCGATCAAGACGGAGCCGAAGAAGAAGGTGATGGGGATGTTGACGATCGGGGCGGACATGTTTAGAAACCAGTTGGGAGTCATGGGAAAGAATCTCAGGAAGAGCAGGAAGAAGAACAAGCAGTCCTGGTTGTCCTCCACCTCAGAGAGAGAGAGACAGACAGGAACGACGTTAGAGGTCTTTTATGTGGTTTGAGGGAAACAGACGCATGTTTACGCTCCTAATTCCCCTCTTTGACAAGACAGCAACCCTTGTTCCTTATGTCAGAACGAAAACCTCCAACGTGGACTGACAACAGTCACACTGATACACCAAGTTTGTATCTTATCAACGTGCACGTAACAAGGTTCAGCTCTTTGTAGCTTCTCCTCGACTTTGACCCTGGTGAGAAAGAAGCTAAACTAAATCTCTCATTCTGTGCTTACGGCCCTCTATGTGTTCTAATAGAGCGCCGAAGATCTGAAGTCTGTACAGGTCAGGTCTTTCTTTGCAGTAGCGGGACAATAGCAGAGCTTCTTTACCTTCTTCTGTAGCATTGAAACTTTATCAGGGAAGAGGTTGATGATGTAACGCTTCCCGAAGGCTTGAGACAGCAGGTAGCACGTGGTGGAGCCCACAGTGGTGAGCACACACGCCAACACCAGCCCATGATGCAGTCCAAATATAGCTCCTGCTAGAATGTTCTGCACAACGACATGACAAGAAGACATCTGAGCCATATCACAGCTGTGACACTTACACACATGGAGAAGGAGAGGAAAACTATACTACAACAAACACGCAAAAAACTCGTAACTAACAATCAAATAATAAGCATTACAGCTATTTTAGGGAAAATTGTACTTAGAGGTCAACTATTCTCAAAATCCAAAGATGGAAAGCAAAGACTGTGCTGTCAGAGCGCTGAAGGAGATCTGTCACTCATCTGAGAACACCATGTCTCCACCTTACCAGGAACGAGGATCCAGGAATGGCGAAGGACTGCTTGTAGAGGTAGGCGCTGCAGAAGAGGAGCAGCACGTATCCAGTGTGCTCCGTCTTATAGAACTGCAGCAGCTCAGCCAGTTCCCTCAGCTCCTCCAGGTCCGAGGGGAACTTTAACCTACCAGAGCAGCAACACAACAGTCTCAACAATAACGTACAATATGCAGATATATACTATTATTAATTATACAACAGGCTACTTCAAATTAAATTAAATAGTAGATTAAAGATGGTTTGATTGATTCAAAATTGTATATTGCACTAATCACTGAGTAAGAAAGCAAACCAATAACTAATATTATACTAATATTTACAGTATAAAGTTACAAAGTAAAAAATATGTCATCATTCTAACCCTAGTAACTTTTAAAGGGCGCTTGCCACTATTTTTTTTTTGACATTTTGTAGGGATGTTATTACTTTAAATATCTGATGTAAGGTATTTGCTTTATTTTGTAGTTTTGAGTATAGTTCGTTGATTGAGCAGATACGGAAGACTTTAACACCGTTCTTTATAATGACTACTTTAAACACTGTTGTCTTGTCTGGCTAAGAGGCTAAACGTCATCCACCTGCTTGGTTCTTCTTCTGCCGTTTCCACATTCTCGGGTTCGGTACCGGGCTCCGGACGGCGTCGGGGTCCGGCGGGCAGGTGCAACGACAGTAAATAGAGGTAGAAAGTAGCTGCAGCAACCACGGCGGTAAGTCCGACAACGGAGCGCATATTCGGTGTGATTCAACACGTTTCAACGACATATATGACTGTTTGTGTACAGCACGACTGGCGGAAAGAAACACTGCAGTTACGTCACATCCGTTAAACGCTGAGTACTGACGTGTTGTCATATTTGCAAATTATACATTAAATTAAATATTATTTTAAGAATAATTCGACATATATGTGATAGTACAGGCTACTCCAAAGTAGTTTATCTGTGTAGTAACAAAGCAGATAGGCAAAAAGAGAATGAAATTCCAGGTCACACAGTTGCGGAACTGCCCATGTTGTGTGCTAACGAGTGACCATGTTATCTGGTGACTATACCCTGAAGGGGCCCGCAGTGTTGATGTCAGGAAGACAATATTTAGTTGTCCCGCGATTTGCCTTGTATTTTTCCTTTATAAATTGAAATTAAAACAGATATATCAGAAAATCGTTTGGGGATAGGATAAATGGGTAATTCATTAATCTAATGTAAATTGTATTCTAATAGATGCCAATGAAGCTACAGCATAAAAAACACCTATAAAAGCCTTTATATGTATATATAAACATGTTGGAATGGCTACCGTCAATGAAGCAATGAAGTCACTAGCTAACATGGCCACTCGGTAAACCCAGAACACCAGTCGAAAGTAGATGAGGTCTGTGCTGTGGTTATTCGTTAAAACTTAGGTGGAGCTCAAAGAAAAGTGTGAGAAAGGTGATGGAGCCCCGCCAGCGGTAGATACAAAGTTCACCCGCACAGCAAAGGCAGCGGTCAGTGTTTGGAGTGGTTTGATCATGGCGCAGTACCGTCGTGTTTCGGGGTCTGTGGGTTTGATTACGCTTATCAATCCGCCTGTCAACGCACTCAGGTGAGCTGATCACGACAGTTTAAATGCACACAGAGTTAAGATCATCTATAGATCGCAAAACGTAATGTACTCGTGTAGAGAAAAACTGAATTTTGCACATAAATCAACCAAGTATACCATAAAAGCATTAATCATCTGCGATATTTTGATGGTAAGAACTGTTGCATTAACTTCTAGCTGACCCATTTAAAAAACCAAAAAAGTGTACTGCAGATAAATATCTAATCTGAGTCGTAGTGTGTTAAATAGCGCCGCCTGCTGGCTCGGACTTTACACTGAATACTGCTAACTTGGGAGTTCTATTTTTCACATGAGCCAATGTCCATTACAAAATACATCTTTGATGGTTTGTAGGATGTGAATCTCAGTTTCTGTGCTTTAAAAGCGCACCTCAAACCTGACTTTTTATTGTCTACTACAGAATCAAACTGAAATACAGCAAATACAGTTAAAAAATAATGTAAACAAACATTTCACCCTAACATTTTTGAATGTCTTTCAATGGATTGGTGATTGTGCCTTCTGTCTTGAATTATAAAAGACAGTTTGATCGTGAAAGTCAGGTGATATGTAACATAACATCAAATAGAACAAGCATTCACAATGTTTTATAACAGCATGCTCATTGTTATGTCTTCAGATGCTTTCGTCAATAAAAATACACAGTAACAGTCCCATATAAAGCCATATCTTTTTTATGCAGTGCCAAGGTGAGGCAGGGCATCGTTGACACTGTGCAGAGGGCCCTCGGGGACTCTGAGGTGAAATCTGTGGTCATCTGTGGCCAGGGTGGAGTATTCTGTGGGGGTAAGGACAATCTTTCTCCCTGTAATATTACACAAGTGGTACAGCTCAGTCTTCAATTGTCAAAGTTTCCTTCCGAGGGCCTCAGCATGCACTCACATAGGGGAAACATTATTATTCTTAACTTTTGACTTTCTTGGTCGAATGTAACAGATTACATCATCACTTTGTGTTTGTGCATCAGGTGCAGACATCAAGGAGTTTGGTGGACTCATGACTGGGCCTCCGTTGATACCGATGATCCACTCCATAGAGGCTGTAGACAAGCCGGTGGTGGCGGCCATAGAGGGAGTGGCTTTAGGCGGAGGTCTGGAGGTGGCACTTGGCTGCCACTATCGCATTGCACATGCCAAAGTTAGTATAGTGCACACTTCAGATACAATTAACTTTTCGGTGTTAAAGTGAGTCTTTGTCAACTAACTGTGCTCTGTTCATTCATTAAACTCTGTGTGTGTGTGTGCTCTCAGGCTCGGCTGGGCCTCCCAGAGGTGACTCTGGGCCTACTGCCAGCTGCAGGGGGATCCCAACGTCTGCCCAGGCTCATTGGTGTCCCAGCTGCATTAGACCTCATCACTACAGGTAGTACAGTGAGATTAAACTACACTCACTCTTTCTAGAGCTAAAACTGATAAATGTCAAGAATCTGTCAGCTTAATGTTTGTTTGGGTGTGTGTGATAATAATGAAAATCAGTTATGTTGCCATGGCAGAGCAGCCAATGGACCACCAGATTAATAGGGTGGTATTTTACTCTGATGACCAGCAGGGGTCAGTATGTATTCAGTTGTGCCTTATGCAGCTCCAGAAAAGTGTGCTGTCCTCAAGATCAGAATATGTACAATTAATTTCACTGGATACCATTGATCCTGTTGTGTTGTGGGTGTGTCCAACAGGTCGTCATGTGACTGCTGCTGAGGCACTGAGACTGGGAATAGTGGATGAGGTCACCAATCAGAACACAGTGGACGTAGCTGTGAAGTTTGCTCTGAGTGTTGAAGGTGAGACGTAAAGGACACTGGAGTCACTTTTTATTTTTAAATGTTAGAGGAAGGTAGAAATTCACTCCTTGACTCATATGTTAGATAAGTCTGACCTCAGTAAGTGTCTGCATATAGGCTGCGAAAGTCAAAGGAAGCAGAAGACACACTCTCAGTTCCTGCACCACATCGGCTATTAATGTTTCATGGCTCTTTCAGATGTGCTCTGATGTCTTCACTGAGTTAACTGTATTATTCAGAAGGGCGAATAGGGACAAACATTCTTAGAATATGAATCACGGGCCCTGGCTCGTCATTTACTGAGACAAGGAAAGCCCCTTACTCCTGGATCAGAGGGATTGAGCCTCCATATGGACGGCTAAAGCGTGACATTCTCAGCCTGTGTAAAACATTAATACACCCAGATCAGCTACACAGTGACATTTTGATAGACAGACCTGCCAGTATAACATGGGTTCATCCAGTTCTCAGTAAAAAAAAAAGAAGAAGAAGATTGATCCAGTTTTGATTTGTTTTTGTCTATGTTGTTTTCCACTCATGAATGATGTTCATTCATTCAAGGTTACAGCTCACACTCCTGTATCCTCTCTCAGAAAGAAAACCGATACACATCACAACCACCTTTTGTGTGCAACCAATACAAGATCTTTGCTGATCATAGCGAACACAATACATTCAGTGTAGTTCCAGCAACACACACACTCTTTGCTCCTGCAACCACATTAACTGGAAAAAAAACATTTGTGGTATGAATTGAAAGTTTATATGGAATTCAAACTTTGTTGTTGTTGTCAAAATGCTTTAGATGGAAGAGCACATCACATATTAAAGAAATGCTGGTGCAGGCATTAAATCCTAATTGTTTTTATGACACACTGTAAAAGTGTATGGAGTCCTATTACAGGTAATTTCTTATCCAGCCACTCACAGAAGTATCTATATGCATCCCAGTACACAGAGCTGGAGTCCTGAGGATGGAGCCGGTTGAGTTCATGTGAATTGTGTTTGTGAACGTTTATACTCAGATCCTGCGACTTTTGCAGATCTCACAATAAATGTGCAAAATGTCACTGATCCAAAGATGACCTCACCGTCTTTATTGTGTTTGTCCCCACAGCTTGGCCAAGATAAGTTTGGAGTGGGAGAGGAAGTGTAGCCGGTGCAGTGTGTCAAGCTAAAGGCCTAGAGTGAACTGAAACCTGTGGAGGTCTTGATACTCTTGTCTTGAGTTGATTAGAAAGCGTGTTACATGACCGGATTTATGCAACAAAGGCGCCTTATATAATGTGAGTGTCATGCCCAGCCAGTCAGCCAATAAAGAGAAAAATTCTATTCTTTCCCGTCCAACACACAGATCTAAGCCTCATCTATTTCCTGTTCCTACAGTAGTTACAACATCTGCCCCCTGCATCTGTCAGATCAACCAGGCTTCCCCCTACTCAACAAATCCTTCCACACAGCTCAACCATTTACAGATTAACCACTGCAATAATGCTTTCTTCATGTACACACATGTAGCACACTGCAGCGCCATACAGCATCACACTAATACTTATATTAGTATTGACTGAAGCCAATCTGGAATGCAGCAGTACTATGAATTCTTCTTCCCTGAGATATTGACACAAGCATAGCCAGTTTGTTGCACGAGGACCTCAGCGGTGACCACAGATCTGATCCCGTTGCTATCCCTTTAAGCTTCGCCATGGTGACCCAGTTTCTACCTCAGACCCTTGTCTGTGTCTAACTCAGTGTAGCTGTGAAGAGATCCCAAGACCGTCTCCTATAATCATATCAGAGGAGACAAGGAAGAGAACCAAGATTCTTCTAACAAGGTTTTGAATGGACGTCCGCTTCGCTCACTGCTCCTCGCTTAGATTACTGCAGACAGAAAGTCTACTGCTGAAACTTTTGAGGTTCTAATATTAAATGTATTCATCTATTCAGCTTGGCATGTAAGGATTTGTCTGGTCTTGCTCGCTGGCTTGTAAATCCCAGACTGTCACTTTCCTTTTGTTCGCACACTCTGGAATTGACTAATTATGTTGCACAGAGCCAAGTTTTCTTCATTCTCTTACAGATGTTAGTCAAGGTGAGCAGTGACAGAGCACAAGCAGAGACTTTGTTTCAGGAAAAAGGGTCGAATACGTCTTTCATGTTGTGTCGTGCGCTGCGAGCTGTCTAACAATCGCCCTCCAGGGACAAATAAAGTTGAATTGAATTGTCAAAGCGTTGCTGTGAGAAGTTACTGGTTGAGTGGATGAGTTTGTCTGGAAAAACCAATTACAGCCTTTAGACTTTAGAAGAATAGCTACAATGATACTTATTAGGAAGCAGGATAGACACATGCAGTCAGGCTTGCACACAAAAATCACAAAACTGTTCTCCTGTGTCCTCCGTTTCAGGAAGGCAGCTGCATTCCCGTCGTCTGAGCACCACCCCGTGCCCGCGCCTCGACGACCTGGACGCCCTGTTTGAGGAGGTGATGCAGAGGGTGAAACAGAGCGCCCGCGGGGCCATAGCGCCTGTGGCGTGCGTCCAGGCGGTGCGGGCTGCTGCCACCCTCCCTTACCCTCAGGGCATGGAGCGGGAGAAGGAGCTGATGGCCTCGATCTTCCACTCAGGACAGGCCCGCGCCCTGCAGTACTGCTTCTTTGCTCAGAGGGCCGTGGGCAGGTGGAGCTTGCCCACTGGAGCCCGCTGGGACACGAGCGAGCCCAGGCCCGTCCGTAAAGCAGCCGTCATCGGTAAAGGGGCCTTTTTAAGTTGATGTCGTCCTAAATATCGATTAACACGAGTAGATCCTGGAGAGAAACTTGCTGTTTTAAAGTATGGCCTCATTTGCAGTACAGCTGGGTGTAAGTGGGTGAGCTCGCTCCTCTAAACAGGGAAGGAGCGTGTGTGTGTGTGTGTGTGTGACAGTGCAGCTACGGGGAGCTCAGCAGCTTGTGCGTTAAAAAATGCAAGCTTTGGAAAACCGTTTTTAGTTTATGCTGCCATATTTAAATCATTTACAGTCCCACATAGTGCATATTGCACAGAAAAAGTAGTTAAATTGCTTTTTAGAAGAGTGAAAAGAACATTATATAGATCAGTTCATAATTTTTCACATAATCATACATATTTTTGTCTCTATTTTTATCTATGTGTCTGTCTTGAGTTGTGCCAAATATCTGAACATGAGCAGAAAAAATTGCAGTAATAGCAAAAACAAATCACTTTGAATTAGTGTCTGATTGATGAATCTAAGGTCACTTCCTTTCATTTTCCTCCTGCTAGGTCTGGGGACGATGGGCAGAGGCATAGTTGTGGCTCTGGCCCAGACCGGGTTGTCTGTGGTTGCTGTGGAGTCTCAGGGGCAGCAGCTGGCCCAGGCAAAGCAGGCCGTGTCAGGCATGTTGGAGCGTGGAGCTCGCAGACGTGGGGTGGCTCCTCAACCGGATCTGGTCCGTTACACTCAGAGCCTCCGCGATGTAGCAGAGGCTGATCTGGTCATCGAGGCCGTGTTTGAAAACATGGCACTGAAGAGGGAGATCTTCAAGCAGCTGGATGCCGTGTGTAAACCCGGCACTTTGCTTTGCACCAACACGTCCGGACTAGATGTGGACCAGCTGGCGTCTCAAACCCGCCACCCTGAGCTGGTAGTGGGGATGCACTTCTTCGCCCCAGCCCATGTCATGAAGCTGCTTGAAGTGGTGTACGGGCCAAGGTCTTCCCCCCAGGCTGTGGCCACTGCCATGCAACTGGGCAAGAAAATGGGCAAAGTCAGCGTGGCTGTTGGTAATTGCAGGGGGTTTGTGGGGAACCGCATGCTGAAGCCATATATGGAACAAGCTAACTTCCTGTTGGAGGAGGGCGCCACTCCTGAGCTTGTAGACCAGGCGCTGGAGGAGTTTGGGTTTGCCATGGGGGTGTTCAGAATGTCTGACCTCTCTGGGCTGGATGTCGGCTGGAGGGTCAGACAAGCAGACGGTCTAACGGGCCCTGACGTAACTCCGGGGCAGCCGGAGAGAAGCCGCCAAGGCCGCAGGTACAGCCCGGTGGCAGATTTGGTCTGTGAGCAGGGACGGTTTGGTCAGAAGACAGGCAGAGGGTGGTACCAGTATGAAAAACCTGGAAGTCGGGAAGCCAAGTCTGATCCTTGGTTGCACAGCTTTCTGGAGGGATACCGGGCCCGGCACGGCCTGGTCGCACGGCGCATATCTCACCAGGAGGTCCAGGAGCGTTGCCTCTACACCATGATCAACGAGGGCTTTCGCATCCTGGATGAGGGTTTCGCCGCAGGACCTGAAGACATCGACACCATCTACGTGTCAGGCTATGGCTGGCCGAGGCACCGCGGAGGTCCCATGTTCTACGCCTCCATGGTGGGTCTGGCTCGGGTCCTGGAGAGGCTGGAGCATTACCACCAGGCTCACCCTGATGTGCCCTACCTGGAGCCCTGCAGCCTGCTCAGGAGGCTGGTGGCCTGCGGCAGCCCACCTGTCCACAAGTGGAGGGAGGTCATCAGGAGCCCCCACAGCCAGCTTTAGGGCTCAGCTTTAAGTCTCAGCTTTAAGTCTAAGCTTTAATGTCTTTTTAATGACGATGATCTTACATAGTGATGAAGCTGATTTTGGTCATTTGTAACACTAGTGGACACTGTAATACTTTGTGATTAACAGTCAAACTATTGCGCAATATCCAATTCCTATGCAAGTCTATGGAATGCAAATCAACCACAGCAGATACTTTAATTATTTGCATACGAATCAATATACTTCTTATGTTGATGTTGTGTGATTTCGTAATAGATTCTTGAAATCTATCACAATCTATATTATACTGTATATCTGTAACCTGATCTATAACATTTGGCCACATTAAAGACTCATTGTGATGAAGGAACCTCTTCTATTTATTTATCTTCTCTCTTGAGGGTGTTAGGGTGTGTGTGTGTGTGTGTGTGTCAGTCAGGTGTTTGTTGCTGACTCTGCTGTGGAGCTGAGGGACACACTCACAGCTTAAACTACTTTTGATCAAAATCAATATGGCTTGTTCTCTGGCAAAACTGGACGCAGACAGACAGACCGGCGCACTGAGCAGATGTTGGGGTCGCGCCACCTAGCGGCTGAAGCCTCCTGAAACTGAAATGTGGCGTTCTGCTCCATTTTGTGCTGGAGCTACAAACACTATCCCCGCGTTACACTTACACTCCTATGTGGCTGTGTGTGTGATCCGAGGCAGACATGTATGAGCATTAACACCGAAAAACATCTGCTCTCTAGGGGGGGCGGCGATGACGGAGCGTAGCGGAGCCTGCGTGTGTGTGTGGTGCGCAGGGCAGCTGGCTTCTTGTTTGCGTGGACTCCTCCCGCTGTGTGATGAAGTTCACATGAGCTGAGCTGAGCTGAGCTGCCGTTCCGTTGTTCCGCGTCAGCAGCAGCAGCAGCAGCAGAAGCAGCAGCAGCGGGCAGAGAGGAGCTTCCCCCACCGCGGATGGAGGATGGATACACCCGCGGATCACAACCACAACACACCGCTGCTCTCACCTCCATAACTGAGCCGCTTTTTCTACTTTTTTTTAACGGAAGATATGTTTGAATCATTTACCTAAGCTGTGACAAAAAGCAACAACCCTTGCGTGGATCCCTTATGTTGTAGTTTGTGAGGCTGGAATGTTGGCATGGCCGCCTCCGGAGCTCACAAGTGTCCGAAGAACGAGAAGTTGGACGAGGCGCAGGCTCTGGCGAAGAGCTGCGCGGGGAGACCGGACTTCTTGCCGTGTGACGGGCTCTCCATCTGCGCGACGCACAGCCACGGGAAGTGCTTCAAGCTGCACTGGTGCTGCCACTTAGGCTGGTGTCACTGTAAGTTTGCTTTTATGCACATTTATCATCAACATTGTGGCTCCGATCAGGATGATTTAGCCTGATTTTTAACGCTCCAGTTCGCTGAAACACTGTGAAGTATCTCCGGGGAAAAAAAACTACTGGAGACAAAAGAGGAGCGATTACTCACACGATCGTGTTGAGAGAGTGTGTGTGGAATGATCAGAGGCCGTCAGAACGTCTCCACTTGGCAGCGTTAGTACATTTTGTGGAGCGATTTTGTTTACCATTGTTGTAGTGACAGCAACTCCATGTCAGGGGCGGACTGGAGGATTTGGGGGCCATGGGCAAATTCCGCTAAGGGGCCCATTCGGAATAGCATTTTAGTGGAAAAATATGTGATGTATTTGGTTTAAAAAGGGGTTTTGTTATTTAAAAAAATTCAAAACACCGGATTAGAACCTACTGTCACCAAATTTGATTAATATGTCTTTTAATGCAGGGACACAATTTGTACCTTAGTGAGGAAACAAGCATTGTTTGGTCAAAGTTAGAATATATATGTATCCAGTTCATTTGATTTGTTTTGATTTTATCTTAAATACCATATTGAATGCACAGTTATTGCATTCTTAGCTGGGGGCAGGGTCCTTCCTCACACATCAGTATCACACCTCTGTATGAGCAGTTCTTAGTAATAAATAATGAATGCAAATTAGAGTATGTAGTATAATAGATCCATAGAATGATCAAGGGTCAGCTTCTTTAAAAATTATAAATATATTTCTGGTAGCTCAGACTTTCAAAGAATGAAAGGCCATGAACATATAGTCATTGTTATTGTTGCTATTGTAATTTGTAATTGTTATAATTAGTACTACTATGACTACTATTGCTACTAGTAGTACTACTACTACCAGTAGCAGTAGTAGTAATAGATGTGCAGTGGTAGTATGTCCTAAAATGGTAATGAACTGCATTTTAGAGGCATGTAAAAGTGGCAATCGGTAACATAATATAACGTAGCTAATCCATGTCTCATAGTCATATTGTTGATTCCAATGCCTTTAGTCTGGAGCCAAAATAGACCCAATTGCATCTCATGGATGAATGTGTAGTATCTGTGTGTGTCCCTTCAGCCTGCTATACATAATGCATATGGCACAGTTATATGATAATCTATATGAAACGGGTCACAGTGTGATGGAACAAACCTCACACGTGCGTCACAAAGATGAAGAGAGAGAACTGGCACCAGTGTGGAGTGTGGTTGACTTTCACCATTTATATCACCATTTAAATCACTAACTAACAGTCACTGGAGTGTAAACAAATAAACAGACAAATAAACAGACACTAATTAAATCCCCAATGAACTCTTCTCTCATTGTTAGTGGATAAACTCCAGATAGTGTTTGATGGCATGACACACTTGAGTCTCGCATCACTTCCTCTTGTATACAGATTAGAAGTGATTTGTGCTTTTGGCCACAGCCTCGCTCAGGTATCGACATGTTTTCCTTTCACTTTGAAAGCTGCCTGTAGCATTTTGCCACCCATGGATCTCAGCCACCGTGTCCATTTGAAACTTTGTCAACCAGTCGGCTCAGCACTCTGATGGGATCCAAGCAGCTCGGACTGAACCTGACGGGGGGCCCGGCTCTGTCTGCTGTCCTAATTTATCCTGCGCTGAAAAAAACACAACCAGTGTCCCCGATCCCTCCCTCCCCCTCCCTCTCTCCTTCCCCCTCTTGCACCAGTCAGTCAGGGCTTATAGTGTGAAACTGCAGAAGTCACGTTGTAATCTCTGCTACGTAATCATTGGATTTTCTCGATGCCATCCTGAACAAAACCATGTTATTTAATCTCAAGGAGGATATATTATTGAATATTTTCCTTGTTTCATACGAGCCCCATCTGAGATTAATTTTTCAGAGCAAAGCCTGTTTAGCACTGCTTCGTCTGTAAACATTAACATTTGAGTGGAAATATGCTGCATGCTGGGAGCGACACACTTTCTGCATGGCAATCATTGGGCCTGAAAGGTTGAAAAGAAAGTGCCATGTCCTAATGGAGCTCCTCTCCTGCACTTCCCCTCACTGTGTGACTCACAGGTTCACACCGATGAGAATATGCACTATGCACCACAGTCAGCCAATACACATTAAGACTGCTGAATCAGGCAGAGGAAACGCAACCGGCGACAAACATACAGTGATGGCCTGCATTTCCTCTCTGCCTCTTTAGTTTCACTGATGCATGAGAATACAGAAGGCAAAACACTAAAATCTTTATCTCCTCAGTGTTTTGCTTTAAATCTGTCGCCTTGGGAATAAACTTGTTCTGAAGCGGTTCATTTTGCATTCACCACAGGGGACCTTGGTACAACGCCTTTTAATTACATTTTTAATAGGATTTCGGGCCAACAAATACAAAAGGTCAGAGTCTGTTAAGACTAAGATTAGAATTTCCAGTCTCAGTACGAATTAGTTCTGTTATCTCACCTGTTCTGTGCTCACCGCCGGTAGAGAAACATGGAGCTGCTGTGTTATGGCTGGGTGTATTTCCTCATTTCTCCTATTTGCTTCAAGCTACTGCAACGAGCAACAACCACCAAGTGTGAAGCTACACTTGACAGCGCTTCATCACTGGCAGTGGCTCAGTGGGTAGTGCTTCCCCTTGGGAACCGGAGGGTCGCCGGTTCGAGCCCCTGCCGAGGTGCCCCTGAGCAAGGCACCGAACCCTCAATTGCTCCCCCCTCTGCGAAGGGTGGTAATGTAATGTAAGTCGCTTTGGATAAAAGCGTCTGCCAAATGATCGTAATGTAATATCACATACAAAACATTATAAACTTTAGTCAAAAGGATCAGATTTCTCAACAGTACTTTTTACTTCTGCACCACTTATACAAGCAGTTACTTTGCAAACTAACAATTTTAAATTCAGCACTTTGCATTTCATGAAACATTGTGTATGAGCTTTGCTTCAGACTTATAATCAGACAGATGTTTGACAGCTTGGTATCTCCAATGTGGCGGAATTGTATTGTATAATTCTCAATTGTTCCTCATTTTGTTCCAATTCGTAGTTTCCAGGGATTATTCACATTGTCGTACTTTGGATACATTTTACTGCTGATACTCCTTATATTTGTATCCATTATTTCTTCTAAGTACAGTATCTGAGCACTTCCACCACCAAACATATATAGAGTCTTCCTAACAATCTGGTAGCTCCTTTATGTTGTTGCTATGACAGCATTCCACCAGTTTCCATTTCATTTAGCCTTCAATGGTACTTGAAAATGGGAACACCAATCTCACGTAGGCGGCGGCGGCGCTTGCGCTCCCAGCTGGTGGCGACATCAGCACAAGCCTCTCTCATTAGCTCTAATTATCTATGTTTAGTGTCTTTCACCAATATGTTACATTGGAGGAGACTTTCCTGCCCAAGCCCTTCTGCAGCCCACCTGATATCAATACTACTACCTAAACTAGCAATAAATGATTACAACTACAAGGTAAATCAATATCCACTCATTCCGATCTTGCCAAAGAGTCCTGAGAGTCAGTTTGTCAGTGCTTTAGTCATCTTAATTTATTTTCTATTGTACAGTTACAGAACTCGGGTTATTCTCATGTCAAACTCTCTCTTGTCTCTGTCGTTCATCTTACTGAGAGATAAGTGCTGCCTAATGCGAAATAATCAGGTGATCTATTCAAAGTTAACCAGAGTACTAAATTATTAAAGCCTTTAGTCAATACTTATGTGTACTTAAGGGTCAGTTACCTGTCAGCATATTAGCCTGAACAAGCCTTAGTCAATTGATTCTTTTAATATATGGGACCCACGCTGTGTCTCTGACTGTAAACACTTTTCCTCCACTGCTCCTCTGCTTCATAGACGAGGTCATGGCTCAATCTAAAGGACTACATGCTTTTTTCCACTTGTAGCGATGAAGTAAAGCCTCTGTATATACTCCAGCTTTGTCTCTGGAATCATAACAGGAAACAGGAAATGGGTTTCATGTGATCCTGGGTCAGATGCTCGGCTGAAACCTGAACCGCTGTATGCTGCGGCCACGTCCTCAGCTCATAGTTTGTCCAACAGATTTCCACAGAAGCGCGGCGGATTGTAACAGCGGCCAAATAGGTGTAGCAGCTGTTGTCAAGTGTGATAAAGATCCGCTAAAATAATTATTTTTGTTCAGTTCATATTGCCAGCAGGTTGTTGCTGAACGGGTGTGTTGAATATGAAATGTCTCTGCGGGGTTTGTTAATGATGCAGATACTAAAATTACATCATGTGAGTCAGATGTCGTCCTCATTCATCCCGACTACATACATATTTTCTGGCAGCGTGTCGACAACGGACATTAGTCTGTTTCTTTCCAGCTGCGTTCTGCCTTTGCAAGGGAAGAGTTGGAAGTTTGTGCGGAGATGTGGAGCTCCGTCCAAAACACGCAGTGAGGGGAGACGCAGAGCTGCACTCCACGCTGCATTATTCAGAGAGACTCCAACCAGCATTACCCAGGCTGTGTAGTCATTGGCTCAGTCAACAGGCTCGGAGCGGCGGAGGTGATGAGCGGAGAACAGAGGGTTCAGACTGATGCTGGACCTCCTCATGCCTCCTCAACGATCTCTTTGTTGTCAGAGGAGGAATCGTCTGCTCTCCTTCTTGCTCATTAACCTCTGAACTCCCGGCTTCCCCCGTGATTTTTCCACTCTGTATGACAGCGGCTTACACAGTACGTACAGTGTGTCCTCTATGTGCCTGTGTCGCAGTACGCAGAAGTATTCCATCCCAAGACGCCATGTTTTTATATCTGCCACTTCATCCCACAATATCAAAAGCAAAAATTGTGCATGGTAAATGTACCGAGTGTTGAAAGCATCAAAATGTTTCTGGAGCTGCACCAAAATGTAATGGGTTCTTGGCTGAGCCATGCCCCATCCTTCTGTTTGTTAACAAACACACACACAGATGCATGGTGCAAACAGAAGCTCCTTTGTGGAGATAAAAATGAAGGCTTAGTCATTTGCATAATGGACTCCCTCCACAAACAACCATCACCTCACTGCAAGGAAGTCCAGGGTTTTAAGTCCAGCAGGGGGGCTTCTGCTCGGCATGTTCCTCTCCTGTCTGTGTGCGTTTCCTCCCACAGACAAAGGCATGCAGGTTAAATTAAGTGGTGGCTCTAAAATTACCCAAATGCGCAAGGGAGTGTGTGTGTGTGTGTGTGTCTCAGCTCTGTGATAGACAGGCACTCTGCCCAGGCTGCGTTTGCCGCCTGTTATCCACTGAATGCTTGGATATGAGTTGGTGCTTTGTGGTCTGCTGCCTGAACACTCTCATTACACAGGAAATGGCCACCAATCCCACTTTTATCTCCTTTCATCTCATTAGCTCTTGTGCTTTCCGTTAACAACATTTACAGAATAAACAAACCTCAAGTTTCACCCTCTGCCTGCTTTAAATTGCTTCTTGTACATCGATAGACAACACTTTTAAGCCCTTAAGCGGAATAACAAAGCGGTTCGGGAACTTGGCAATAACTGTGCACAAATTTAGTCAAACTACATTTTTTTGTTTAGAGATTTCCTTTGTGTGCAGCGGAATCACCCACTCAGCATTTTGAACTCACTCTGTCAATTCAGTGATGCAACACAAAGCTGCTTACCCACTTTGAAGTTGTTGTTTTTTTTCCCCCAATATTTTTCTGCGTAACCTGGGAAATGGTTTTGATTGAACGGCTCCCCCAGTCTGTAAAACAAAAGACAAGGACGGGGGGGAGAGAGAGGAAGTGATGCATAGGCCTGTCATCTTCTATACTTCCTCTCTCCCCAGGGAGCCAGTTAAACACACATCTGAGCCGTACCATGCAGGCTGCAAGATACAGGCGGCAACACTCAGACTCGGAGGCAGTGGGCTGCAAACAATGAGTGACATTTGGAATCACAATGACTGTGTGTACATGAGCTGTTACTGCCAAACTTGGAAGGCTTTTAAAAGTGTTGATAGGAATGTAGCCACTCCGTAATTTAAGGAAATGCTTCTGTTAAAATGACTAGAAACCGCTGACACGTGTGAATGTCTTGCTGAAGCAAAAGCAGAAGCTACTGCTGGTCAGCTCAGGCACTGGGATAGGATTAGAACCATCCACCACTCCATAAGACCTACTATAGCCCCATACAGTCAGTGATTAGACCTGAATCTGGTCTAAAGGCAAACCTCAGAACTGAAATAAACTAAACTTTATCCCTTTATCTCTTCTCTTCAGACTTGTTTTTGTGCTGTAAATGTTGTTTGGCATTTCTCCTCTTCACTAATGTTGAATGCGGTCTTGTATCACATCAGCAGAAGGTGTCCAGGCAGTTATTAAGCCTTTGGCAGCATGAAACGTTTTTGTTACAGCCCCAAGTAAAGACAGACGATCTGTTATTACACACAAGGCACTATTCATGTACCACACACACACACACACACACAATGTGAGCCTTAACACTTGCACACAGTCTTCACAGAATGCATACACACGCTGGTGTTCCTACCACATGGAGCCACAGCTTGTATTTATTCAGCCGTTATCTATACGCACTCACCCTGTTTCAAATCCCAGGCTGAGGGGAACGTGGACCAGGCGTCAGACTTTCTGCCAACACACAGAGACAGATGAGCTCATTCACACCTACAGGATTCCAGGTTTCCAGGTCACCTCACCTGCTGATGACCATCACCCAGAGAAAACCCAAACTGACACACAAGACACAACATCCAACTCTATACAGCTATGAAATCAAATGAAATATATAGTTTACTCTTCATCTCATGACAGTCTACGTTTGTCCCCGGACCATCTGATCTCTGTCTCAGTGTAAACATGAAGTAATACCTCTGTCTCTGCTTTCCTCCCTTAGGCAAGTATGTGTATCAGCCCATGACCAATGTGTGCCTCCTTCCCAGCACCGAGATCCCACCTGATGTTACAGAGTACCGCAACACCATCGACCTGTCTGCCGCTCTGGCTGAGCGTTTCCTGAAGATTGCTCCCTGCTTCCAGTCGCCGCCGCACCTAGAGTCGCCCAAGTACTGCGTCATCGCCGACCTGTTCGTGGACGACTACATCGTCAAACGCATCAACGGGAAGATGTGCTACGTGCAGCGCCCTCCGCCTCCTTTACCGGAGCCACCCACTCCTCCTCCGCCCGCACCCCCGGCACCTCAGATGCCCAAAAATCCCAAACCGGAGCCCACGTTGCCGACTCAGCACATGCCAGCACAGCCGGTCCGGCCCGCGCACGCCGAGCACAAACACCCCGGCCCCGTGGACAAGATCAAAGGCCCCAAAATGGACCACTGCTCCTCTCCGTCCAGCTCCGAGGACTCTGGCATCAACGCCTTGGGCCTGCACTATCTGGAGTCCTGCGAGGAGGAGAGCGGAGAGGAGGACGAGGAGGAAGAGGAAGAGGAGGAGGATGAGGAGGATGAATTGAGCACAGATGGGAACTCCAGCCCTGCCAGCTGGGATCAGGACGACTGCTCTCTGTTGTCCCCTTCTAAGTCTATGATAGAGATCATTGAAAAGATCGAAACAACTGTGTAACTCTGACACGCCGTCTGTGAAGGCACCACGCAGAATCCATGAAACACTCCGGATTCATTTGAGCCGGACCACTATAATTAAACCCCTCTTTAACACTTCTACAGGGCTTTGCTTGCTTATCACGAGCTGGATTGTGTTTTCCGGCAGGTGGCTGAGGACTGTACGCCTTTACACACACACACACACACAGCCTCTCCTCTGTCCACACCCCCCCCCCCCTGCACAGAATGGAATTCTACAGACTATTATAATGACTAAGAAGAAGAATGACAAAACACAAGACTGTCACACACGCACACACACAGGCACAGAGAACCAAACAGAGATTAATCATCGTGGTTAAGAAGAAATTAGAAGTCAGAAGTTAACTTACTTTACTTCCATGTGAGTGGAGTGGAGTTATGGATGAATCGGTGGTGTAAGCCGTCGTCTGGATGGGAATGAGCAGTCACGTAATTAATGTGAGTGTTCTCCAGTCATCAACCAGGCAGTCAGACTTATTCTAATACAATATTCAAATGACAGAGAACCATGTCACTTGCTCATGGTCAGTGAATACACCCACACATATTAGTCACTCCAACACTCCTGCGTAATCGCTCCGAGGCCATCTACCTCTCACGGGGCCTAAAGCACATCAGCCTTTTTATTGCATTAATTAGTCGGCTTTCAGCTGCTCACTCACACACACACTTGTGTTTAGTATGCGACAAAGATTGCTGGGCCGCAGTTGTCTGCACTTTACTGACACCAAAAAAGAGCGGTGGGTCAGTGCTCGACAATCAAGGATTAACACAGAAGCACATTCCTATACGTATGCTGTACCTGCCAGTGAAGACACACGCCTCAGCCAAGGATGATCCACCCGGTAGAAACCTGTCGATCAGACCATCGCTGACGACCTTTTCTGGTCAAGCCGAACTGCAGATTGCTCTCTGACGTTCTTTGAGGTGACGCAGGGTCAAGGAAAAGTGATTTCTATGGTAATGGCCTGTATTAGCGACGGAGGAAGGAAATATCATGGATAATGGTTTGTTAACTGATATAATTAAGTCATGTTGTCATAATAGAGACTAGTAAGGTAGCAGAGGAAAGCGATGATGCCAGAGTAAAGCCTATATAATGAAAAGGTAATATATATATCTAACATATACTACATATAAAATACTATAACAAGAAATCTGTGTTGTTATTTGCGTTTTGGGATTGAGGGTGAAAGTGTGTCTGCAACTCGTGCGGCTTCACCATGAAAGGAGCATCCAAACTAGGATGCCCAGCTGGCCCGGGCGTCTCCATGGGGACGTATTCCGAGCACGCGTCCAACTGGAAATAAGACCACAGAACATCAGGCTCTGGGACGTCTCGGCTGTCCTCCCTGGACGAGCTGGGGAATGTGGGATATCTGGGCCCCGACCAGGATAACTGCTGGAAAACTGATGGATGAATGGATGAGAATGTGATCTACCTGACCTCTACTAGAAAGCACATCACAGAGTTGTTGGTATGGAACAACAATTTGATCCAACCTCCCCCACAGTTCCAGTATATCACCGCTATTTTGTGCTACAAGGCCAGAATGCACCTTTAAAGTGAGCGCCACATGGAATAGAATGAAACAGTACATGTTGTGATGTTGTGATGGACGTTATGTTATAAAATAAATGCAGTCGATTACAACACAAAGGCAGCCTCTCATTGATCCGTTGTAAAATATTCTGTCAAATCTGAAATCCTTCCATATTTCACGTCATTTACTGGAAGTTTTCAACCTTAACTTTAACACAAAGGTACAGCACCAAGCCAACAAAGTCAAGCATTACCCTAAAGCTTGAATAAAATCAGAAAACCACTGAAAAAGAGTCTTATTTTCCCTTAATTGTCATATAATTTTCACATGAATAAACCAAATGTTAATAACTGTTCCTGTCGTTTGTCTGCAGCAGCCTGTGGTTTCCCAAAAGTCAGGACATTATTCACCAGAAAGAGCCCAGTGGCTGAGTGGAATCTGCTCTGTGAAACACTTAAACCTCCTCTACCTGACACGCAATTGAATAATCCTCTTCTAAGGTTGAACAGTGAAGATAAAGTGGACTCATTACTTTGCTGAGGTTGTTTGTCTCCGCAAGGAAGTCCACATGAATCTCCCCCCTCCACCTTGGCTACATTTGTTGCACATCTTATTCTGCGGCGGTGTAGAATAATTACAGGAACTGGAGACCAAGACAGTATGATTGCTGTGACACTGACGACACCCACCCACCCACACACACACACACACACACACACACACACACACACACACACAAACACACATCAATCCTGACCTTCAGGTTTTGCTTTATTGTACCAAGCCGAGTGCTGTCAGACGCTGAGGGAAAGTGACAGAGGCCTGGACTTTGCGTCGCATCTGATTTCATGAGACACACTGCAAGCGCCGTCATCGCCTTAATTTCAATTGATTTCTTCTGGCTCCTCTTTCCCCTTGCATTGTTTCTATTGATTCTTTGTACTTCAGAAAGTGTGGAGAGAAAAACCACGGCTGCTAATCAGTTTATATGTGTAAGTGAGAAGAGGAGAGGAGAGGAGAGGAGAGGGGAGGAGGAGACAGTGCAGTGACAGGCAGAGGTGGGGAAGTTCAATCACAGTGAAGCTCAAACATGGTGATGCAAGCTCATGTTAATTCTTAAGATGGACTGTGTGTGTGTGTGTGTCTGCGTCTGTGTGTGTGATGTGCGACGGGCCTACATCATCTTTTGAAATAGTTGGTGTTTTCAAAAGGCACTGACAGATCTGCTAAAGAGACAGGAATGCTCTTACCGTTAATCCCTCGTAGTTGGCAAGCACTTTGAGAACTTTAACACACACTCAAGAGACATACACACATACACACACACACACACACAATCAAAGATGCCTTTGAACAAGGACTGCTTCTTGAGCAGCCTTGGCACAGCTCAGCACAGAAACTGTAGCAAGATGCTGTGAGTGAGTGTGTGAGTTTAGTTCACTTCATTAATCCACAACAAAACTTTAGTCCTTTGTATCATAAGTACATTTTCTCTCCGGAGAGAAATTGCAAGAGCATTATCCCTGGCTAAATATAGCTGCTACATTTACAGTCACACACATGGCTGATTTATTCTATTAAGGCGGATGTACTTGTTTTGAATTGACAATAATGTAAGGAAAAGTCTTGCAATCTCGCAATTACAACAAAAGTGAGGGAAGAAAAAGAAAAAGAAGAAGAAGAAGAAGAAGAAGAAGAAGAAGAAGAAGAAGAAGAAACTTTATAGCGTCATATCAGATGCGAACACGTCACCATACTTTACAGAGGGGTCAGTGCAGGGCAGCCATGATACGGCGCCCCTGGAGCAGTTTTGGGGGTTCGGTGCCTTGCTCAAGGGCACCTTGGCAGTGCCCTGATGTAGCCCCCATCTATATACAAATGTGTGGATGATTCTTTGAGATCCTGCCACCACACAAACAAACCAAAGCAAAAACATAACCTCGTCGGTGAAGGTAACTAGAGTTCTTCACCCAACAGTCCCCTCCCCCCATGACACTATTCTGATGATCTAAATCTAGAGTTTTACTGTTATAAATTTGAGATCTGGCATTGAAAAACGGGGAAGGGATCTCTATCTGGATTGCTTCAAAGGTCCTGGGCTTCACAGTCCTGTATTTGACCCTCTTCTTTTCTGTGCAGACTTTGCACATTCCCTCCCTGTCTGTGAGGGTTTCCACTGGTTTCCCTCCACAACATGCATATTAGCTTAATGCTCCTGTGATTGCCCTTGACCCAGGCACAAGGCTCCCACCCTGGAGGCCATGGGAGCTGACATGGCAGGCTGCTCCTAATCAATTAAGGATGGGTTAAATGCAGAAGAGGAATGTCCCTACAGGAATCATTGTTTCAACTGTTTTCCAAGGCCTTTTCCCTGTTTTCAATCCAGTTTGGAGAGGCCAATTCCCCTGAGCTCCAGCAGTCAGTGCCTGGCTGTCACTGTCTGCCAAAGGGGCGGTGGTGGTGGTGGATGTGTGCTGCACAGAGACACGTGCAAATGATGTGACATGTGATGTTGCCACCCAGCTCTGGAGTTGGCAGCCTTATTTAAAACTCTTCTAAAATTAAATTAAAAGTCAAATAGCAAGAAATGTCTCCCTGTGGCTCTCTAACCTGATTAACTCTTGATGAGCTGAGGTACCTTCTTTGTACAAAATTTCCACTCAAGTCTGTCCAATTGCTGTTTCAGATCTCCTGCAGACCAACAGAGGGACACAGATGAAAACTATATATTATATGATCTCTTGTTGTATTCCGTACGTGCCTGTGTGTGGACGTGAATTTGATTTCCACATAACATTTTGTTAATAAAAATTTCCAATTCTTTGAAACGAGCAGGTGGGAGTAGAAATTCATATCAGCTGTGCAGCAGTGTCCCGGCCTAATATACATCCTCTACATACAGCCTGTCTCTAATCTGAGCTTTGCAGAGCCAACCTGCTGCAGCACTGCACAGTTTCAAAAGACCCATTTATCTGTCCAATTTCCAGCGTAATGTCACTGTGATTGGCCTGATGTAGCCGACGTGCAGGTAACAGGGGGCTCGGCAGAATGCAGCTGATAAACAATCAGACACATGGCTGGCTTTGGCAGACTCGATGGGTGATGGGTGTCTGATAAGCACAACAAACGCACACAGTATCACCTGGAGTGCTGCTCAATGCTCCCAGACTGAAAAATATTCATGACTATTTTTTTCTTATCACTGTCTCAGCCTCTGCCTCTCTGCCTATTTTAACCCCAGAACACGACTTTCTCCCTGCAAACACGAGATGGGCTTTGTGTTCTGTAGCCAATTCTGTACGCCAACACCGTGTAAAACTTGAAATTTCTGTCAATACCAAGATACAGAATGCTAATATGTGTTATTTTATCTACACAGGTAGTGTCTCTTACATCTTCAGAACTGTAAAATCGGCTTTTAGCCTGATAAGAAAGCAGTGAAAAAGCCTACACATCCTCAGAAATTCACAAGACTTCCTCGGCCAGCCTTGGATCTCGTCCCAGACACTGATACCTTTGCTGATGCTGGATTTTGGATTTGAACAGTTTAGGTTTATTGTTGCAGTTGCAGTTGCTTTATGCTCCACCGTGAACCCAAAATCTAGGCTTCACCAGTTTGTTTATTCTTGCCAGCCGAGCATGAATATTAACTTTGTCATTCTACTGTCAATACTAACACTTTATACATTTTAGGGTTATGGTTAGGGTTGGGGTTATGTGTAATCCTTAGCAACTAAGAAAGAAGTCTCATGCGATAGAGACGGACCAATTACATCCTCGTAACGCACCTAAGTGGGAGTAAAAGACTTGATACGTGTAATAGTTATTTAATACTGGTAGTATTTGAATATTAAAACAGTCCAGCCTTACTAACCCGTGATTCATCGTTTTTTTCCACTGCTGTTACTGAATAACATGAGAGAGGTTTTGCTCTGGCAGAATGACTCACTGTACTGTATCTTAATGTGATTAGCCGGCTTTGTTGCAGTGGATTAGTCCGTATCAGCTGATGATTCCGTGGCTGGAGAACTCAATGGCTGATCACATTTGCACAGAAAATCCCTGATACCTCCTGCGTGCTTCAAACACCAGGGTTTCCATCCCTCACCCAGACAGAAAATGATCCTCCACAAGCAATCCAATTAGTGTACATCCACCAAAATTATGATGGCGTATTTGTGTTTTGAAGCAAAGTCATTGTCTTCCGACTCTGACTGGCTTTAGTGGCACCTCGGAAATTTTGAGGCTTTTATGCTCTGGCTGTCTGAATCTGAATCCATTCTCATCACATCAAAGAGGCAGAGGGCGGCGGTGATGCTTATGCAGGCTTTCTACTTGAAAGCAAGGAGTCACTATGGCTTCCTTCTTTTGTACCTGCTTTGCTGTTTGTTACACTCTTCTCTCCCATAACTTTTTTTCCCTCATTGTTTTATACATCACAGCAGAACAAAGGGAATATTACCTGCGATGGTTCACAGTGGGCTGATGTATGCATTTCTCAGACGTTGGAGGATTAATGCCCTCTCTTGCTCCACTTCTCTCTTCTCTAAAGTGGTTTCTGTAGCTGCACTAAAGAAGACATGGTTTCTTTTAAAAGGAATGAAACTCAACAGGATGTCACTGCGAATGGCAGGGGTTGATTGTGAGATGGTACATCAGATTCCAAAGTGTTTATTTGAATCTGAGACATCATGTCTGATGTTTAAAGATCAGCACATCCAACACTGTGAGCACATTCCAGCCGCTTTGCATTGGTGCTTGTGACTGACCTCTGACACGCAGAACACAACTCAGACAGAGAACATTTTACTTAATGTGCGGCAAGATGTCATTAAGATATTCAGGTGCACAGGAATGGAATGGATTGCTGTTGTATTAGATGTGAAATGGGGCTAGTTTTAGCTAGGAAGTCAAGAAACAGCTGACAGAAAATAGCAAAACAAACTGCTGTCAGGTCCATGACAAGTAAACTGCAATGTATTAAAACTGAAAAACAGTAAACAACAGAAGAAAAGGAATGATAACGAAAAGTAACTTGCAGATTTATCACAGAATTTCTTAGAAAGCTGCAGAGTTGTGATGTTTTGTGCTCCAGCTTTGAACTCACATGAGCAGGGACGCTTTCATGAGATAAAACCGTCCCAAAAGTTCCACCTGTTCAACATTTCTGCCTGGCTAATTAAGTTGTTTTGAAAGGGAATTGCCACTTACAACACTAACAATGAGGAAGGATGAGCTTGAGTGGCGTAACAGCCCGCCTACTGAGATCCGCTCACATTACAGGCAGCATCCAGATAACGAGGATGGATGTCGATGCGAGCCCTGTCATCAGATGTCATCCAGATAACAAACCCCGGACGCTGGGGCGCAGATGTTATCGGGGGCCTCGTTTGAGGTTTTCATCAGTAGAAGAAGTCGTGTAATCTAAGGACACACGCAGAACCAAAACTCACTATCAACAATCAATGAACGATGGAATTACAGAAAGATGGTGACATTGTGTGACATTCAGCCACAGCAAACACGAGCTTGTCGAGGGATGATTACTCTCCCGGTCGATCCTCACACAGCTGAGGTCACAGCATTCTATGGACAGATGTGGCTCTCATCTGCGAGAGTATTTCATAATGTTGCCACTCAACGTTGCATTGTTCTCGTCTGTTTAATATTTTCTAAAGGAGGCCCAAAATAGTGGGACATAACTAGGCCAGCGCTAGACCCAGATTGCTTCCAGCAGATATGCGTGAAAATATGGGACGAAAGCTTTCTAAATCCAAATGCCTGCTGCCTGTCAGCCATGAAACCACTGGCTTGGGGGGAATTATTGCATTATGCGATCTCAGCCATTACGGCTCCCAGGGCTAGATTTTCCATTATTATATATGGGGATCTAAAGGAAAGTGTTGTTCTCCATCTTCCATTAACTCAAATATGAAATGCAGTTATGCAAGATTCATAAACTTTTCAGTATCACTCCATCCTGCTTTAGTAGCTTTGTTTTCTCCTTTATTTTCTGCTTTCTTTTACAAACCACAGGCAATCACCGGTGCTGATTACGCCTGGTGCTGTTTCCACTCTTCCAGTAGCCCCTGGATCTGGGCTTCATGAGACTATTCTCAGGCTTTTCCACGATTTTTCTGGATGGCTAAAGTTACAGCACACCCACACCGACCTTTGAAATGCATCTAAATAGAGGACATTACGCCCACACTGCAAGTGTGGAAGAAACAGAGTGGTTTCATTCTCCTGCCTTGAAATCTCTCTTAGTAGCACATCACCATAAAGCCATGAATACAGTACATTGTAGTACTCTCTGCTTAATAGAAACACACCATGTGAACATGTTCAATCTAATGCGACAATGCAAATACAAGGACGCCTGAAGCTTTTATATTAAGATGACTCATTCATTTAAGATCACAGATAATAAGCTCACCCAGGACAAAACTACACAGCTCTGCTTATTTTAGGAATGAGAAGAATATGAGTTCTTAAGTAATTATGGCCTAAAAATGAAGCGATCTGCTGGTGTGGTGACATAATCTGCACCAAGTGTTTCTCCCTGCACCGTTGTGTTTGTTTGTTTTGCAGGATTACTGGGAAACATTCTCTACTGCTTTTGTTGAAACCTGGTGGTAGGGTGAAGTATGGACCATGGAGGAACCCAGGGAATGTGTGTATTACTAAAGTAGTTAGCATTATTATACTTTAATATATTATTAAGGATATGAGTTTGCACCTATTATTTATACGAATCAACTTAGTTCAGAAATGTTCCTTAAATGATTGTCAGAACCTCCAGTTAATGCAGAATGAGGCACAGCTTATTCAGTATCCAACATCTGGGCTAGTTGGTGGGCCTTTAGTTTGTCATGTTCAGATGTGATGATTCTGGTCATCCATGATAAGCTTCTCCCTCTTCAACTCGCCTCAGACTGCAGACGGCAGATGTGAAATGCAAGGATGCTGTTTTAAAAGAAGTTGCCACCGAACATCACTGTACTTCCACGTCTGGCAAGACACGTGTGTAACCATCTGTTGGCGCCCATCACATCACCAGCATCATCATCATCAGCATCATTGGCATCATCATCATCATCATCAGGTAACAGATTAAGCACACTAGTCAGTCACTAAGAAACCATTCACAATCTGGTGACAAGAAGCACCAGGAAAAATGCCGCTTCATTCCAGAATATGCTTCACACTATTATGTGATGCATTTGTGATGAAGTCCTTCAAGCTTGGTTTGACAGTTAGCTAGGCAGAAATATTCATTTTTGTAACAAGCAAAAATTAAAAATGTAAATGTATTGTCTTGTTTTGACATTAACGCCTAAAATGCAAACAATCCAGTTTCAAGCAAGTTTCATGGCCATTTGTTTACCTTATCTACTGAGGTAGAGGCAGACATGCAAACATTAAATGTCACCGGCACCCAGGTGCACAACATTAGCAGCACAGCGACGGAAATAAGGCCGACTAATTTGTGTGACGACGGGGGCCTGGCGAAGAGAAAAGTGGGGGGAAGAGGGAGGGGGGGGGGACAACAACAACAGCCACGTCTGATTAAGCTGTGGGTAAATGGACCTGCTGGCAGGACCAGATGAGGACCAGCAGATGGTTTTCCACACTGCAGGGCTGTATGAGCTGTACCATACTGCGCCGTGGCCCCAAACCCTCCTCGGCTTGCACCAGATTGTGGCCCCACGCTCACCGCCTCCCCGAACATCATTAACATGTGAATGACAGCTGAGCCCCTGCGTCTGTGCATGCTGATAGGCCACATCAGACCTCCAGTTGTTGGTGCATTAATATTATCCTCTTCTGTAGTGGGATTATGTGGGGGGAGGTGCCTATTTACATACTGAAGCAGGGGTCATGTCGGCTTGCGGGCAAATATTAAGACTCCAGTATACATGAGGTTAGAACACGGAGCTCAGGTTTTCCTCTGCCTCATCATGCAGCTATGGTGAAGGAGGCTCACTGAGGAAATGTGGAGTTTAGGCACATCACTCAAAAAGCAGAGGAAGTACTGGCTGCTCACCCCACAGCGGTGACACAGTCAGCCATGTGACATTTGTACCGGGGGGAGCTGGGGGAGGCGTAGAAGGAGAAAAGACAAAAGTTCACCTTGCGCCCAAAGAACACAAACGCTCTGAGTGTCTCAATTCCCTCGTCTTGAGTCTTTGTGAAACCTTGTTTGAGGGGTTGTGCACAGAGGTGAGCGCTGCCGCCTCAGGCTATGTTCACATGACTTCACCTCACTGGCTGCACTCCCAACACCCTGCGTGTGCGGTGCTGCATGGAGCAGAGAGCTGACATAATAATATGCTTCATCATGTGTTGAAAAAGAATCGGGCAGACGCGGTCACGTTTTGCAGCGGCGGATCTGAGGTAGAAGGCTCTGAAAAATGAAACTGGGTGAACACTTAGGTCATGCGTGATTCTGTCATTGCTCGCAGATTTGAAATGTCACAAGTGGAGGAATCAAGATGGTGTGCAATGAGGTCGGTTCTCACTGTCGGTTAGTTAGGATGGCTTAGATGCAGAGAACAAATTTCCCTATGTGGAGTCATGATAACGCAAACTTAAGAGACGTATGTAGACAATATGGTAAACAAATCACTGGTTGTCAGTGAAATAGAGACAAATGGTTGACATTCTCTTCTGATTCAGTGTCACAGGGAGGTTATAGCACACATTATATTTATCTGACTCAAGTGTTTACCGGTAATTACTGGTCTTCTTCAGTTCCTGGTTGGCATTAAATAACGTAAACGCAGGCTGAACACGCAAACTCCTCAAACCCACTTTTCTTGTCATAAACATCATGCACAGAGATGAGCAGAGTGATGAGAGAGTTCGTGCTGTTACTACATTTCATATCTGCACCTGCGTGTTGTTCTGCATGCAACAACTGCATTCAGTGTTTGTGATTTGTCTTTATTTACTGCTCCATTTCCCGGCTTAGTTTCTCTATGTTCCCTCCTCATTTCTGCACGGCAGACTGAGTCTTGCAAGCTTAATTATAATACATTTGATTAATTGCCAACTGTTTGGCCTGTGTTTTACCCAAAGGCTTCTAATCTCTCTTGGGTGCACACATAATATATGATCATCAGCTTTGAACGTGCCTGGTGATCTACAAAAGCTTTTATTTTTTAATTTAAATACAGTAAGAGTTTGACATGCCTTGCAATTTTTTCCTTAAACGTTTAAGGATCCAGGAGGAGATGTTTTTATCATTAAAGTAATAGACTGAGGTGTCGGCCGTCACAGCGGCCAGGATCCATGTTGCATCACCACCCCAGGATACAATGACCTGCACCTTCAAACTAAATCTGAGAGCCTCTTATTGCATCAGGACCCCATTGCAGTGTGGATTTTATTCCTTGTATTATTAAATCCAATCTCCTACTGCTCAAACGGCTGTTGGAAGAGAGAGACTCTGTCCTTTGTGCTGCTTCTCCCCAGAGTTTCCCCTCATCTTCCTCCAGAGCTTTGAGCCGGGTTGGGAACTGTTGACTGCGTGGGCTTGCAAAGCCCTTTGATGCTGCAAGTGCAATAGGGCAATTACTTAATACTATGGAATAAATGTTTATCTCAACATGAACAGTCTTTAGGTTTTAATTTGGTCCAGATTTAGCTTTTGGACTAAAAATATCTGCTGAAATGGGGACCAGTGGAATTGCAAGAACATGCACTTACCACTAATGTGTTGCTGATTCAGCAGCATGCAAACAGCCTTAATGTATCTTAGGTAGAGAGAAAGACACACAAACACACAATGATTATTTCAGTTTTTTCTTCCTCATAAGGCAGGTATATTATTAGAACAAAATACATTTTGGATGTATGAGCTCCAACGAGTAATTGTGAGTGAGTTATGACCTTCGACGTTTGAGACAAGCTTTCATGTGTTTCAATGGGTTGTATAGCTTCTCAACTGCTACACACACACAAACACACACAGATACACACATACAGCTGTATAACCACTGAATCATCCTTGCAATAAGCGTGTCACATGGACGAGGAACACGGAAGGTCAGTCGGTTTAGATAGCTGGTGGGTAGCAGCTATCTAAAGTAAGCGCCTCTGTCCTTCACTGCTCTGAGCCGCTCTGTGGCTGCACTGAATTATTCAGTAGACAGCAGGCATCTCTGAGGAAACCCAGCAGATTCTCCTCTCTGTCCCCTGAGTCCTACAAAAGCCAGAATGGTATGTTTCCTAGCTGGGGCACCGCTGCCTAAAATAATACGCAAGCAAAATTGGCGGAACAGGCGTCACAGCTGGCATCGGGTTCAGCGGAGAGGGTCGTCACCTGGATACAGTCTGTGGTCGAGCAGATCAAAAGGACACACAGTACGTTTACATGCACTCTCCCTCGGTAATCAGAGTCTTCGTCCTTACTGCGATGAAGGTTAAAATGTGATTATATGAGGCGAGGCTGCACATCCAGGAAATGCATGTGGAGGCGGCATACTGCAATTAAGATGTTCACAAGCCTGAATAAATCAACTCAACAACTGCATAATCTAGGTCTGTTACAAAATAGATTAATACTATAATAAATAAATAAAATAAAATAGATTTGTTGCTCTTTTCAATGTGCTGATTTATTCACTCCATCAAAGTGAATATAAACGTTCTGAATGCTGGTAAGCTACTTTGAAAGTAGTAGTTAGGCTGTGACTAAGCTACCCTGTTAAAGTAGTGAGCTACAATATGAGCTCCTGAGAAAAGTAGCTAACTACATTAAAGCTACTTCAGCTACTTCATTACATATTTGGGCTGTTTTACCTCAAAGCAAATAACAAAGAATATATTGAGAACAATATTTAAATGTATATGCAAATCTGTGTTTATTTCTAACAATTACAGTATAATTTGATTTCTACATGTTGATGTTTTTCTGGGTAAGGTTACAAATAAATGTTGTTATAAATCATTGGATTCATCGCAAACAATCTATACAATATCAAAGGATAAAACAAGGGAATGTGATGGATGTGTTGCTAGGATATATTCAAAGGAGTTGCGGTGCTGGTAGCTGTTTGTTTGAGAGGTGGAGGTCTTTGTGAGTGTGTGTGTATGTGTTTTGAATACAGTTCAGCCAAGGTTATAACAATGCTCATCATATACGCACACTTTTTATAAGTGGTGTATGGTTTCCCATAAATAATAAATAACTAGAAAAGCAACAGTGTATAACAAAAAGCTGTCAATCTATTGAGAAGTAAGTAGCAGCACAATGTTAGGAGCGTTATCTCATACTTGTTCCCCAGTTTTGCATTTGTATGGCTGTGTAGTTATAAGTTCAGGCTATATAACTCGTACCTGTAACCATAAATATGTAGAAAATTTGAGTATTCATGAGTTTTGTTGGCTACTGGGAGGATTCCACCTACTTCATCTTCTGCTGGACTGCCTGTGTTGTTTTCTGATCTCAGGTGGGATAAAGAAAGTCATGTTGCCAGGACCCCCCAGTGTCCTCTATGGACATTCCACGCCCACAGTGATGGATGATCACTCCTCTCCCGGCTCCTCACCCTTTTGTTATCCTCCCACTGTCGGTAAAGTAATGTGAGCAGAAGCGAACAGTCTGTTTTTCTCTTTCATCCTTCTTGCACTCACCTGAGGGAATACCACCGCACACACACACCTGTACTGGAAATTGTAAAACACTTGCCTACACGCACACACACACACACACACACACACACACACACACACACATGCACACAGTGGTGGCAGGACAGGTTGTATTTGCAGGAATGAGCAACAGAAAAACAGAATTTCAGTGTTTGATTAAAAGTGTCAGTTCATTCTGAGCTCTTGGCTTGATTTCTACTCATGCTGTAACTCGCTAATGTCAGTTTCTAGCTTCAAAGAATGAAGATCTGGAGAGCGAGCTCCTGTTTCCACCTTCTTTAGCCTCCAGTCAAAACCATCTCAGGAACGCACACACACACACTGCACTTTGCTATGTATATCAGTCAAGTCTGACACTATTTCATTGTTAACTAAAAGTAAAATACTTCTTTTATGCGTGTGTGTGCTTGCAGGAAGGCAGGGAAGCCAGAAAGTGATTGCAATTAATATGCTGTAATCACACCCAAGCACAAACACACACACACACACACACACACACACACACACACACACTCTAGATGTCTGGGTCCAGCTGTCGTCCTTTTCACTTCACATATTCAGCACTGATCATCTCCACCTGGCTTTGTCTCATTGTTTCATTCATCTGCCTGTCTGTGTTGCGACACATCCATCCCGAGCTGCTGCGTAACGTCTAAACCCAAAGTGCTGCAAAGGTTGCAGAGTGCGTCAATGTTTAGCAGCAGATATTGACTCAGAATTGCCTGCAGCTGAAAAAGGAAGCACTTAATGTAGACAAAAGACTCTCACTAAGCGGCTCTCAAATGTCTCCAGAATGCAGGGGCTTTTTTTTTCTTTCTTCAGTACAGTGATGGAAGCCTTGAAGACAACAAGTCCAATGCTCCCTCCTCCTGTGTTTCTGTCTCTACAATTCCTCTGCAGGCTCTTCACCCTTTAATTAAAACCACAGTAAATGGGTTTGGAGATTCTGGAGTATTAATTTTCCGAATACAGCCTGGAGGTTTGCTGTAAAGTGATACATTTCACCACTTTCTCTCCCCAAATCTCATCCCTCATATTCCCCAAGGACAACACTGAGGGGGTTTTTCAGTGGAGAGGCTGCAGGGATTTCAAGCTAATTTTGTTTGGTGGCTGACATCATGCGTTTGCCTGACGCAAGTGGGACCACTGCTAGCCGCTGTCTCATTTTAGAGCCACAATCCTTTAAGTCACTCAGGAATAAATATCCTGCAAGAGAATAAAACAAGGACAGAGCCACGCAGGAGTATGGAGTGTGTGTAGACTGGAACATTTCACACCTTAGCAAGCCGTTAAAAATAAGACACAGAGACACAGCTGAATCTTATCTGGCGCGCCATGCGTCTATTTTTGTGGCTGTTTAACCCGCAGGCGTTTAAAGTCGTTTCTTAGTGTTATTCTTGAATGAATTGGCTTTCATTTGCTTCCTAAAAAAAGTCGCATTTCAAAAAAAAATCCTTTACTAAACGGGATTACGAAATTTGGCTTATAAAAATACATTTCTGTTGGTTAGACTCCATAGCTTTAAAATCTTTAAAGTATTAATGTTTCTTCACTTTTACAATTTTATAAAAATTAAAAAAAATATACCCTTAACGGTTTAAAATGTAGTATATATAAAATCCAAGATGAGTTATAAAAAAACTGAGAAAAACTGTAAAAAGTCACTTAAAGCCGTTAACCTGCTGCTAATTTCGTCAAATGAAAAGGAAAAGGATTTGCGTTTCAAAGCGCAACGTTAGTGTTCAGTCTCACAGTTGGAGTTCTGTAATTGCCAGTAGTTTCCTCCCATATGGTAAAGTTTACTGCAAGCTTTCCTCCACTTTAGCGCCACGCTCCATTTCACAATTTAATTTGCCATTGTCGTGAGCGGGATGTCTCTTTGATTTATGCTCCATTCTGCACCATCATGGATCATTAGAGATGTTACAATAGACCTGCCATTTTTTCCGGGCTTTCATTTACTTTCCCCCCCATGGCTTTAAAAAATAGAACTGCTCCTCCACTGTGCTGCTGACATTTTGGGAAACATTTACGAATAATGTTTAACAAGAATTAGTCTCCAGCTGCATTTTACTCCTCCCCTCCTCTGCACCTATAACAGCTTAGAAGATAACATTCATGAGGGAAGATAACAAGAATGTCTCTCGGTTACTGTACGTTGATATTTAACTGCTATAAACCTGACATATAGGCATTAAAGCAACCTGTGTGTATGTGGGTGTGTGCTTATGTAAACCGTATAATGATCTGCTGTCATTGATTACAGCCTTTACCTTCTTTCCTGCAACAACACATGTTTACATCTGTTTCTGTCATACACTGTTAAATAGCAGTTACTTAGCATAAAGGGATTTGTCATATTACTGCTGCAGAAGAAGCAAGAAGCAAGAATGAACGCAAATGTAAGTAATTATCAATGTATTTGTGTAATTTGTGAACAGACAGATATTGTGGCACAGAGTTTGATACGTGCCAGGAAGTCCTCTCCTCTCATTACAGGAGATGCAAGTATAAAATGATACAAAGGCAAACTGAGCTTCTCTTGAGCATGAATGACACATTTTAAAATGAAACCCTGGACTATCTCTTACAAAGTGGCAGATGACTAATCCTCACACGTCAAACAGACAGGTTGTCTTCTCTAAGTGACACTTTGAAGGTCTCATCTCATTCCACCTGATTCTTTTCCTCCCCCCAGTGCGTGCACCTTTTCGCCTCCGTTTCACTCGTTTCCTTTACGGGGAGACACTAATTGTGTGAAAGTGATAACTGCAATGCGAGGTCGCTGTCCTAATGTAAAGGCTTACTGAGTCACAAGATATCATTACATACTGCGTCTCAGTTGCCAGGAGAAAACAATCGCTCTAAATAAGCAAAGGGGAGTGAAGTGAGGGGGTTCATGTTCGCTGCAACAAAGCTGTGCTGCATAAAGAAGCAAGTACATTAAGAGTATTATAGATGAATATGATCATCAGGTTTGAATAATATGTAGTATGTAATGTATGATAGCTCCTACTACTATTCCTATTTAACATAACAAAAATTATGCTGTGCATCACATAAACCTTTTTTTTAATTTCTGGATTTGATGATATAACTTGCACAAATAATAATAGCACTTTCATGTAAACACAACATCCTGGCATAATTAGGTATGAACAAACGGCTGTTCTTGGATTTACCTCAGAGAATGACTTCAAAACAATCCATCACCATTGTTTTTATAATCTATGATCACAGTCACAGAATGAGCACAGTGGGAATATTAATATCCCGCAACAGAAGCAGCATTGTAATCAGAGCACACATATGTTCATGTTTGGGCTTTGGCGTAGCCAAGGAAACTGTAAGACCTTGTTCCATATTAAAACCGCTGCTGAAATTCTGCAGCTCTGTCTGTTATTTTATTAAACAATAAATGTCACAGTCAATTACTTTGATTCCAGTTTCTGGAATCCTTCTTTTCAGCTGAGCTACAACACTAAAAGGAGCAGATGTCATGGACCTGATGATGGACATGAATTAACACAAATTGAAACTCGGTGAATAAAAGCTTAAAAATAGCTCAGCTTTGTTCAAACCAATGTATTAGAATATTTCAGAGCAAGTAGCTACGTAGCTTGGCATGAAACACACAGCTTCTTGTCATGTGAGTGGAGTCTTTATTAAAAACACATACCGAAAAAACCCACTGCTGCCAGCACCACTACTCCCTTGAACATATCCCAGCATGCATCACTGTTCCTGGTCACCTTACCAAGGCTTTAACCTTTCTCTCCACGAGTCCATGAACTCAATCATTTGGTGCAAAATTTGTTTTGTTGTAGTCTCGCTCATTTCCAGATGTAGAGATCAGTTTGTACTCTTGGTTTACAAATAAAAAAACAGGTTCCTTTTGAATTCATACTGTAATTGTTATGGAATACAAAGCAGAAAGAAATATAGATTTTCCACAGTTTGCTGGCTATTTGCTTTAAAAGAACCATAACACAAAAGTTTAATACTGCCCCTTGAAACAGCTTCCCTTCAGTGGAGTAGCTACTTTTCTCAAGAGCTTGTAGTAGTAGCTACTTTATGATGAGAGTAGCTTCGCTGCGGCTTAACAACTTAAAACATGAGTAGTTTGAAAAGCTCCCCCAACACTGTTAACGGCACATTACAGCCACAACTTAATACTCAACAAACTTAGTGACGATAGTTCTCTCCAGCAAAGTCGTTATTTTAATTTGGTGGTGTTTTTTAATGTGTTAAGTATAATGACAAGCTCCTTCAGATTCCCCTCTGTTTGATCCCAAGGAAGCACAGCCTGGAGCCTGACTCTGAGTTTCAGTGGTAACCCAACATAGCATGTCCCTGAAACATGCCAGCCTACATAGAAATCTAGACCCGTGGTGGAGACTGAAACTTCAATTCAGCTTATACGCAGTAAGAGCTGTAGCGGTTGCTCATGTTGCTCCTTACTTCTTGCTTATGTTGGAAAACATTTGTGCCAACGCAGCTCCATGAGGCGATAACATGTCAGCACTTTGTGTCAGTCAGCCTGCTTGCCTGCATCGTGGCCCAAGATCCAGGAATACAGCTTCAAACAAAGAAAAAGGAGGTTACCCTACTAACCTCCTCACTTGTTACATCATCATACAAGGCTGTCACTCAAAGCAACACAAGTTTGGGGAGAAAGAGTGGAATACAGATGAATTGGCAGCAGAAGTGTACGTCGCAGAGGAACAGCGGGTCCCATTGGCCCCAGCCCCCTCAGTTGGCTTTATTCCTGCATCTTCTTTGCAACAATTCAAAAGCAGCTTGCACAAATTAGACCCATGGGGAGAGAGAACAGACCAACGTGCTGCAAAATACTGTCACTCACACAGCCTTCTCACGAGGTAAAAGAGGAAGTGTGGAAGTGTGTGTGTGTGTGTGTGTGTCTGGGGGAGGGGGACGCCGGATAAGCAAAGTCCTCAAACAAGCGAATTGGTCACGAGGGACCAGATGTTCTTCTACTGTATCGTCTCACTAATAAATGCACTCGGTAACTCACTGCGGTATTTTCACCCCACCTGCAATCCCTTGTCATTACCTGCATCTTCATTTTTAGTAGAGTTTATAGCCTGTTAACGTGACGGAATGGAAAGAAATGTATGGCCTGTGAGAAAATAACGCCTAGGCTCAAGGTAGCCATACGACTGCTGTGCGCCTCATTTTGCCGCCTCTGTGCATGCCAGGAGCATTTACAGCCCTGCAACACCCCTGTAATACCCCAAATGTAATCCGAGGGAGACACGGGGAAGGGAAGAGAGAGCAGGGGTGGGTGTGTGTGTGTGTGTGTGTGTGTGTGTGTGTGTGGGGGAGGGTTGGACATCTCACCGTGAGGAGAAACTTGGCAGCCTCCTCAACCTTGTAGATCGCAGGTGTTGTGTTCATGATCGTGATCGTGTTAAGAATGCCACACATCAGTGCCCACTGGCAGAAGGAGCTGGCAGGTGTTGTCTATGGAGAGACTGGCTGGCAAGCACGAGGTGTCAAATCTGCAGTGGATTGGAGAAATACAACAAAAATCCTTATTTTGTCACAGGCTGCATTCTGATATTCATGATGGTTTAATGTGTGGGACTCTACAGAAACAACTCCACACTTTTTTTGTGTTTAGTTGCACGGTGTAGCGCCTCAGCCTGTCAAACTCAATTACTAACATGTCGTATTTTACGCAAAACACGGAATTTAACTACTTAGACTACTAGAGCAGTAAGAGCGGCATTATGTAAGGATGCGAAAAGGAGCGCTTAGCGAAATCCTCCAATCCTCCGACAAAAAGTCCAAATTAAAACTGACACCAACAGAAAATACACAGCTTTACAGGTCGCACACAACAAAACACAACCAAAAGCTGATTTATGATTCTAAAATGTCTAAAAGGATTTGACTTGTTATTCAATGGAGGTCAATCAGTGTGAGTTTATTGATGGGGTGAAGGGGTCAATCAATAATGGATCACATGGCTACAAATGATTGAACAATATTTTATAACTGACATTTTCTTTGATTGTATTGCAGTAATGTGCCTTATCCTGTCAGTTCCAAGCTACTGACGCTCATGTATAGACCATTCCAGCAAAAGATTTGTATTGGTAATAGGTTGATGTAGCCTCACCGCACTGCCAGTTTCTTCTTCTTCTGCCAGAAAATCAGACTTTCAGGACTTCAAGACCCCCCCGCGGATAAGAATACATATGCTAGAACAAAAAAACACGACTGGAGCTCTGTGAATTCCTGTTTTTGCAGTGCATCTAACGTTCGAACACATTAAACGAGAAACATACATTTGAAAACATCAATGCGCTCATTCCTTCCTTTGGTTCCTGGCAGAAACAACCATTGCAAAATTCACTTGGAGGAAAACGTTCTTCTTTTTTTTCCACTGCTGTTGTCAAGAAAGGAGTACAGTGTGTAATGGAGGCCAATTAAAGAGTCTTTTCATCCAGCAGGCAGCATCAAACAGCTCGACTGTCAGCTTTTGTTGCTGGAGGCAGACGGGCACATCAGCCCGTGGAGAGATACTGAATCACGCTGCAGCACTTTTCTTATCTGTCCGTCTATACATGATAAATGGCCTGCATCAAGATCAATGAAACACATCTGCAACAATGACCTCTTCTTTGTGAACGGGTGAGGAAGCGGCAATGAAAAACACTGGCAACACACCCAAGGTCCAGGAGCAGAAAAGCCTTAGTGTCAGCTCCGTAATGATTAAAGCATCAATATGTCACTGACTCTACTTGAAACACTGTGCAGCAGTGGTTTGACATCCTTCTGAGCCACGTGAACCTAACCATCGAACCTGTACGCTAAATCCTGACCCTAAGATAATTGTACACTAACCCTTGAAGGCAAAAAATGGGATGTAAGCTGTATCCATACATGGGATCAGGAGAAAAATGCATGCAGAGGCAGCACACTCTCATTAAATCATGCCTGAATGACTTGATTTACAACCACATAATCTAGGTCTCACATTAAGATTCATACATGATGTTTGAGAAAGCTGATTTATTGCATTAATGGCGGTATTATCGAAGTTGTGTGTCAAAATGCGTGTAAACAAACTGACTGTGCCTTTCCTTGGAGCTGGATGCTTGATTCTCTGCAGAAACGTCCAGAGGCGTACTGCCAAGCGTCGGGTTGAGGGCCCCCGCTATACTGGCATGAGCGTTTGTTGTTTTCAGAGGTTCTTACACGTCACCTCAGTGTCTGCTGTGTCTCCCTGTTGTCATCCCAGGGACTTTCCTGAGCACAGCGTCTGACAACCTGACGCCCCAGTGGATTTGAACAGATAGAACACATACGGCATCACGGCGACAAAATCCCCTAGCACTCGACGGATACACACACGCGCGCACACACACACACACACACACACACACACACACACAAATACTGGACGCAATGTATGCGTAGACACAAACAACCTCACAGACATAAAGGCAGCGAGGGACAAACGGTTCCTGCCTGCGAGGGGGTATATTTAGACTCTTGCGTAATGTGCTTTTAACACAACACAGAGTGGATGAATTTTTAATGCCAGGCAAAAGAGAGGAGGGAGGGGAAAAATGAATAAAGTTAAGTATTTAATCTGTGTTGCTGCTTTGGGGAGAGACAGGGAGAGCAGAAACAGCCTAGGAGGAGCCCGCCTATAAGACTGCCACGGTATGGATGGATGGTTTGAGGGAAAGAGAGAGAGAGAGAGGGAGGGAGAGAGATTGCATGAATGAGTGAGCAGGAATAACTATAAGCCATGTCTGTAGAACTGTAGAACTCGGACGTAAAACAAAGAAGTACTAGAGTTCCTCTGGCAAGCCGCTTCACTATCACGGGAATGTTTACACGGCCAAAGCACCTACAGCCACGTCCGCCACGCTGTGTGTGATCAGAGAAGCAATCTCATCTGGTGGAATTCATGAGGTGGTTTATCACAATTACCTGACAAATCCACAGTATTTGTTTCCTCATATGATATTGATGAAGCAGCCACTGTAAGAATTAGCAAGGGGGATGAAGAGAAAGCAGGTATTTCATCACAAACACCTGCAGATAGAGGAGGCGGTTCTCAACCATTTGGACAACAAAATACAAATACAATCTGAATACAAACACAAATATTGGAGGCGTGAAATAGAATATCTATGTGTGTGTATGTATATGCCCTCTATCTACAAATTCACAACATAAAAGGTGCAGTATACAGTAAGAGTCTGTTTACTGTCTAAAATGCAAGATGGTAAATCTAAATGTCCATGTTTGTCACAAAGACAGATATTGGTGATAAATGTGAATTCTGCACAAATCAACACATTTGAATATCTGAGGTGACATTTCCGAGCATTTAGGCACAAAATAAAAGGGCATCGATAACAAGGTGGGGAGGGACGCGTCTGTCATAACGCTGTTTATCTTCTGCTGAGAGAAGGTTACCAGCTTCCGACTGCAAAGTAATTAAAATCAGATGCGTCACCGGCTGAGGATTATAATTATTTGACGCTGTTTTCACAGTTTCAGACTCAGACCTGGAGGCAAAAATGTTTAATGCATTAATTAGCAACATATTTTTCCGACAAGCTGATGCAAAGTAAATAAAGTGCACATGAAACGCCTTGAGATTTCGTAGCTAAGAAACACCTGCTTCTGTAACCCAGCTGGCCATGCAGCCAAATCCCATAGGGAGCTCTGTCGCCTACTGTATGAGTCACCGGGCGGTTTTCCTCCTTGCGTCTGCTGCTTTCTTCACCAAAAAACACACCTGAGGGGTGCAGGAGCAGAGGGGACAAAGACTGCTCGGCCTTTTCATGTGTTTTCCAAAAATATTATGACACTCAGCAGTACTACAATCCACACATTCATCATCAGCTATGAGAGCGTTTGGTGCTTAGTGACAGATGGATGGACAATGAGGTAATGCTTAGGTAGCTTCTTCACGCACTGCTTTACTGTATAAAGAATCATGTGTGTTGATCAGCAGCTCCCATAGCTCTCTGCTGCTAATCCTGTCTATATTCTGTCATCGGCCAAGAGACAAACAGCGGTGGCATGAACACAGGATATGACCTCAGTGAAAGCAGCTGTAATGAAAGGGCGCCGGTCAAATGAGAGTCCACACATTCAACATCAGTCAATTGAAATGCCACCAACTGGGCTGAGGTTACCCTTTCCTCCATTAGTGTCAGAGCCCTGTTCACTTTCTCCCTCAATAAAAGCCCTTTCCTGTAACGTGGCTGAAGTCCTCTTTCTAAAACTCTATTTTCGCCCTCTGAAGGGGATAAAGGTCTAATCTTGCTCAAACCTCAGCAAAATCACTCAGAGGGTCTCCAATCCTGTTACTGAGGGGTTTGTTTGTACTAAGCAGGTTCAAATCTCAATTTTGCATTATTGTGACCTTCTTCAGACAAAATACTGTGAAAACTTGACACACTAAGGTGATAATTGTACATAATTACACAAAACAGTGTGCCTGCACCTCCAATCATCTGAAAAGCTGTGCACACTTGGGGCAAAGGGCAATTTCTGCATGCAAATTCTATTCCAGTATGAAATAGGAAATATCGAGGGAAAATAACATAAAAACACATCACTTTCTGTAAATGAGTTAAGGAAGCTGCAAGCTGCTATTCTACTTCTGCTTGTCTTTTTTTGTTGAAGCCTGGCAGTGTTATTCTGGAGCATCTGCAGTGTTTGTACGCGCTCAGGGGGCGTCTATTCATGCTGACTGTGCTGATAGCAGAAATGAAGTCCAAACTCAGAGCTGCGCCCATCAGTCAGAGAGGCAGGAGTCATCTTTCTTCCTGCGCAGCTTCACACTGAGCACAAACTGCTTTCTGTCAGGGAAGGAACAAAGCAGCCTCCACACACAGTATACAGTATATACAGCTGCAGCACGCAGTGATTTCATTATCGCTTCTTCTGGGCTCCTGCACCACCAGATGTGCTGCTGCTATTTCCTCACGGGTTTAGACACCACTGATGCTTTATAACAACAGGAGATTGTGGTGTAAGGAGGAAAAACACAGTATTCACCGAAATACACTTCACAATGCAGTGCAATAAGCATTTAGAGTTTTAGTACTTGGGTTGTCTTGCACTGATTCAAAGAAAGGTCGTGATCAATCAGCAGAAGCGTCTCAACTCCATGCCCTTCCTCCATCACAGACTTGATGTGACTGATGGTGGCCGGAGGAGTGCAGAGCAAAGTCCAGGCCTCATCTGGCCCACGATGGCCCAGAGGCGGAGGCTGTCACCAGCAGAGTCGACCTCCTGCTCCTGGCTGTGGCTTCCATTCAGCTGAGAACAGATAATGAGGACATTATCAGATCAGAGTCTTCAGCCTGACACAAACCAAGCCGCTGGCACAAATGATCCGACCTTTCCCACCTGCTCTCAAGATGAACGACCACGAGCCTCATGCAATATAGTCGCAGAAGAAAGGAGGTGACAAACGCTGCATATTATTTTCGGGAGGTGTATCACTTTAGAGATGGATTAGACCATAGAAAAGGATTAATGTGACATAATGCAATATCAGACAGATGAGGAGTATAGTTTACAGTTTATAGCTGAAATTTACAGTCCCTGTAAATGTGTATGATGAAGATATAGCAGGAATACATATCAGCGGTGAGATCAAAACCTGTTCAAATCATTCCTCTGGGCATCACCAGCCTGTAATAAGGAAAGCTTTGTTCGATTTGTAAATTCATGAGTTCTTCCTCCCTCTAATTCTGAAGTGTTAATTTAGCAGTGAGTGTCGTGTCTGAGGAGACAAAAAAACAGGCCAAGAGCTTTAATCTCCACCGGTTACTAAAAATGCTTTCCAATCGGGGACACAGCCGCTGCCTTGGATACGCCTCCTTGGCGATGGGTAATTGGTGTGTTTGCGTGTTCATGGCTCCGTCACACCACTGATTGTTGTCATTATCAGAGCCAGTCGCCAGCTGCATAGACACCGCTAGATCTCACCGCGTCAGCCCCCCCCCCCCCCTCGCAACACTTTGAAAAAGAAAAGAGCTTTATATTGAATTTCAAAAGTGACTGAACTTCAATGGGGCACAAACTGAGTGTGAAACTGGTGATTGCTGTGTGTACACTACTGAACATTTGTTTGACATGTTGACAAGGTACAACAGGAGAGCCATCTGTCTAAACTTTATTGCTAGAGGACTGTAAACTGCTCTGTGAAGCACTATGGTTCAGATCATGAGGGAATAAATACCGGAATATAGTTTCTTTTCATAATTTTCACAAGCAAAATACTCACCACATATCTAATCTAAACACAGACACACACTGCTGGCTGTGTGATACCGTGTGAGCCGGAAAATCATCACTCTCCAGCACCGCAGAGACCTGAGACCAAATTAGCTTTGTTTACTGTTTTGCACAAATGCATCAACATAATTATCACCACTATGATGGAAGAGGGGTATCTATAAGCAGAAACCAATTTTAACTTTGAATTGTCATCTCCTAAACAGAGCTATTCTATCATTCTGAAAGGCTTACGTGGGCTATTAACATGCACAACCAGACGCACTTCATCTTCACACACAGGGAGCAAATTAACCTCTAGTGATGAAGTGTTTTTCTGCTGTTGGTTTACCACTTACACAAAGACATCGGATTATACACACACACACACACACACACAGAGGTAAATACATACATACACTACATACATACGGCAATGCACATAGAATGAACCTCTTATGTGCTGTATCACGAATGAATTCCAATTTTCTATTTTCCTATTTATCTATCATATCTATCCATCTTTGTTTAGATTTAATAAATCCATTTCCAAAATGCCAGTGTGATATAGTGACGTTCACAGGACATATTTATGCTGAAAACATTTTTGAGAGGAGATGACAGCTTAATGTCCTGGGTGACAGCTAATTTGGTGGTGTGAGAGTGAGAGGGAGCCACCGGAGTATTTATTTCCCTCTGACAAAAAATCAACATATCTGATCTGTGGAAGGAAGGAGAGTCATTTTCCAGAGTGCATTTTCTTCCTCTCACAGAGTAATGGCTGCTAGATGCTGCACACGATTGCTGCCTTATGTCTTCTTCTGACTGGATGCCTTTGGAAATTGAGATTATTCTTAGAGGCCTTGCAAGACCTAAATGCATGCTTTCCATAGAAGTGTGAGGTGAAGACAACAGCACAACTAAACTGCTAAAACATCTGAGGAAACGATGGATGAGCCAAGAAACATAGAGATCACAAAGCATGAACCCCTGAAGATTAACATTTTCTTTGTAGTTTACCAAAGAAAGCTTAAAGAACTGACAGTATTTTCACCCGTGGTTACACTCCTTTCTTTTATTAGAACAAAACTGAAAACTTCCTATAATATCTTGTAATACATTCATGTTGTGTGTGTTTCTTTTATCTCTGAGGAGATTTCAATTAGCGCCGCAATGTTCAGAGTGAGAGAATATTTAACACTATTTCTTCTCATGTTTCAAAAGGAAACACTTCTGTACGTACCGCAGTACAAGATGTTTAATGGCTCTGGAATACCTTTAGTTAAAGTCTTCAACCTGAATTCAGATTACAAATTCAAACATCACAAGGTCATGCTGTGTCTTTCAATTTAAAACAGACTTTAATTACACGATTAAAGAAATGCAACATGATCGCAAATAACTCTCAACGCAAGACTGTCGCTGCACTCGGAGGTAATAAACAGGTGAGGAGCCGCGTTACTGCACTCCTCTGAATCCCAATGCGTCCCCTGACTCTCAGCCAGGTAGAGTGGTTGTCACATCTATCAACAAAATCGTACGAAGCTCAGCGCTGCCTCTTTCCCCAGGTGGGAGGAAAGCGGCTGTATGAAACAGAATGAAAGACTGCAGGACAATCTGAAAGGGAGGGACTAGACTAGAGGAAGACAGCAGACAAAGCCAAGACAAACACTTTCCTTTGCCAACGTGACACGCTGGAGTCAGACTGGGGCTCAGTTTTAATTTGTAATTTGTGTAGAATGTGTAACAGTAGACTGATTACTGCGTCATCAGCGTCGTTCAGTGTCGTACCTGGACATTCAGGGTTTTGCAAATGTGTGTGAGTTTGCCTGATAGTGTGTGTGTAAGTGTGCACACATTTCACAACATGTTTGCAATGTGCTTACTCTATATCTTACACTTAAATGCACCTGAGAGAAACAATTCTGCCCGGCCGCTTTCCCATCGCTTCCAATTTCACACCCACTGCCCCACAGCGCACCTACTGTCTCTGATGAAAGTCAAAGATAGTCTGGCCTGTCACTGTGGTCAGATCACAGGTGAAAACCTCCAGAGTTGAGAGGCTGAGGGCATTGTGAAGGTGATGGGAGCAGGTCTTCTGCTTTACCACAGAGCCTTTCCCATGGTCGCCGCGAGCAGATGGTGCGTTGGATCCGTGCCTCCAGACTGGCTGCTGTCTTCTCATCCGCGGCCTGTCTCTGCCCGTCAGCAGCTGCCTCGTAAGACATTAAACATATTGATTCCAGGTGGCATCGAGCTCTGTGGCTCAGGTGTTGGATGCACATGGTGCTCTTTGGAGAAAAAAAACACAAGAAAGCAAGAGCGACCTTTTACTCAACTCTGTCAAGTGGAATACTGGTGCCTGGAGTGCAACTTCTGTATTTCCACATATTACTACTCAGTAAAACCTGCAAACCCTCAACTACAGCCACAAGCAAAGGTGCTAAGATTATATTTAAATGCTGCAAGCTTTGGTGAATTTAGCATATTAAGTGCATGGAAACCAGGAAGCAAGTTTAATAAGTGTCTACACATGACATATACACACACACACACACACACACATATACACACATGCACACACGCACACACACACACACACACACACATGCAGCCACCCACACTAATTAGTTGCAGCGTTCTTCCTCCCCATGGATAATGATGGTTGGACTTAGGGCAGGCATCTCCACATGAGCGTAGCGAGTGAATCTACAGGTGCTCGGTGTTTCCAGCCGTCCTTCTGTGCATGGGAGGGTTTCCTCCCTTAGGCTCATTAAAAACCTTGATTCAGTGGGTGGCCTCATTACTTGACCTCTCACAGAGTGTACCAGGACTCACACTAACTGTCACACTGCAGCTTCTGGTGCACAATTAAGAGACGGTGCTTAAGGTGCTGACGATGTAGAGGGCTCCTCAGTTTTCATCCGGATCATAATTACACCCAGAGAGTGCACATGACTTCAAAATGACATTGTCTATTCAATACAGACAATGACTTTGGCCTCATTTCAAAGACATGAACATGAAAGATTTAGGAGAGGTCACGTTCTAATAATAGCTGAGGGCTTGTGGGTGTCAAATTTAAATACACATTTTTGTAGGACTTTCTGAAATCCTCAACACATCCCATCAACAGGAATCTATAAACTGAGTGCTCTGTGGAAAATATCCTGTCTGGGTGCTGCCTCCTACTGATGGAATCTCATTAGGTAAAAAACCTTTCAGCCCCTAAATTACCACTATTTACCACGAACAGAGACTTTACTTCAGATATCAATCATGTCTCGTGTGCTCAGGTGGGAGGAGTTGTGGCGGCACGACGGAGCAGATAGGTAGGAAGGGAGAGGATGGAGTTCTCACTGTGATTCCAGTATTTCAGTGCAGTTCTTTGTGCAATAAGCCAGTTGTGTTTCTTTCTCACAAACAGATCTTGAGGAAGAGATAAGACCACCAAGTGTTAAGGGACGAGTTGAAATGTGGCTTTCATTAAAGTACAATTACTCTTCGTGCCTTGGAAAGTAAGTATGTCCTCTGAGTTTATTCGTCAGATACATCACATATCTGCAGAAAGACAGTACACGCCTTCCTGAGCAAACCAGTTAATAGAACAGTAATGTGTCAGCATCATGTAAGAGTCAGTGAGTTCAAGTATGTTAACATGCTTCGACCTAGAGCTAAAGAGTACAGAGCTGCTATGATGTTATATAGACAAAAACACTACCATTAAAGCAGCAGGCCAGTTGTGCCCCCACAACTCCTCCCACCTGAGAACATGACCGAAGGCTTTATAAGAACTACCTCTACAAACCTTTAATAATAAGGTTAGGGCCTGGCGGAGCAGTTTTTAATTACTTATCCATAGCCACGGTGCTACAGTTAGATTATTACCTCACCCCCAAACTCAAAGGCCTTCACAGAGGAACCAAGTCAAACACTAAAAATAATAAACTTCAAACTTACATCTAGATGAATGCATCAGTCCCTTCAGGTATATTCCTTCATTAGTAGTTTTAGCCAAATGTGTTGTTGTTTGTCAGATAGGTAAGGGAGGACACAGAGCAGGAGTAAATATGAATATCAAAGCAACAAAGACATACAGTACATCCTCCTCCGAGCACCATCAGCTTGTTGAGACAAGGTGGTAAAGCATCCACATGAGCCTGCCATTGTTACTAAATGTCACATTAACAACCTTGCCGAGCGGTGTTCTGTCTCTCTCTGACACAGCCTCCTCCCAGACTTTCATCATTAAACTGCACACATGGGCAGGGGGCTTTGAAGGGCCTGCCAGTATTGAGCAACGCTGCCTCTTGAAAGGAAGGTCTTTTCATTTAGGGGTCTTATGAAGATGATTTGCATTCAGGGTTATAATTGTGCCGTGTGATGTTTCACAGGCTAAGCTGCTCGAGAGAACTCGCTCCGCTCATCTGCATTGGTGATTGATGGTGGCTGATTTTCCCTTGAACTTCCAGGGTTGGATATTACAGAGTCGTGGGGGTTGAAGATGATGGCAGTAGAGGGGCTGAAGGAGGGAGGGAGGGAGGGAGGGAGGGAGGGAGGGAGGCTGGGGGCAGACAGAGTCCTTTGTCAGTCGATCTTCAAAGATAATGGGACAGAGATGCATTATGGGATCTGATTTTCTATTGTTCAATCGTCCCTCAGAACATCACAAACAGACGCTGTAACATTACATTCACAGCAAGCATTTTCATAGTGACTCACATTGTTTCATATTTAATGCAATATGCAGTGTTCAATCAGCAGCTCTCTTACGAAAGACTTGCAAATGCAAAATGTCAACGAAATTGACCCAAATGTAGCTCTAATCAACCCAAAGTGATTCTGGCAGGGCAGTGGTTCTCTCACCTGGTCTTTGAGTACCCCAGCGCTGCATGTGTTCCATCGCTCCCTCTGTGCTCTACCCACCTCTGATCAGCCAAATCAAACGAGTTTACCTGATTGAAGACTCTAGCCTCCCAGATCCTGATTGGATGAATCTGGTTGAGGCGTGGGTAGAGAAGGGGCGAGGTGGAAAGGAAGCCGGGCTGTGGCTCTGAAAGATCAAGCTAGAGAACTGCAACTGAGCCTCTAGCAGACACAAGGTTCGACAGTGAACGCTCCATGCAGATAATAAAGTCCTGTGTTAATGTGAGGTGTAGACGCCAACTGAGAGTATTATCTAGATCAGAGAAAGGCAGGCCACTGGGAGGATCTGGACAGAATAGCGTGAAACTGCTGCAGCCGCCACCGACACTCCGCTCTGAGGACATGAAAAGAGCCACATATCTCCATGTGTCAGGCTGATGAAATAGAGGCAACGGCTTCAACTCAGTTCACACAAGGTGGCCGTAGCTTTGGTAACTGAATGAATTTCAATCTTCATAGAGTGATTTGATTAGGTCACCTTGTGGCAGGGGGCAGGGTTTTGCTTTTATTGCTTGGAATGTTTGATATCTATCTATTGTCCACAATATTGGACAACTTTGACCGAAAATTGGATTAATTCCTCTATTTGGCTGTTGGTCTGATTGCTATAGATTATCTGCTTACCCACAAATATGTCTGTGATGAAATAACACACAGAACATAGTCTACGGAGTACAAATATCTCTCTTGCCCGTGAATCAGCACAGGTAGAGTCTGCAGTTAATGTCCGCCTCCATCTGAAGCTGCTTGGAGCACTTATGTGCAATCACATAGCAACAAGGGATTTTCTGACAATCTAACAGTCACAGTCATGGCCTACTTTATGGATCAATTCACAATTTAAATGATCATGTATTTTCAATGTAACACTAAGGTATGCAGGATCAACAGTAAAGCAAAGAGTAGCCTCACCCTATTTTGTGATGTAAGCACACAGAGCACAATCGTCAATGATGGTGGCAATTTAAAGTGAATGTGGCAATCAATTCCAGTTCACTTAACAGACAAGACTGAAAACTCAATTAGCCCTCATTCTGCACATGTGACCGTGATCTATCGCTGAGAGCCTGAATAGATGACTAAATTATCTGCTCTTTCCTGAGAGCTGCATCAGTATTCACATATCTATAGGGTTGGTGCATGTTTATGTCCCTACACACAGTGCAGAGTTACAGGTAGTAATAGAGTTTAGTTCAACTGCTATGACTAAAACATAAAGCCAAAGCTCTCTTTTGCTGATTGGAACATCTGAGGACAGGTCGACTATGAGAATGTTTTGTGGCAATGCATCCTCCATGAGAGTCAGCTACATTATCTTTCCTGCATCCAGTCTTTGAATAATGCATGGTAGCGAGCTACAGACGCACAAGCCTCTGTGGCATCTCTGCTCCTCTTGGCCAGACTGCAGGCTCCTCGTCCATACCCATCAACTACTCAAAAGCAGCCAGAGGCAGTGCCATTTTATGAACAAAGTTAATACTAGAATAACCCAGCTGCATAGACTGTGGCACGCATACCTGCACTTTAGTTTTTTGGAAGGCTTTGTCTCCGTATGTGCTGTCCCCCTCTTACCCATTATTACAGGATAAAGTCCAGACAGATGTGCAGAAGAAAGGGTGAGGCTATACTAAACTATAGTGAGATACTGTACGCCTTGGCTCTCTCGGCGACCTTGCAAACAAATGGCAGTTTTCATGGCTGTCTTTGCACAGTGTACAGCCCTTGCTGTTCTCTGAGGACCCACTGTAATGTTCATGTGAAAGGCTTTGCTGCAAGGTTACATGACTGAAGGGAAATCCCTACAGAGTCCTTTTGCATGGCTTCAATCATTATCAAAAGGCTCAGGCAGCGGGGATATTGTGCTCTCACAATGTGCGATATAGCTGCAGCATCAAATTATGAAACAATCTCTTAACTCCCCAACAGAACCTCTTAATCCCTAAACAGACCTTCCTAGCCCCTGCACAGGACTATTAAATCCATCAGCAGAACCTCCAAACCCGTCCACAGAATCTTTTAACCCCTCCCTCCCTCCAAGCCCTCAGAACTGCTAAATGCTTCCACAGAACCTTCTAACCCATCCACAGAACCCCTTCACTCCTCAACAGAACTTCTTACTCCCCTTCTTACTCCATTCAACATCATAGTCCGCCCCGGGGAGCCGCGGCGCTAACCTTCACAGAACCCCCTAAATCCTCGCATTCAGCTAAGACAGCTTTGTCTGAGATTTTATGACTATATGAGTTTAAAATTAAGACATTTTTCATTTTGTCTTCTTTTGCTGGTCACGGCCCAACATATTTGGCAAGAGCAGAACCACTTATCCAGTGCTGCCATGCCAACCCAGTATGCCAAAAAGCATTGGACTACTTGGCAGAAACATTACAGCGTCTCCGGGTATACTCAGGGTTATAATGATGTTTCAAAGTTTATGGATGTGTTGGATAAGTTAAAGTTCACTTCAATAAATGAAAATTACAAGTAAAATGAATTTAAAGCTTTTCTATGCGAAGGACTCTTGCTATACAAACATATTGACTGCTTTTGTCAAATACACAAGGAGCACAGTTATCAGAGGAGCACTACAGAAGAATACTGTAGAATACCAGAGAGCTTGAAACTACACTCAAATGGTCTGATTTGAGAATAAATATGTTAATACTACCAGATTGAGTTCTACTCCCATATGACTTCCAGGCAAAGGAGAATGAAATCTGCAGAAAGCTGGCAAGGGAATTTAGTGCAAGCATCAGAAGAAGCGGCCCATTATCTATAATCTGAAACAAGACCTTCAAACCACAGCCCAACCCTCGGAAGACTGCCTACCCGCGAATAAACTGCCTTTTCAATTAGCACCTATCAGACGTAACAACGATAACACAAAACCAATTACACGCTGTGCTGCAGATAACTCCTAATGCAGTTAATAGGTCTGATTTGACTTCTGTTCTACCCACAAACCCTGCTGCCGATGCCTTTCCTGTTCTGCGAGGAGGAGCGGGCATCAGTTTGAATTTTCAACACTGTACGCAGATCTTAGATTGCAGTCTGGTCAGCCCCCCTGAGGTCCCCGTAGCGTTTTCATGTCTATGCTGAGGGTGTCAGCGATGGAAGTGAGAAGAGCAAGCTTTCATCAGTCATCCCAGGGGGGTTCACAGATCAGAATTACCCTTCCACAACACCCCGGTTGCTGTTGTTCTTAATTAATGCCGCTAATTGGATTGAAGTTCACCATGAATTTCTTATATTATCATTTTTACTCACTCATTTCTTTTTAACGCAGCTGATATGATCTTTTACTGGGATTTGCAAAACAGTTTTAGAAATAGGGAACTGCTACACTTGTCTGCTTGCGTGTGTAGCCCTTGCAGATCTGCAGAATTTTGTGGAAGCAGAGAACCATTGTAAGTAGACTGATGGACTGACTGTAGCTAATGGAGTGGAGCTGTTGGAGTTCAGACTGAAAGCTTGTACCTGCATCTAATGATGCCAAGGAGTCACAGCAACAATCTAACCTGCAAAATATGCTCTTTAAAACTGAAGTCCAACAGTCAACAAATAGGCTAAAAATGACATTAACAAGGTAGCACTTCACCTACAAATGTATCACAAATTTAACCATTTTAATTGAAACATGGCTACAAACCCTTAAAAGATTTTCTTCCATCATCCGTCTTTTCTTCCATCATCTGTCCAACAATGCACAGATCAATCATGATTTGGACATTGACAGCAGAATGGGACCCTTTGTCACGTCTCGCTGCACGTTCTTGTTTGGGGAAAGCAAATAAAAGCAATTTTTGCTTTGGGCCTGTTTGTACAAAGGCTGGAAAAGAAAGAGATGGTGGATGCATTTATCAAATATGGCAATTTGCTTAATGGACTCTGACAAAGCCAGTGGCAGTCTTTATTTAGATGCAGATGACTTCCTCTCTAGCACTTCCTCCCTCAGTAGTACAGCTGCCTGACAGGGAAAAAGGAAAAGAAAGCCCCCTCCTGTTTCTGCAGGCTGACACTCCATCACTATCTCTGTCTGCCTCGGTGTATATTTGACTGACTGACTAAGTGCCTGTTGGGGTGTCTACGCTCTCCCTCAACCCCATTTGGATGACACAATTACTACACTAATGTTTCAATTCTGTCCATTAACGCTGCAACTGCTGCACAAACCGCCTCCTGCTCACATTCCGCCGTGACACTTTCAGGCCGTGCTTTGTGTGAGGCGACGGAGCAGAGACAGGGTCACAGCTGGGAAAGGGAATATTTTAAGACGAAAGGTAATCAGTGAAACCACTACCGCTCAAACATCGGCTGGTGAAATAGCGGCGTGAAATAGTGTTTCTAATTCTTTTAGAGAGACAGTAGTCTAGTGTTATACACCATGACTCTCGACAAATATGCTGGAAAAATGAAGATACTCTGTATTCAATCACGGTAATGCCCAGGGATATGTTTTAGGCCTGCGAGAGCTGATAAGCACACAATCAGCAGACTCAAAGCACAGGGCTTTCCTCTTATTGGAAAAAGTCAGAGCAGCGTTTGTGTGTGTGTGTGTGTGTGTGTGTTATAGGGGGGAGTTCAGTCATGAGGCAACAGTGCCCTCTTGAAGGGAAAGAGCACCAGTGTTTGCTTAAACCCACGACAGGAATGTCTGCATGCATAATATCTGACATCTGTATTACGTCACACAGCTGTTCTATGACGCACAGAGCATATAAATGTATAAATTATGCGTCTGTAATTCTTTTCTTCTCTCAAAACTAAACTGCAGTCACATGTGAGAGGAAATATTTTGACACCACATGCGTACAAGACGTTGACATTTTCTCAGCCCCAATCCACAACAACATTAAAGAATTGACTGTGGGGTCAGACGGGTACAATTTATACAATCTCTTAACAGGCACCAGGTTACACACCTTGTGGGAATGTAAACATTAATTTCCGAACAATTAAGCTCAACTCCTTTGGGTCGCAGCTCAGACAGTGGTGGGCTGTAGCCTCCTACAAAATAAACACTCAGCAAATGGAATGATTCCCTAATGAGGCTTAAATATGACTTCCCTGCTTAAGAAGTACTAATGGCGATTAATCTTTAGCTCTCTTATAGTTTTAAATCCTGCCTGTTTGAACTTCATCATAAATGAGAGATTAACAAGCACGAGCAATGATAAGTGGTTCCTGGAGTCCCCGGGGGCAGAGAAGGACCTAAAGGAGGAAAGGAGAATGATCTGTGTGCTGCCATGGAAACCCCTAACATGAAGATGATAAATAAGTACAAGCAAACACATTAAAAGTGCCTTAGATAAACAGCCCATGGCGTAGACGGCAGTGAATTCAGTGTGGTTGTGAGGTACTGCACGTCTTTTGTTTTAAAATGTTGGACATCTGTGAAAAGCAGAGTCACTCATTATTTAGAGCAGTGATACCTGCTGGAGTTAAAAAGATCAACAATGACTCAACAGTTGAAGTCTGGAGCTAAATTAGTCTGCTACTCAGTTAACGTGATAGTTTGGAATTTGACACATACATGTGTGTATTTTTACTGCCCCTTACAATTGGCAGTGAGTTTTCTCACGACAGAGAAGGAGTTGATGGATGAAACCTAGACAATCTATTACACTGGTTAGATGCAGTAAATATGAGTCAAATTCTAAAGTATTGGCTTCATTTGATACATCCATATTGTGGGCAACATCCTGTAGGGGCAAATACCAGTTCTCAAGTATTAAAACGTGGGCCTACGACACAAGCTAAAAGCCCAAGCCACATGGCTTCCATGTGGCCTGAAGATAAGCAGAATCCTTTGTCTTCGGACAGAGTCATAAAACATCACCCACCGTACCTAGAGTCAACCCCCTTTTTCACACCTTATCGGTGGGGAGCTATAAAGGCTTGAGTTGTCCTCAACTCTCTCTCTTCGTCCATTTTCTCTCTTCTTCCACTCTCTGTCTTACTGCTGTCTTCGTCCAGCCCTCTCTTCCTCTAGCCCTTCTTCTAGCTTCTTCTCCCCTTCTCCCCTTCCACACAAAGAAACTGAAGAATGTGCCCTGGATTTTCCCAATTCAGCGAACCCAAGATTTCTCTCTGTCCCACTGCTCCACTGCTGAAGACGTCAAGAGACCTCTCTCTCTCCCTGAACAAAGGCCCAACCCCTGTTCAGTGAACATTCTTTTTCCCTCTCTAAACCCGTGGAGATCCCTTTTTGGTTGGCTCGACCTGAATCCTGACTACACCCGAGGAAAGAAGCGTTTCCTCCTGTTTTCTCCCAATTCCCCGTCGACCGAATACCAGGCCTTCCCACTGGGACCAGGAAAATCAAGGACTTGCAGACTGGCCCCATGATCAACTCATCAGCGCCTGGATCTGTTTAAACCCGCGACCCAACTGGATCTTCAACACCACGGACTGCTCGACTACCTCTACGGTGAATTACAACACGGACGTAATTCCACCAAGTAAGGCTTAGACGTCTGGGCAGACAAAGAGTTAGGAAGTGATATTACGTGCATTAGATATAGGATACCATGTGTTCTTAACTAAGCTTAATATTACAAGTGTGTTCTTTAATTTTTCCTCGGTGTTAATCAACACCGATTGCATGTGCGCCGTTCTCTCTCTCTCTCTCTCTCCCTCTCTCTCAATTCTTTGTTCTGGTAAACCGCTAATGTGCTACATCTCCGTGTGTTTGACTGTAATTTTGTGTATTGTAAGCCTTGTCTGAGCCTCTCAGCCTGCTTCACAAATTCACAGACCCAAGTCTGTCTCTGCCCATCTTCTGCCGCGTCGAGGGGCGGAGCACACTCTCACACACACACACACACGCACGCACGCACGCACGCACGCACGCACGCACGCACGCACGCACCAGCACACACCCACATATAGGGAGCTAGGAAGAAGCCGCCATCTTGGGACCCCTCCCATTCACATGTGTTTAGCCGCCATTGCTACATAGCCTGCTTCTAAGCTAGGTCCCGCCATTTTAGTTTGATCCAGATCGTACTAGTGGGCGTGTTATAACTCTGCCACTTCCTGTGCATCATCCCTTCTCACACGCACACACACACACACACTCGCACACACACACACACACACACACACTCCAGTTTGTCTTCCTTGCATTCAAATCTGTTGTTGCCTGAACTTCTTGACATTGTTTATGTTTTCCCGTTTGTTTTATTGATAGTAATGACCTTAGTTATTATTGTGATTAAAATAAATCTTTTCATATCTTAACAAGAAGTGTCTGAAATTGTTTGCTCTGAATGTTGTATGATTATCAGCCTCTACGCACGTCAAGTCTCACCCTTCTAGACTGATTTCGAGCGCAAAACTAATCTTTAAGTTATTCCCTTTTTATTAATTTATTAATTAATCTGAAAATTTTGATTGATAATTAAAACTTATGGTGAATCTTTAAAGTTAGGTCAATTATCTGCTATCTTGGTTCCCTGTGCCAACAAACAGGGTGGTGCCCCGAGAACTTTAATTTATTAAAGTTATTAATTAATTATTTTTATTTTTACCTTCTTTTATTTCTTTTTGATAGCAATCTTTGATAAAGCAATATTACCTACATATAATTGGTGCCCCGTGTGAGGCGTGGTACTGTTGATTTCATACAACATTCATAAGAGCAATTTTCAGATTGGTTTGGATTTTTTTTTTAAAGTTTATAACTTTAGATTAAAGATTTCGATTTGCTGAGTGCTGTCTCTGTCTGTGTCCCATGCAGTGTTGTTGTGCTTCCTGCTGTGACAGTCATTGATATGCTAAGTGGTTACCTTGAGAGAATCTTGTCGCTTGTGTCTAATTTGCATTAGAAAGAGCTTAACTTACAGTGCCCTGACCAGTGCACCGTAACCAGGACAGCACCATCTGGTGGGCAGCTGTCATCACTATTAGTGTTTGCAGAGACCCCCCCTAGTTGTCACTAGATTCCTTCTTCCTTGCTTCAAAGGGATAGATATGACTAACCAGACTCCATCAGAGTATGGAGCTGAAACTCCTCAGGCAGGTGAGAAGACCTCACTGCCTGATTTGGTTGCTCAACTCCTCAGGGTCTCTGTAAAAGAGAAAGAGGAGCTTGATGGCTACACCATAGCTCAGTGTGACACTGAGATCGCCAATTTAGTTCGAATGGTTAATGAACCTAGCGGACAAAGATGGTCTAGTAAGGAGATAGTTGGTCAATTATTCTTGTTCTGCCATCACAAAGCTCATTTACAAGTAGCCACACTTAGTGGCGAGGTCGTAACCCTTAAGGCGAAGGACCTCCGCCAGCGATCACAGAATCAGGCGTTTTGTTCTGAGCTGCAGAACACTACTGCCCTGTTGGCAGAGTGCACACAGAGACTCCGTCATGCTAAGCAGGATAGCGAAGATGCTAAGCACGAGAGTGCACTGCACAAGAGCCAGGCCGCGCGTGCAGAGGCTCACAAGGTGCTTAGCTATGCTACTGACCAAAGGGGGGCAGCAAACCCAGTGGCACACGCCCCAGAAGCTTACTCTGCCACAGTTTCAGCTGAGAGCAGGATATGTCCACCGACACCAGATCGGTACATGAAGCTTCCACAGTTGGGTGAAGCCCCGCTTCAACCCCACCCGTCTCAGGTCACATCTCAGCTACTTCCCCCTCAGGCGCCCCCAAGGGATCGCCCCTCTGAAATGCTGCCTTCATCACGAAAGGGACGTAAACGTGCCCCACAGCCTGATGAAATGAGCGAGCATCGGTATCCCTCATCTGAAGAGTCAGATGGATACCAGCGGGAGTATGCTACAGACCTGCACATGCGACATCTCCACTCTCTTGCCCAGGTTCCAGCTAACAGCATGTCATGTCCACCGACCCACGATCGGTACATGAATCTGCCACACTTGGGTGAAGCCAAGCTTCGACCCCGTTCCCCTTCGGTCATACCTCAGCCACTCTCCCCTCAGGCGACCCCTAGGCATCGCCACTCTAAAATGCCGCCTTCACCACGAAAGGGAAGTAACCATGCCCCACAGCGTGATGACATGAGCGAGCGTCGGTATTCCTCATCTGAAGAATCAGATGAATACCAGCGGGAGTATATTACAGGCCTGCGCATGCGTCAGCTAGACTCCCTTGCCCAGGACCTTGAGCGTTTTGACCCCATAAACAAGGATGCTAATGTTAACAATTATCTTAGTGAAATTGAAAACTCCCTTATTGATTTGTCTCACGCCACTTCACGTGAGAAGTTAAAGCTCATCTGGAAAACAGCTTCCAGGAGCGTTCGTGCTTTCATTGAAACGCAGCCGTCTCGTATCCGTCACAGCTACACCAGGCTATGTAGTGCCCTACGTGAGGAGTACTCGCTATACTTTGATGAGACATCAACCACACTCAGCGCCATGAATATTCACCAAAAGCGAACAGAACCGCCCCGTGATTATTACAGACGACTGAGGAGTGCCTACTTTCAAGGAAGTACTGAACCGGGCCTGGAGGAAAATCGATTCTTCCGCTCTCTCTTCCTCCACAACCTCCATCCCTGTGTGAGAATCCACGTCACACTGATGTGTAAGCAGGGTAAACCCACCATGCAGGAGATTAAGAATATCGCCCAAATGACCTGGGAGACAGTTGTACGCCCCACTGACACACCTGAAGATGAGGTGAGAGTTTTAGGCATCCAGTCATCAGCGCAGACTGAGTTAGAATTGGAAGGCTGCAAAGACTTCCCCTTTAGTGTAAACAGTGGCGCTGCACTCCCAAAACACCTGCCCTACCACCTGCGGGGTGGACAAAAGAACAATAGACATGGCCAAAGAGGCCCCTCTCAGGTTCAGCATAGGTTCCAAAACCAGAACTCCTTCACAAAGAGAAGGGATGTCCGCTTCAAACAGGGTCCTAGACCGCAGAGCGAGACAAAGGAGAAGACTTTTGAGTCTTTTGGAGAACATTACGTAAAGGAAATGATAATGAAGTGCCTGACAGAGTTAATACAGCAACTCGAAGCTTCCCAAAGCCCCTTCGAAGTGTCAAAAGATGACCACAGGGGGACTGATAAGGACTCTCTGTCAGTCTTACAGGACCAGGCACCTTCACACTTTAACAGCCTGCTCCACAAGCTGAAGGCAGGATCCAAGGGAGCCTAAGATGCCCCTGGACCAAGCCAGAGTCAATTCCCAACACCTTATCCACTCCACTCCTACCATTCCTAGGGAACCTTGTCCACAAAGAAATGCCAGTCGCATCTACACCTCAGTGTTGGTAAAGGGGGGTACACACTGCACAAACACTCGAACATTACACAGCAGATTTGAGGGCCCGACTCACATTCCACTATGTGTCCCACGTCAGACCACTCATCTACTATTAACTGTTTCTGCTCCTCCGAGAAGCAGATTACTAACAGTAACAACCTTCCTATCTCTTTCTTTTTCCTTTGAATTTCCACGTCGTGGTTTTTCTTTGTGTCAACAACAATGACCCAAGAATGACAGGTTGTAACATTACTGTGTATGTCTCTCAATAATGTGTTTAAATATTAAGGTTAAGGTAGTCTCGTTTAGTTCATTCTGCCCAGACATGCCTTACTGACTGCCCAGATGTCAAAAGCCTTATTGAACTGTTTTCGTGAACATTTTCCGCACCCGAGGATTATCCAACTCCAGGTTGCTCTCAGGACTTGGACCATGTGATGAGGACTTATGAACTGTTCGCCCTAATGTTTGCTCTTGGAGACTGTGGCTGCAACCCTCGCCTCAAGATCATCAGGGGGATATGTAGGGGCAAATACCAGTTCTCAAGTATTAAAACGTGGGCCTACGACACAAGCTAAAAGCCCAAGCCACATGGCTTCCATGTGGCCTGAAGATAAGCAGAATCCTTTGTCTTCGGACAGAGTCATAAAACATCACCCACCGTACCTAGAGTCAACCCCCTTTTTCACACCTTATCGGTGGGGAGCTATAAAGGCTTGAGTTGTCCTCAACTCTCTCTCTTCGTCCATTTTCTCTCTTCTTCCACTCTCTGTCTTACTGCTGTCTTCGTCCAGCCCTCTCTTCCTCTAGCCCTTCTTCTAGCTTCTTCTCCCCTTCTCCCCTTCCACACAAAGAAACTGAAGAATGTGCCCTGGATTTTCCCAATTCAGCGAACCCAAGATTTCTCTCTGTCCCACTGCTCCACTGCTGAAGACGTCAAGAGACCTCTCTCTCTCCCTGAACAAAGGCCCAACCCCTGTTCAGTGAACATTCTTTTTCCCTCTCTAAACCCGTGGAGATCCCTTTTTGGTTGGCTCGACCTGAATCCTGACTACACCCGAGGAAAGAAGCGTTTCCTCCTGTTTTCTCCCAATTCCCCGTCGACCGAATACCAGGCCTTCCCACTGGGACCAGGAAAATCAAGGACTTGCAGACTGGCCCCATGATCAACTCATCAGCGCCTGGATCTGTTTAAACCCGCGACCCAACTGGATCTTCAACACCACGGACTGCTCGACTACCTCTACGGTGAATTACAACACGGACGTAATTCCACCAAGTAAGGCTTAGACGTCTGGGCAGACAAAGAGTTAGGAAGTGATATTACGTGCATTAGATATAGGATACCATGTGTTCTTAACTAAGCTTAATATTACAAGTGTGTTCTTTAATTTTTCCTCGGTGTTAATCAACACCGATTGCATGTGCGCCGTTCTCTCTCTCTCTCTCTCTCCCTCTCTCTCAATTCTTTGTTCTGGTAAACCGCTAATGTGCTACATCTCCGTGTGTTTGACTGTAATTTTGTGTATTGTAAGCCTTGTCTGAGCCTCTCAGCCTGCTTCACAAATTCACAGACCCAAGTCTGTCTCTGCCCATCTTCTGCCGCGTCGAGGGGCGGAGCACACTCTCACACACACACACACACGCACGCACGCACGCACGCACGCACGCACGCACGCACGCACGCACCAGCACACACCCACATATAGGGAGCTAGGAAGAAGCCGCCATCTTGGGACCCCTCCCATTCACATGTGTTTAGCCGCCATTGCTACATAGCCTGCTTCTAAGCTAGGTCCCGCCATTTTAGTTTGATCCAGATCGTACTAGTGGGCGTGTTATAACTCTGCCACTTCCTGTGCATCATCCCTTCTCACACGCACACACACACACACACTCGCACACACACACACACACACACACACTCCAGTTTGTCTTCCTTGCATTCAAATCTGTTGTTGCCTGAACTTCTTGACATTGTTTATGTTTTCCCGTTTGTTTTATTGATAGTAATGACCTTAGTTATTATTGTGATTAAAATAAATCTTTTCATATCTTAACAAGAAGTGTCTGAAATTGTTTGCTCTGAATGTTGTATGATTATCAGCCTCTACGCACGTCAAGTCTCACCCTTCTAGACTGATTTCGAGCGCAAAACTAATCTTTAAGTTATTCCCTTTTTATTAATTTATTAATTAATCTGAAAATTTTGATTGATAATTAAAACTTATGGTGAATCTTTAAAGTTAGGTCAATTATCTGCTATCTTGGTTCCCTGTGCCAACAAACAGGGTGGTGCCCCGAGAACTTTAATTTATTAAAGTTATTAATTAATTATTTTTATTTTTACCTTCTTTTATTTCTTTTTGATAGCAATCTTTGATAAAGCAATATTACCTACATATAATTGGTGCCCCGTGTGAGGCGTGGTACTGTTGATTTCATACAACATTCATAAGAGCAATTTTCAGATTGGTTTGGATTTTTTTTTTAAAGTTTATAACTTTAGATTAAAGATTTCGATTTGCTGAGTGCTGTCTCTGTCTGTGTCCCATGCAGTGTTGTTGTGCTTCCTGCTGTGACAGTCATTGATATGCTAAGTGGTTACCTTGAGAGAATCTTGTCGCTTGTGTCTAATTTGCATTAGAAAGAGCTTAACTTACAGTGCCCTGACCAGTGCACCGTAACCAGGACAGCACCATCTGGTGGGCAGCTGTCATCACTATTAGTGTTTGCAGAGACCCCCCCTAGTTGTCACTAGATTCCTTCTTCCTTGCTTCAAAGGGATAGATATGACTAACCAGACTCCATCAGAGTATGGAGCTGAAACTCCTCAGGCAGGTGAGAAGACCTCACTGCCTGATTTGGTTGCTCAACTCCTCAGGGTCTCTGTAAAAGAGAAAGAGGAGCTTGATGGCTACACCATAGCTCAGTGTGACACTGAGATCGCCAATTTAGTTCGAATGGTTAATGAACCTAGCGGACAAAGATGGTCTAGTAAGGAGATAGTTGGTCAATTATTCTTGTTCTGCCATCACAAAGCTCATTTACAAGTAGCCACACTTAGTGGCGAGGTCGTAACCCTTAAGGCGAAGGACCTCCGCCAGCGATCACAGAATCAGGCGTTTTGTTCTGAGCTGCAGAACACTACTGCCCTGTTGGCAGAGTGCACACAGAGACTCCGTCATGCTAAGCAGGATAGCGAAGATGCTAAGCACGAGAGTGCACTGCACAAGAGCCAGGCCGCGCGTGCAGAGGCTCACAAGGTGCTTAGCTATGCTACTGACCAAAGGGGGGCAGCAAACCCAGTGGCACACGCCCCAGAAGCTTACTCTGCCACAGTTTCAGCTGAGAGCAGGATATGTCCACCGACACCAGATCGGTACATGAAGCTTCCACAGTTGGGTGAAGCCCCGCTTCAACCCCACCCGTCTCAGGTCACATCTCAGCTACTTCCCCCTCAGGCGCCCCCAAGGGATCGCCCCTCTGAAATGCTGCCTTCATCACGAAAGGGACGTAAACGTGCCCCACAGCCTGATGAAATGAGCGAGCATCGGTATCCCTCATCTGAAGAGTCAGATGGATACCAGCGGGAGTATGCTACAGACCTGCACATGCGACATCTCCACTCTCTTGCCCAGGTTCCAGCTAACAGCATGTCATGTCCACCGACCCACGATCGGTACATGAATCTGCCACACTTGGGTGAAGCCAAGCTTCGACCCCGTTCCCCTTCGGTCATACCTCAGCCACTCTCCCCTCAGGCGACCCCTAGGCATCGCCACTCTAAAATGCCGCCTTCACCACGAAAGGGAAGTAACCATGCCCCACAGCGTGATGACATGAGCGAGCGTCGGTATTCCTCATCTGAAGAATCAGATGAATACCAGCGGGAGTATATTACAGGCCTGCGCATGCGTCAGCTAGACTCCCTTGCCCAGGACCTTGAGCGTTTTGACCCCATAAACAAGGATGCTAATGTTAACAATTATCTTAGTGAAATTGAAAACTCCCTTATTGATTTGTCTCACGCCACTTCACGTGAGAAGTTAAAGCTCATCTGGAAAACAGCTTCCAGGAGCGTTCGTGCTTTCATTGAAACGCAGCCGTCTCGTATCCGTCACAGCTACACCAGGCTATGTAGTGCCCTACGTGAGGAGTACTCGCTATACTTTGATGAGACATCAACCACACTCAGCGCCATGAATATTCACCAAAAGCGAACAGAACCGCCCCGTGATTATTACAGACGACTGAGGAGTGCCTACTTTCAAGGAAGTACTGAACCGGGCCTGGAGGAAAATCGATTCTTCCGCTCTCTCTTCCTCCACAACCTCCATCCCTGTGTGAGAATCCACGTCACACTGATGTGTAAGCAGGGTAAACCCACCATGCAGGAGATTAAGAATATCGCCCAAATGACCTGGGAGACAGTTGTACGCCCCACTGACACACCTGAAGATGAGGTGAGAGTTTTAGGCATCCAGTCATCAGCGCAGACTGAGTTAGAATTGGAAGGCTGCAAAGACTTCCCCTTTAGTGTAAACAGTGGCGCTGCACTCCCAAAACACCTGCCCTACCACCTGCGGGGTGGACAAAAGAACAATAGACATGGCCAAAGAGGCCCCTCTCAGGTTCAGCATAGGTTCCAAAACCAGAACTCCTTCACAAAGAGAAGGGATGTCCGCTTCAAACAGGGTCCTAGACCGCAGAGCGAGACAAAGGAGAAGACTTTTGAGTCTTTTGGAGAACATTACGTAAAGGAAATGATAATGAAGTGCCTGACAGAGTTAATACAGCAACTCGAAGCTTCCCAAAGCCCCTTCGAAGTGTCAAAAGATGACCACAGGGGGACTGATAAGGACTCTCTGTCAGTCTTACAGGACCAGGCACCTTCACACTTTAACAGCCTGCTCCACAAGCTGAAGGCAGGATCCAAGGGAGCCTAAGATGCCCCTGGACCAAGCCAGAGTCAATTCCCAACACCTTATCCACTCCACTCCTACCATTCCTAGGGAACCTTGTCCACAAAGAAATGCCAGTCGCATCTACACCTCAGTGTTGGTAAAGGGGGGTACACACTGCACAAACACTCGAACATTACACAGCAGATTTGAGGGCCCGACTCACATTCCACTATGTGTCCCACGTCAGACCACTCATCTACTATTAACTGTTTCTGCTCCTCCGAGAAGCAGATTACTAACAGTAACAACCTTCCTATCTCTTTCTTTTTCCTTTGAATTTCCACGTCGTGGTTTTTCTTTGTGTCAACAACAATGACCCAAGAATGACAGGTTGTAACATTACTGTGTATGTCTCTCAATAATGTGTTTAAATATTAAGGTTAAGGTAGTCTCGTTTAGTTCATTCTGCCCAGACATGCCTTACTGACTGCCCAGATGTCAAAAGCCTTATTGAACTGTTTTCGTGAACATTTTCCGCACCCGAGGATTATCCAACTCCAGGTTGCTCTCAGGACTTGGACCATGTGATGAGGACTTATGAACTGTTCGCCCTAATGTTTGCTCTTGGAGACTGTGGCTGCAACCCTCGCCTCAAGATCATCAGGGGGATATGTAGGGGCAAATACCAGTTCTCAAGTATTAAAACGTGGGCCTACGACACAAGCTAAAAGCCCAAGCCACATGGCTTCCATGTGGCCTGAAGATAAGCAGAATCCTTTGTCTTCGGACAGAGTCATAAAACATCACCCACCGTACCTAGAGTCAACCCCCTTTTTCACACCTTATCGGTGGGGAGCTATAAAGGCTTGAGTTGTCCTCAACTCTCTCTCTTCGTCCATTTTCTCTCTTCTTCCACTCTCTGTCTTACTGCTGTCTTCGTCCAGCCCTCTCTTCCTCTAGCCCTTCTTCTAGCTTCTTCTCCCCTTCTCCCCTTCCACACAAAGAAACTGAAGAATGTGCCCTGGATTTTCCCAATTCAGCGAACCCAAGATTTCTCTCTGTCCCACTGCTCCACTGCTGAAGACGTCAAGAGACCTCTCTCTCTCCCTGAACAAAGGCCCAACCCCTGTTCAGTGAACATTCTTTTTCCCTCTCTAAACCCGTGGAGATCCCTTTTTGGTTGGCTCGACCTGAATCCTGACTACACCCGAGGAAAGAAGCGTTTCCTCCTGTTTTCTCCCAATTCCCCGTCGACCGAATACCAGGCCTTCCCACTGGGACCAGGAAAATCAAGGACTTGCAGACTGGCCCCATGATCAACTCATCAGCGCCTGGATCTGTTTAAACCCGCGACCCAACTGGATCTTCAACACCACGGACTGCTCGACTACCTCTACGGTGAATTACAACACGGACGTAATTCCACCAAGTAAGGCTTAGACGTCTGGGCAGACAAAGAGTTAGGAAGTGATATTACGTGCATTAGATATAGGATACCATGTGTTCTTAACTAAGCTTAATATTACAAGTGTGTTCTTTAATTTTTCCTCGGTGTTAATCAACACCGATTGCATGTGCGCCGTTCTCTCTCTCTCTCTCTCTCCCTCTCTCTCAATTCTTTGTTCTGGTAAACCGCTAATGTGCTACATCTCCGTGTGTTTGACTGTAATTTTGTGTATTGTAAGCCTTGTCTGAGCCTCTCAGCCTGCTTCACAAATTCACAGACCCAAGTCTGTCTCTGCCCATCTTCTGCCGCGTCGAGGGGCGGAGCACACTCTCACACACACACACACACGCACGCACGCACGCACGCACGCACGCACGCACGCACGCACGCACCAGCACACACCCACATATAGGGAGCTAGGAAGAAGCCGCCATCTTGGGACCCCTCCCATTCACATGTGTTTAGCCGCCATTGCTACATAGCCTGCTTCTAAGCTAGGTCCCGCCATTTTAGTTTGATCCAGATCGTACTAGTGGGCGTGTTATAACTCTGCCACTTCCTGTGCATCATCCCTTCTCACACGCACACACACACACACACTCGCACACACACACACACACACACACACTCCAGTTTGTCTTCCTTGCATTCAAATCTGTTGTTGCCTGAACTTCTTGACATTGTTTATGTTTTCCCGTTTGTTTTATTGATAGTAATGACCTTAGTTATTATTGTGATTAAAATAAATCTTTTCATATCTTAACAAGAAGTGTCTGAAATTGTTTGCTCTGAATGTTGTATGATTATCAGCCTCTACGCACGTCAAGTCTCACCCTTCTAGACTGATTTCGAGCGCAAAACTAATCTTTAAGTTATTCCCTTTTTATTAATTTATTAATTAATCTGAAAATTTTGATTGATAATTAAAACTTATGGTGAATCTTTAAAGTTAGGTCAATTATCTGCTATCTTGGTTCCCTGTGCCAACAAACAGGGTGGTGCCCCGAGAACTTTAATTTATTAAAGTTATTAATTAATTATTTTTATTTTTACCTTCTTTTATTTCTTTTTGATAGCAATCTTTGATAAAGCAATATTACCTACAATCCTAACTCTAAAGTTCATTGTGTTGGTATTTGAGTATAAACCTTTTTGTGGTCAATGCACCCTGACTTACAATGAACCTGGAAGGATGTAGAAGTAATAAATATTATGTATTTCAGCCCAGTTCAAGCAAATGTTACTGTCCAGCTTTAGAGTCCAGTGGACACTAAAGCTGACAAAAACATGTCCAAGAAGGAGACACATCATCACTAGTTATTTGTTGAAGTGTAGAGTTGAGTAGTGTTGAGTTTATTCTGAGTCAGCTTTTGTAATTAAACACAGGTGTTATCATTTTTCATACATGTAATCACACACAACACATTTGTGCTGCTGCTCCCTGGACATGATGGAAACACACACATGCCTTTGGGTTGCATAATTGGTTTTAAAATATAACAGGTTTGGCAGCCAAAAATGTAAAAACTCATTCAGTGAAATAATAAACAAGCCTTAAAAAGGTACTCTGGGGGTCAGACCTGCTCTGAGGGTGAGATAAAACTAACCTGTCTCACATACACAGCACAGCATGTTCATTTAAACTGCGTACGCCTGTGCTTCTTCTCATCATGCACTCGAAATATGCTTACTGATGAATTCAGTTTGACAGGCTTTGCATGTGATAGCGACATGTGGTCTAGATTTCACAGCTGAACCATATTCTCCCTGCTCAGAGCCCTGGGTCGGCACAAATTACATTTCTGTTTGCAAAGGCACGTTTATCATCGCTCAACTACCAGCAGGCAGCAGCGATCATTCCTGGTGGCACTTGAAGACAAAAAAGGCAAACATTTAAATATGAAAAAGCATCACACATCACACACACAAAGCACAGGTTTACATCTAACATGCCTCAGGTTTCTTATGTTTGCAGGTCAGCGGTGTCAGGACTTTGTCACTGCAGCCTTGATGGAGGGTAATGACCACCAAGTGACAGTAGATACGGGGTCACAGAACCAGGGCACATACAGCAGAAGCACTGGAAAATAACTGGTGCAGCTGTTTGAGCTGTTAGATACATGCCGCCCCTTAGTGTTACTCTCGTTTCAGAATATTCTCTCTCTCACCCTCACAGAACAAGGATTCTCACTTTTTTTTCTTCTTGTCTTTTAACAAAATTACTTTAATTGTGCAATTTGCCTTCTGTGACCCACTTTGTAAGGAAGGAAGGCTCTGGATTGAAGTGAGCGGGTTCATTAAAATTCATGTTGAAAGAGCATGCATAAAGTGGTTTGATCTCTGTAGAGGAGCCGTTTCACTCAGAAATAAAGTGTTACACTTGGTAGGAAAGTTCTCAGAGCTGTCAAGGTGTTAGAGAAGAAGAAAGTTTGAACGCCAAAGTTGAAATATGCTCATATCATGGCGCTAGACTGAGGACTGCATTTGATTGTACAGGTGCAATAAACTGCTGTTAAACCTGCAGTAAACATCAGATCTGAACAAGCTGCATCAACACAAACTACTACATTACATTCATACAACAAGCTGTCATTCAAGGGAGGAAACAAAGGGAATCTGCTTTGTAAATTGTTGCAGTACCGAGGCTTTCAAGTAATTTTTGGTGCTTGGCGTCTGTCTTTACTTCATAGCCTTGAACAAGAGATTGAATCCAACTTCCTTGAAAGCAGCAGTGTGTGAGATTGCAGAGTGGGAGGAATCATGGAGAAATATTGACCAAAACTCCATCAGTAGGATGAAGAGAAGGACTGAGACATGATATTTTTTCACAGAACACCACGTTTATGAATTCCTATTAAGACGTTAAAGACACATTTCAGCAAATCCTATAATGTGTTTTTAAAAAGTGACATTACGGAGCTTTGAATCGACCTGACAACCTCATTAGACCGAGGAATCCTTTGTTCCCCCTGATGGACACTGTTTTGGGCATCTGGCTGAGTCTGCACTGTTTAAAGTTTTGCTGACTGTTTCTGCACAGCACAGAAAAAAGTCTCACATCATATTTTGCAGAAACTGTTCCGTGGCACCAGGGTCACACCAGCATACGTCTCAGTAAATTGGTTTGTGAAGGTTAGAGCGGCACAGCTTTTCCTCCTGAACTCACTGAATAAGCTTAATACACAGCAAATATCAAAATTGGATGTCTTGTACAATCTGCACCATCTGTTATTTTGATAAGGAATCCAAACAGCCATGTTAGCATCAGTTTTGGAGACTATAGCTACTGGGCTGGGATTGGTTGTTAAGTGTTCAGCAGCGCCCCCCAGAGGCCAACAGAAATAGAGCTCAACAATTCATGAGCATTTTACTTAATTTTGAATACTTTGAAATGCACCAATTAGTCTATTACCTATAAGTCAACTAGATTTTTTTATTTTTTATTCTTTTATATATGTATGAGCAAAATTAGATCATTTATACATTTAAATTGTCCTCATTATCATTTGCTCGCTTCTGGAACCCTGCAACCAAGGAGCGAAACATCTGACACATAGCATTTAAGCAGATCAGACTAATCACTTAGCTCGTCTAATATGCTCATTTGATGTGTCACTCACATATGCATGTTTCCACCCGTGTCGCTCCATCATTATTTATACATGCAGCAGGATAAGAACCTTTACATATTTGGATGTTTTATGCCACCTTTCCCAATCCTTCATAACGACAGGAATGATTTTTTCAGGCATCAAGCACAAATCAAAAACAATGAGAAAAGGTGCTTGCAAACACATTTTACAATTAATATATATATGTATAAATGAGAATAGTCATTTTGATACTGGTGTGGCAATAGAGAGCAGCTGAATGAGTTTTGCCACTGAGTCATCTGCTGTGTGCTGCTGCCTCACTGTGGTCACTGGAGTAATTGCAGATTAACTGAGTCCTAACTGACTCTCACTCTGTGCAATGAACCGCCCGCTAACAACGTCATCTTGTAACATTATGTTGATTGTTGTGCTGCTGTTATTACCTTAATAAATGGGTATCCTCATCATCATCATGTTGGGCATTTTGCATCCTGTCCCATCTGTGTGTGATTGTCTCTGTTTTATGTTGGGTCTGAGGATCATTAGGAAGACATGTTGACTCAAATGAAGCCTCTGAGGGTTTACCTGCATACACTGGCACACCAAGACCAGATTACAAGGATGCAGACATGAGTTGCTTATGCATGAAGCTTATTGCACAGATGGGCAAGAAGTCAAACAATTATGTGTGTTAAGAGTAGTACAGATGTTTGTGAAAGCTCACTGCACCCCTGGGACGCTGAGTCAACCTAATAAGAGAGCGCAAGACAACACGCAGACATTTCCACTGCTAAAGTAACTTTTTGCATTGTTTGAGATGAGAACAAATATTCAGAAATCGAGAAATACAGTTTGGTAAAAGGTAGCCAGGTGCCTGCAAAAGAATGCTCATGAAAAACAAGAAGAAGGTTATTTTATTCCCCACTTACCTTTCTGTTTGTCACAATGTCAGTGTGTGCAAGGCTGTGAGCATGTTCATGCACTTGGATAACGAGGGATAAATATACATACACATTCGTTCTGGTTCTGTCTCAGCTAGAGGAACCCGGACGATTTTATTTCACCAGCACGGCATGACTTCATTGGCTCAGTTGATGAGGAGACAGAACCCAGAGTGGAAGCTACTAACCGTACACTCCATTTATAAAGACGGCATATAAACCTAACTATTCTGAGAAATCATTAACAAGCAACAGATGAAGAGATTTGGACATTTGTTTTCTCATTACAGCATAGACAATTATTCATACTCTGTAAGACTTCATACTATTTTAAGCCCACTGATTGCGTCTTCAATAGTACAGAACAAACTGTAATGTTTGGAAAAGCGAATGAACCGGACATTCTCGCCTCCTCCGTCAGACACACCCAAACATTCTGCTTCTGTGTGTTTTAGCACCAGCAGAGCAACCATCTGCTCTCCTCTCCTTTCCCCACCTTGGCCTCCTGCGGCGTACGGGCACAATGCGTGCGCACACACACACGGCAGTGCGTGGCAGCGAGGACAGTTCCTTTAACTTCAGAGCAGACTCACTAACGGAGCAGAACGGGGAGGAAGAGCGTGTGGAGAGGACACTGGTTCTTATCCGGCCTGACGTTGGCAGATAGGACGGAGTGGAGCCTGGGCCAAAAACACAAGCAACTACTCACACACACACAAGCTGGTTCAGATCAGCATGACGGGCCTACTCCTTAAGTCCTTGAGGAGGCACATGTATGGCAATTTACACACGTGAACTGCAGGTTTCATTCAACTCTGCAATGCGCACTGACAGTGTTTCAGCAGGAAAACTGTGCATGATAGAAAAAAAAGGCGCCGTCCACACTCACAATTTGACAGAGGAAGAAGGGAAAATGTTAAATGCCTTGCACAAAAAAAGGAAGACGAGTGGATATAAACTTATATAAATAGTCATATTAGCTGGAAAGTAACAAACATATTCTCTGTCAGCCGTTTCTGTAATACAAATACACAAATGATGAGCCTGGTGTTAAATGTCGTGGAGCACATTGTGACCCTGTCCGTTTGGCACTTTGCCTCTCTTGACTTTGGACTGGAGTGTCCAGACTTGTCTCCCTCCCCCTCCCTATGAATGACATTTACTAAATTTAACAGTTGCAGATCACACAAGTCACACTGCAAACAACTTAACTGTGACTTAAAGTCTCCATGCTGCTTTTTCCTGTTCATTGGCTGAAGCATTTAGCTCCTGAACACTCTGGTTTACAATCGAGCGATTCATTTCTCCCACAAACTCTGCAACTGCTACTTGAATTCTGTTTACATGGAAATGTCAGCACAGTACTTAAAGTAGCGTTGTTGTTGTTGTTGTGGATCAAATGGGGTTTATGAATTCAACTCAGACTCTGGATGGCACAAAATAGTTTTTATTTAAGTGTTATTTTACATTAATACAAAAAGCAAGTATAAACTAAAACAAAATAAGCAGGCATCAGTCATGATAAGCCATCATAACATCTGAGAGCTACAGGTTTGATATAAACTGCATACATTTTCTTACAGAGATTCAAATACTTCATAAATTATCGACTAAAGCGGTCTTTCATGCTCTTGTTGCCGGGCTTCTGCACAGTCTGGCTGTGTTGTTTGCCGGCGGTGCTCCCAGGTGTGCTGTCCTCCCACTCACTCACAGCCTCCAGTAAAGCGGCTTCGTCCAGGTCGTCATCCTCAGTGAAAGACCTCTGGAACATCTCCATGATGCTCCTCTGTTTAGGGTCCTGAACACATTCAAATTATAACCTGTGAGAACTCCCCGATGGTTCAGCCTTGTTGCACACAATGCCTTGTTAGATAAGTGCGGTATCATTACCTTGGAGTGGAAGCTGGCATTCACCGCATTGTCTGAGAGGTTGGACTCCGACAGGCCCACCTGCTCCAGCACATTCATTTTCTCCTGTATCATGGGCCTGGATCCAAAAGAAATAACACACATAACAAAATAACAATAGAGTCAATTGAATTTGCTGCCTCTCATAAAAAACAGGATTGCGGTGTAATTATGGGGAGAAACACTTCATTTGAATAGCTGTGACAGGAACAAAGTGCCCTCTAATCAACACGCACCACAGGTGGTCATCAGCTGTTCCTTTGGCGACCAGGTAGTGGATGTTAACATTGCTGGTTTGTCCGATGCGGTGCACTCTATCCTCCGCCTGAATGAGAACCTGCAGCAGTTAAATGTAAAGGTTAAAGCTGTGGATGGATTCAGCCAAATGTACCCGTTCAATCCACTATTTTCCACAGATATCATCATGGCGGTGTACCCCAGGGTTCCAGAAAAGCTCAGCGAAGACCACCAGGTCAGCAGCGTGCAGGGTGATGCCCATGTTGGCCGCAGTGATGGACAGCACAGCCACGCAGCTCTTTGTGGAGAACTGGAACCTCTCGCACAGCTGCTGACGCTCGGCTGACGGTGTGCTGCCGTCAATACGGATGTAAGTGATGTTCTGTCCAGGAAATGATGAATCATACCGTCTAGTTAACGGTTTAAAAATGTGTATTTGCTAATCGAGAGCTGGTTGATATGTTCACATCCCACTCACCTTCTTTCCCAGCTCGCCGGTGATGTGATCCAACACCACCTTGTGATGGGCAAACACCAGAAACTTCTCCCTCCCACACTCCAGCGTATCGGTGATGTACTCCCTGGCAGCGTCAGAGGCAACATTACACTTAATGAGTCACATCCTTCATATTTTACACTCTTCATTATCTCTAATGCCTGTGTAATCCAAACGGCCTGACAAAAGACATTCCGCTTACCGTGACAACATGGTCCATTTGAATTTACGTGCTCAGCAGATCTGAGCTGATCTGACTTACTGATTCCCCCACGGGAGGGTTTGTACTCACATAATGGCCTGTAGCTTGGCTTCGGCTGTGTGGTTGTAAAATACGAGGAGGGCTTCCTTCTCGTCCGTCTTCTGTAAGGCAGACAAAGAACGACGCCGGATCAGAAGTGACAGGGGAAACTTTGTGATAAGACTGCAGGGTGATTATGAGTAACAAAGCACAGCATCCAACTCCCACTTCAGTGTGTATGTGAGTGAAAACAGATCATGAGTGCCTCGATTCATGAGGAATAAACCGTTTGATTACTAATGAAAAACAACAACTCAATTCAACTTCCCAGTGTTTTTCTAACTTACATTGCGATGTCCCTTAGCCACTTCCTTGGCGGCGACAGAGAGGGCAGCCTTGGTGCGGGTGTTGATCCCATCTATGGTCACCGTGACAACCTTGCGCTGCTTAGCTGGGAGCTGAGCGAGGACTTCGGCCTTGAGGCGGCGCAACATCAGACACTCCTCCAACAACAACTTCAACTCTCCGAGATGAGAGGAGCCGGAGTAGTCCCAGCCCCAAGTCATCTAGAGAGGAGAGGATGGAGAGGAGAGGCAGAGTTTGATGTTAATGTGATGGCTGTGACTGATCCGAGCGGAAATCAGGAGGGAGAACACACACACACACACACACACACACACACACACACACACACACACACACACACACACACACACACACACACACACACACACACACACACACACACACACACACACACACACACACACACACACACACACACACACACACACACACACACACACACACACACCCCTATTTCTGCAGACCAGAGCTGCTGACTGCACACCATCTTCAAAATCAGACATCTTAGGCCACACCAGCTTTGCAATACGGTTTTATATCAAGATGATTAAAGTTAATAAACCAGTAAGGAACAAGAGCAGCACAATAAAAAAAGTAGTCAAATGAACGCTCACCTATGTGTATGTGGTTTAAAAGTGCATTAACAAAACAGATTTTCCTCTGGTGTTCTGTGCCCATCAGCAATCCTGTCAAAGTTTCTCTCTAGTTGGCATAAATCTCACCCTTAAGGGAAAAGCAGAGTGTAGACTGTAAGCGAGGCAGATAAAAATGAGATAATCCCACACCTCAAGTCTTCCTTGTTCTCCTGGTTTATTACAACCGATCGGCGGCACTAAAGGCACCTCAGACGTTAAGGTACCTGCTTGCCGTTGCAGTAGCGCATCCCGAAATCGTGGAAGCGCGGAAAGAGGGAGGGTTTGACGGCGAGGATCTGCGCGTACAGCTCGGCGGGCCTGGACATGGCAGGGGTCCCCGACAGAAGAATCACTCTCTTCGCTGCCTGGGGAACGGAAAACAAGACCGATCAGGACTCTTCAGTTGAGCGGCAGTAGCTGACGGAGCAAGAAATGAATCCCATTCACAAGACGGAGTGTTTTGGTTTGGGCTGATCCATTTATCTTTCATAGCAGTCACGATGATTAAACCGCACATTGATTTCTCTCTAATCCAGTGGCAGAAAATAGTGGATTAAGTCGGTGATCCCTGCATCTGTAGGAGACATGTAACTATTGTGCTACAAATGGAATCAGAAGACTATGACTCAGTCGCTCTCTAGTGTTGATTACTCTGTTATAAAAGAGCTGATGAATATGGGAGAGATAAATGTTCCAATTCCCGCTTCTGTTGCTTTAAAGCTAAAAAAGAAAAGAAAAGCGATAACCTTGCCACCATAATCTAATCAATAGCTGAAGGTTTATCCATCTAGTGCATCCACTGCACAATGTAGAAATCTGATCAGCAATTTGGGAGAGTCCTGCAGGGAGACAAATCTGCAGATGAAAATAGAACCTGCGTGGTGAGAGGAAGGAGAAAGAAAAGCACCTTCAGTAGAGGCAGAGCGGCTTTACAACGGGCCGTCTTCATGTTCTTCAGAAAGTGGGACTCATCCTGTGGAAGAGAACACAAAAACAAACAAATTTCACAGCATGATTGATCGAAAGGCAACAAAAGAGTTCTAATAACAAACAAACAGATGTTTCTGCAAAATGCCATAAGTCCAAATGTCACATTGTTCAGCAGCACAACAGACCATGATGAGAACTTGAAAGGGATTTCCTGGCTGCTGCTTGTCCATCCGGCTCAGGAGGTCGTAGCTGATGATGTTGACCAAGCCGGAGCGCAGATTGTCTTTGGCCTTCACCACCACATTGATGCTGTCGGGACTCAGTGAGGGGAGCCAGCGTCTGAAGGCCTACACACATACACACACACATGACCATTCAAGTCAGGAACAGAGTGGAATCAAATACACAAGGTCAGCAACTCAAAGTGCTTTGATTGGCAAAGCAAAACTAGGAAGGAAAGAAAACAGTAGTTAGTCTGTGAAAAGACTGTAGATAAAGAAAACAAAGAAGAAGGAACAATGCATGCAAAGATAAAATAAGTTTAACATTAGGTAAATCAAATAAAGCCTCAACAAGCAAATGCATGAGATAAATAAAAACAACAATGATAAAGATGGGACACTCATTACACTCATTGTTTAAGAACACTTATTTATCTATTTTATATAATTTTATTTTTTATTTTGTGTTTTTATTTTATTTTATTTATTATTTTATATATTTTTTAATTATTTTATTTATTGTTTATCATTTAATTTTTTCAGATTTAAATCGTAAACCATAAATTTGAAAAGGCAAAAAAAAAACTCCACTGGCTCTCAGGCTGTACTCCTCTTCCACTATCTCCAAAACTTCCGCCTGTCTACTATCATATCATTTCTATTTTGAAAAAAAACAACAATGATTTATTGCAGCCGAAAGTTCCTGACAGTTTGCTTCCTTGCACTGCGCTCGCCTGTCAGCCTGGGTTAAACTCACTGACTTTTAGACTCTGACGCTCTGCAGTGCATTGGGCTAAATGGAGGAGAGCCACTGTGCAGATAAGAGCCGGGCCAGATAGGAAAGGTAAAAGCCCTTTAATGGGATGACATCTTCTGACTAAACACTCTGCAATGATTTCCCCTCCTGATTACGAGACTGTGTTTACGACAGGACGCCAATATAGAGAACATCCTGTTTTGTTCTGTCTTTGTCTGTAAAAAGCCCGAAGAAACCCGAGGACAAATTCAAATTGGAATAAACAGTGGAAGCGTCTGAGCTTTGTGACAAACCGCCGCTGATCCGGTGTTCAAATTAACAATGGCAGCTGTGAGACAAAGGAACAGAGTAGATGTGTGAAATTCAATCTGCTATATTACCTCCCTCAGCTCAAACATCCCTTAAGGGAGGAGCTTAACATTCTTAAAATACATTTAAGCCAAAATCATCGTTATGTTGTGGAGGTAATGGCTGCAATCAAAGCAAACTAGAGCTGGATTGACAGCGTGTCTTTAATTTGGTCCCTGCTGACTCCACGCACGCCGATAATAACATTCAGCTGTTTTTGTCCCGAATGGAAACAAAGTGACAGCCTATAAAAATCTACATTTAAAATTCAGCTATTTCCCTTCAGTTGCAGCTGAACGTGATGTACCTCGGCCCAGGTGAATCGGACGGAGGAGGGGGCCACCACCAGCAGGGGCCACTCCTGCCTGTAGTAGGCGGCGATGCAGATGGCCTGCACCGTCTTCCCGAGGCCCATGTCGTCAGCCAGGAGGAGGCGGCCCTCTTTGGACACCGCAAAGCTGGGGAGACGTTCATAAATAATAAAAAAGGCAAAGCCCAGATGAAGTCACGCTGATCCAATCTGTCTAACCTAACCACAGAGGAATGCAAACTACTTCCTGACACACACACACACACACACACACACACACACACACGCCCTTCCAGTAAATTCACATTTATCATAGAATGTGAACGATAAAATATAGGCCTCTTCATAAGCAGGACTTTTTCCTTTGAGCGAGCAAATTGGAGATAAAGCCGTTTGCTGCATTATTATGCCTCGTCGTTTAGTAAGATTTTCCCTGTGAGATTTGAGTATTTTCTTATCTTTATTTGCCGTCGATGCCATCTTTGATAATGAAATGCAAATGATTAACTGTAACCGCAGCAGACATGTTGCTTCATATCAGCCACCTATCTGATGTTCCCCCCTCCTTTCAATTATCAATATCTGGCAGGCTCCGCTCCAAAGGCCACCTACTTGACTCCCACTGTCTGGAAGGGCATAAGGCTGCGGGTGAGTGCAGGGTCGATGCTGGAGAGGTCTGCCTCAGGGACGTCTGACGGCCTGGCCTGAGTCCCGTCGAACCTGGCAGAGAAAGCCTGGATGGTTGCCCTGGGCAGAGGCTCCACCTCCACTGCTGCTATCCCACTGAGCAGATCCACTGGGTGTGGAATACAGGAACAGAGAGGCAAGATGGTGAAATGTTAACAAAAGACAAAACAGGTGCGTACTAAAGCAGGAAGCCACATCACAGGAAGGAAGTTACTCACTGAGTCGTTTGTAATCCTCCAATGAGAAACTCCACTTTCTTGTTTTCATGTCTGCGGCAACACAACGTGTATCAGTGTGACAGCAAATGTAAATGCAAATTATGATTATTATCAAGAGGAGCTTATCAGTCAGGTCGTTGTTACCGTAGTTCTTTGTTGGCATTTGCTTGAAAGCTGCTATGACGTCGGCGTGGTAACCGACGTCAACCTCAAACTTAGACCGTGACACCATGATGCATTGGCCCTGCAGCGAGGCTCCGGGCTTCTGCCAGCCGTTGCACAGCTTCAGCAGCGGCCCCAGCGCCGCCGCCGCCACGCCGTCACGAGAGGAGGCTGCAGACAAATCTACAGCATCCATCCCATCCAGAGGCTTCACACACGCGGAGGGGACAGCAGAGGCTTCCTCCACTGGAGCGCAACATGGAGACGGGTCAGATGTAAGACACACAAACCAACTGCTCCAACACCACAGATACACCTGTGTATATGCATTTCATCTGGGAAAGGACATTAGAATCTATGAATATGTCCCTTATGTCCATACTTAGCTGCCGATAGTCCTCCAGACTGAAGTTCCACATCTTTGTAGCAGGATCTGAAGTAAAACAGAAGACATTACTAACCCCGTAAACCTGTAGAGGGACTGACATGACCAGACAGAAGGACATTATTGCTCTTCTTCTTTAACTACAGCCACATACTTCACCTACAGACCATTCAAACGTTTAACTGTTCAGAATATTCAGGGCATTATTGCTATAACTTTGGGTGTTCATACATCTCATATTTTCTAAAATATTCAGCAGTTTTGAGCTGAAAAATCCCCATTAAAACCGATTCAAATCTCCTAAAATTTCCCTCAGGCTCTCCATATCTTCAGGCTCTTCTAGCTTCTTCATACTTTCAGGCAGACAAACCATTCCATCATGTTTCAGACCTTCACACTCCAGGCTTTCAGTCACCTGTTCAGCGTTTTCAAATACTTCACAGTTTTTCAGATATTGCGAGTTTAAAACACTTGTTAAGCCCAGTTTAGATAGAGGATTTGTGTGCCCCTGTCGTTCTGCAGAGAGTGACTTTACAGTTTGAATCTATGTCTAAGTGTGTCAATCACAATTCTCTATATAAGAGACACCTGTCAGTCATACCTGTTGATGTTTATACAACTCATGACATCTATAAAGACAAACCCTTACCATAGTTCCTGGATGAGATGGATTTAAAGATGGCGATCAGCTCAGCATGATAGCTGACCTCCACCCTGAAGCGGCCCTCAGTGTGAGCCACACACCGCCCCCTCGCAGAGATGGACGGCTTCTTGGCCGGCACAGAGCTCAGCGTTGCAGAGTTGGACGGAAGCTTGGCCGCAGCACTTTGGGCAGGATTATTATTCTGCTTGTGGGATAAAGCGGAGCTGCTGCAGACGGTGTTTGGCTTTGGAAGGTTTGGTTTGACACTGTGGACAGCAGATGAGCCCAGGCTGCTCACATGAGGGCCTTTCACCTGAGGGATTCAACTCAGGAGTTAGTCTGAGCCATCTTAGACACATTGCACTAATCAACAACAATATAGCAGAAAGCCCACCTGTTCAGACGGAGCTGTGTGCTTCAGAGAGCTCAGACCGGAGCCAGATACCTGCAGAGTGTTTGGGTCCTGGTTTTGGCTGACAGGAGTCTCGGGGAGCTTTCTAAAGGGCTGAACAAACCGTGTTGTTGCTGAGATGGAGGGCGTCTCTAGCCTCTGTGCTGCACCGTCACAGCCTGCTGGCCTGCCGGTGCCTCCAGCCTGGCCGAGTCTCTGAGCTCTCCTCTCCAGAGCTCTCTGTCGGTTCTCCTCGATCTTCCTCTGCTGCTCTGCTGTCAGCTGATGGGACATGTTGATCACAAGCTTCACGTCCTCTCGATGCACACAGTTTACTCATGCAGACTGGAAGCAGCCGATTAGCGCCACGCTGGGAGTTCAACTCTGTAAACATGAAGCGCCGGCTGCAGACGTCTGCCCGCTAACTGTGGCAGCTAACGAGGCTAACAACGGAGCAAATCAGCAAGAAGAATGTGCCGAGCAGCTGCACAATGACGTCATAAGTCAGAGGCGAGAGGCGCAGCGTCACCCGATCACGTTCAGTTCGATCAGAAGAAGAGTTTAGAAACACTGAAGCAGCATGAGATGAACCAGTAAACAAACTTCTCCCAGGATCAGACCGTTTCTGCCGCGCAGGAAGTGACGTAGAAAAACAAGGCGGCACGTGGATGTGAGGAGCTCCGCCTCAACTTTACCAACGAAGAAAAGTTATGCAGATCTAACGGCACAATATACTTTAATGTCCATTCATACTAATCATTATGTAACGAAAATGATAAATTCACTTTGATTGGCTTATTAATTAACTATTTTTTCTAAACTAAATTCCTGTTTTACATGATTTTATTTATTTATGACATGAATGCTAAACACACCAACACACAACCTCTACCCACCAATCCAAATAGTAAAGAAACACACACATTTCTTGGATAGTTTAGTGTGTATCCTTACGGAAACAGTTGAGACATTCTAATTAAGATCTCATTCATTCAGTCCAGCAAAAAAAACTCAAACCAATAATTATATGTGTGAGTAGAAAGCCCGCAGGAATAGAATGACAAGTTAAATGAGTCAGTTCAGTGTAAGTAACCCATTAAAGCTCACTCAGTGATCGCTGAGCTATGAATAAGCGCACTCCTGCTGCTAGAAGACACGTATTGTGGATAGATGTTGGCGGTACGAACGTGAATGAATGTTTAAAGCTGTCAGTCCCAAGTCTAAATTTACTGAGAATTTACATTCAGGCCAATTTCACATTTGTACAGGAAGAGTTTACTCTGGAAACCGTCAGTTGTGTGTTTGTTAACGTAACTAGATCACCTTTCCTGTTGCATTCACAGCCAAAACTGATCTAAACAAATGAAGACATAATAGAGTCACATTTTTAGAATCTTATATTATAATATTGACAGATGTATAAAGATATGAAACTTGAGTTTTCTCACCATTGGGACTAATGCTGTAACTTTAAATGGTTTGTATCTTATGGTATTGAAGATTTCTAACAAATGCATTGATAATTGGGTGTATCGTCCTATTCTGTTATTATACATCACTATAATGTATAAAGTAGGTATCTAATTATACATATGCATCGATCTGGTTGACATTGTGTGAATCATCAGATTACAAACAATCATTTGTGTTAGTCATCTGTTACCTAATGATTATGTTTTGTTGAATTAGTGATTGCTTAATAGTCCTCATTCCATTTCCTGCTAAAATAATGAGCTCTGTGTGCCTTCGTGGAATAATATATCGCCCTGACGTATGCTCTTCATATATCATGGCTTGTCTCGGATATAATCGATAAGATTTATGATTTTCCAATAGGATTAGTGTCAGGTTTTAATTGGCTGGCTGCATCAGTGCGCGGCGGTGACGTGTGGCGTCTGGGAGCTGTCCCAGGAATCATGGTGCTGAATCTGCAGCGACCAGCTCGACCAATGATCACCGGTGATCGCGGGGCTCCGGGCTGCGTTCACCTAAAGCAGGACAGTCCGACAGTCGTGCTGGATTTGAACGGGCGGATTTGAACGCATCGGGCTGTCGCTCCGCGGACATGGAGACTCGATCTTTAGGGATGGAAGCCTCACAGAGAATTGCCAGCATATGCGGTCGAGCTGTGGATGTATAAAAATCTGAAAGTGTGAGTCGTATATGGACCTCGGTGTCGCTCCCCAGGTAAGACAACCCGCTCTTCCTTTAACGCGCCATTGATTGACTTGATCTGCTTTGAAAACGTTTTGTGACGTCGACTGTAACCCGAGACAGCAACCATTGTTCTTAGAGTGTTAGACTATTCTTATGTCAGTCTTTCTGTTGTATAGTCTTTTGCAGTCCGTTGCACAATAGTTAATAATCGATTTGTGCTCATCGTATTCGATGTAAATCCAAACAGGCATCCTGTCTTTGATAGTTAATGCATAGAGCACGTATAGGCTGTTGTGTTGGAGGCCATGTAATGACAGTGGACACTGATCGGGGCACAGCCTTATTGATTAAACACACACATTACCGTCATTCTAACATTTGACTTTCCTCCCTCAGCTCTTCCATTTTTTCAACTTCATGGCTTCAGACACTTGTTTGCATTCATGGAATGTATTTTCTTCCTGGATTTACACTCTCGCCTGGAAACCATTAGACGGCTATAATAATTCCACCAGCGCCCACAAAGGAAAGTGAAAGCGTTATACAAACCCGGACACACACTGGAACGCGCCCCTCTTGCCCTCACTAACCCCAAACCACCTCCAGTACATGCAGTTTGGCTCCAGATGCTGTGAATTACTCGCCGGACGCAGGCTGATGTTGCGCAGCCAGGGCATGCTGAAGAGCCGTTGTTGCGTCCTGCTGGGTGACCTGAGGGTGCTCCTGCTGGGGCCACCGGCACCACCGACACAGCTGCCTCCGCTGACCCCCATGAACGGGCAGGCCACCGAAAACCATGAGACAGGCGTCACCGTCTCGGACAATAACAACACGTTAACGCGGGGCCACCAGCAGGCAGGGGACCTGAACGCCCCACCGGCAGCGGGAGCCTCCGGGCCACCGGGCGTGGACCGGCAAGCAGGCTCATGGGTGGATGCGGCAGAGCTATCGGCGGCCCTGCGCGGCTGCAGCAGCTCCTCAGACGACTGCTCAAAGGGCAAACTGGAGGAGAGATACTCCCTAACCAGCTACTCTGAGAGCGGCTTCAGGACGCCCTTGTGCAGGATCTGCTTCCAGGGACCAGAACATGTAAGTCAAGGGAGAATGCTCCCAAAGATGGAGATGTATTGCACCAAACTATAGGAATATTTTAGAATACAGACACAGACATCATACTAATACACCACACCACATTATCATAATCAAATGTATTCATGCTGTTTGATTGTGAAACATTTCAAACATTAACCCCTCCATGCAAGATAACTGAAGAGGGAATGTTGGACATTCAGATATCCGCCCATCAGAGCCACGATCTCTGATAAGAAAATCCCTTAAGTTCCATTTCCTCTGAGAATCCTGCTACCCGGTGTATGGTTAGGATAATCATGCTGCTGCCCTATAGAGCCGATCAACAAGGCTCCCTCTGCATCCAGCCACATCACTTCAGCAGGCATGAAAAGACAGCTGGCTAGCAGTGGGAGGATAATGAAAGACCCTGTCCCCGTGGTTGACAAGGGTGGAGGATACACAGAGATGCTATAACAATTCATTACAGCCAAATGCTTATACTGTGAAATCATCCAAATATTACAACCATGAAAAAAACAAACTGTCACTCTCACTGCAGCTCACACTCGCCACCCAGACGGGAACGAAGAAGAAGAAGAAGATGAGATCGTGCACTATGATGGCACAGCTTCACTTTGGCTTTAACTCTGTCTTGATGAAGGTGTCATCCTTCATCAATCAGAGAGAGAATAAATCTGCAGGATGACCACTGTGCGCTACGATAAATAATGTATAATTATAAAGGCAGATTGAGTGTTTAGCTGTTTGCAGAGCCATCAGTTACACTGTGTGACAGCGCCTTAAGCACCTCATTGACCAACGTGTCACACATCACTGACTTGTAATGGAGACGCAGAGGTTATAAAAGAAAAATATACATATTAGATAACTGAGGGTGCAGCACTTTTACTCTTTCTTTGCTCTTGCGATTTTGTAATTTCATGGCCACTGCACCGTAAAGCCTAATATGTCATCAACTAATTACGCCAAAAGCTAATTCCTACAACATTCCACCTCCCGGGTCAGACTTTTGGAATCATTACTGGCATTGGATCCAGTAGAAGACAACCCTCAGATGCGTGTTATTAAAAACAACAGTCATGCAGTGTGATCTGCCTTGCATGCAAAGCGCCGCCTTTGAAACTGTGCAGTTTCTCTCATGGCCTCTTCCAACTCCTCTCATCAGCACTTCCTTGAGACATTGCATCTTAATAGCGCTTGACTTCTTGCCATCTTTTTTTATTATGTGGTTTCTTATCTATCAGCAGCCTTCCCTCTCCCTCTCCCTGTCTGCTCAGCTGTAGGTTTGGGTGAGGTCCAGATATAGATCGGTTGAGGTGTAAATGCATGCAGGATGTGTGTAACCGTGCAGTAGGGACATTAGTTATTCCGTGTTCTCTCTCAGCCTCCAGGATGTCACGTATAGACCGAGGCAGCAGCTATCTGATGTGACCGATTCACCTCCAAAACTATTTCATCCCCGCAGGGACGCCACATTTCAAAACGGGGTTGAAGAGGGGAGCCAGACAGTTTTTTAAACACATTCAAAATCAATGTTTGATGAGCCCACGCAGTGAAAAATGATTGCTCTCCAATTAAATATGACACTTAGAAATTTAATAAGTCTGGAACCCGAGCGAGTGGAATTGATGTTGGTGTTTGTTGGTGTCATTTTGATGGAGGTGCCCTTAGTGGCTGACAAAATAAGTCACAGGGTTATTTCAAGTCTGACTGCTCTGGTTGGAGTTAAATTCCATCCCCAGATACACAGTGAGCTGTAATAAAAGGTTGAACCCATCTCAGTTGTTCAGTAGAATTTCTGACATTCCAAGGATACGCTTCACACCATCAATTGTTCTTTTACTTCAGCACCTCAGGTTATTCATCTTTGGGTGTTTTTTTATAGCTACCTTGAGACATTTTCTGCCTCTCTCCTTCTACAGAGAGAAAAGGAAGAAGCCTTTACAGAGCAGAGGACTCTGGTGTGCTTGTGCTTTGCCCACAGATCTCTCAACCTCATCACTCAAACAATCATCATCAGCCAATCACACACACACACACACACACACACACACACACACACACACACACACACACACACACACACACACACACACACACACACACACACACACACACACACCTACTGCTGCATGAAAGCTGTGACATACTTCATTTCCTGGAGTGTCACGCGCTATTACACTGAAGTGGCCTTTGGGGCAGATGCTTGCATTGTCCTATCCTCACTTTAGCCTCCTGTTAAGAATGTGCCAGTCCCCGCTGCTTAGTAAAAAGGTCGCCTTTCACTCCTAAATCATAACACAGACAATGCACTTGCACAGTATGTTTGTCTGATACACAATGAGAAGCCTGTAGGGGTCAAGTTAGCATCATTCTTTCCCGATGCCCGCAGCGTTAAGAATTATGCTCTCTGTTGTGTTCTGTTGCATCTACTGTATATGGCTCCTCCTCTAGGTTGGCCATTTGTTGGGAGTAGGGTTATAAACAAGTTACACAAGTAAATAAATTATCTCTGCCTTTGCCAAGGTATATTTACAGGAGCTGTGAAGTCGTGAACATTAAATTATAAAACCCAAGTTATTGCTTTTCTATTCAATTACTCTATCAGGGCCATTAAGTATCACTCTAGGCCTAATGGTTCGCTCAAAATAAGCAATGAGTGAAATGTGCCCCAGTAAATGTTTTATGAGGAGTCATTATAGGTAAATACATTTGAAACTGTGTGACCTCCAGTTTCATTACTCACTGATTGTCTTTCTCTCCCCTCTGTCTTAAATTGCCCGTGGTTTGAAAGAAGTTGTTTGGCGAAGAAACTCGTTTGGGCTTAAATGTCACAAGCCGCCGTAAAGATCTCTCCTGTTTGCTTTCTGAGGGAGCTCGTATATTATAACGCCCCAATCTTTCCTTCACCTCCACTTAATGGAGTTCACTGGCATTGATTCCAAGCCTTTAAGAAAAGCGAATAATTTACTCATCTCTAATTTAGTTTCTTGCCTGCGATGTTTACTGAGTCGCGTGGGAAAGATAGAACGCAGCTCTGAAAAATGGCAAAATTTTGACACGTTAGTAATACATCAGAGCGCAACGATTTATAATGTTATTCTTCTACAAACACTGCTGTCTGATCACTAAAAGGACATTTCATCATCGCTGTATTCGTGGGTTGCAATATCACATTTGGTACCAGACACTTCCGCTCTCTTTTTGCACTGGAGTGGATGTAGATTTCGGCTCTTGGCTGTGATCAGGCCCGTCACAGTGAGTGGTCAGAGTCCCACTGGACACAGCAGAAGTGTTCTGCTGCTCCTGCCAATACACTCCCACCACGGCCATCTGTAGATGGGCCTTTTCTCCTCCATCACCGCCTTTTTTCCCTTTCCTTTCACTTGACCAGGGTGCCGCTCCGTCTGTCACACATGTCAGTACAGTAACGGTGTGGAGACGACGATTCTGAATCTCACTGCTTCTATAGTCGACGCTATGCTGTGATTATTGATAAACAACACCTTCCTTAATGTCTGTCTCTCTTTAAGGAAAGCTGGCTTAACGCACAACAATCTACCGTGCTTGGGTTTTGTTAAGCGTCCCCCCTATTGGTGAGGTTGGGGAGGTGTGTTGGTTAAGCTAAAAATAAGGCTGCGAAATCTCAACCACTGAAAACAAACAATATGCTTTCTCTCTGCAATTCTGAGATTAACGGTCACAGAATTCACAACTACACAGGTCTGCTGCTTTGATTAGCGACTCAGCCGGAGCACACTGACAATAGTTACACCGCCGTACAGTGTAAGGTCGTATCAGTGAGGTGTTCCTTCACAGTGGCAGTTGAGGGAAGATGTGTGTGTTGTTTAACTCAGCCCTGGTCATAATCGTGCTTCACAAACATCTGGATGAGTCCTGCAGCAGCAACTGTCACAATTACTGCTTGCTCACTGAATCGATCATAAGACAACGCCGGGGAGAGTGAAGGGAGCTGAAGGGCCCTCGCTTGTGACAAAGGGAGCTGGTAATAAGATGAGACACTCAAGATCCTCACTGCTAAGGTACAGAGACAAGACCGGAACCAACAGCTTATTAATGAATAATTAGCAAATACTTCCTGAAGAACTCTGAATAAACAGTGATGATTTAATGCGTAAACATAATGATAAATTCATTAAGAACAGAGTGTGTCGGGTATATGAGCAAGAAATGATTTATTTTCTTTTGTAATTCTGTCCCTCACTAACAAGGACAGCTTGTTAAGACTTCATTGATAACTTAACCGTTGCTTTCAGACGATACAGAATGATAGAGCGGTACAGAATTGACTCTCCTGCCAATATGATGTAGACTAATGATCATCATGATGAGTTGACGAGGCACCTGACCTAAGGAGATAGATAGCAACCGTGTGTGTGTGTGTGTGTGTGTCGACAGATTTACTTTTGCTTGGCTGTCTGAACATGCATGATCAATAAGACAGACACATACTGTATACGTGTGTGTGTGTGTGTGTGTGTGTGTGTGTGTGTGTGTCAGTCAGTGATTGCTGTGGGCCAAGACTGTGACCTTTCGGCTCTCGTCCACTTCTGTGAATAAGAAAACGTTTGCATTTAGTTTCATCTGCCCCAAATGAAATCAAAAAAGGGCTGAACTCTTAACCTTTGTTTGTTTGGCGGTAGTGACTGACTTTGCGTCATCCTGCAGGGGGAGCTCCTGAGTCCATGTCGATGCTGCGGGTCAGTGCGCTGCACCCACCAGCCCTGCCTCATCAAGTGGATCAGCGAGAGGGGATCCTGGGCCTGTGAGCTCTGTTATTACAAATATCAGGTCATTGCCATCAGCACCAAAAACCCCCTACAGGTGAGAGATCCATCATCCGACTGTCAAAGCATCTCTGTGGGGGCTCATTTGAACACACTTAGGGCTACTAACACACAACTTCTGGAATTGTGTTTGTTGTTATTATGATCTTCTCCATGGTCGACTATTAGTGTGTGAAAATCCATTGAGATCCATATTAATGAAAAAAAGAAGTAAAGGCTTCTAATTATAAATAATGAATGAAGCTGACTGTACTGTTGTGTGTGTGTGTGTGTGTGTGTGTTGCTGCAGTGGCAGGCCATCTCCTTGACTGTGATTGAGAAGGTGCAGATAGCAGCAGCCATCTTGGGCTCCCTGTTCCTGATGGCCAGTATCTCCTGGCTGGTGTGGTCGTCTTTCAGCCCGTCAGCTCGCTGGCAGCGTCAAGACCTGCTGTTCCAAATCTGCTACGGCATGTACGGCTTCATGGACGTAGTCTGCATCGGTAAGGTGTTTAAACTTACACTGCTCTGTATTTAATGGGTTATAATTAGTTGTTTACCAGGCAAATGCAGACAGGAACACTTCAGGGGTTCGGTAAAGAAATATCCTCATGCAAGCTTGTGCCATGAACTACAAGTACACAGACACATGTAACATCAATATAGTCATTGTTTCAAATCAACATCGAGTGTGTGGACTCCGAATAAGTAAAGCACACATACGCTATTAATACTTTTATAATGCTGAAGAAACATACAGATCAAAGCTTGTTTTGAAAATGAAACATGTCTGCTGAGTAGTTTCAGCAGTGACTTGCAGCAACTAAAGTGGTTTTTATTGCACATTTTGTTTTTGCTGAACTATAAACACTAGAGGAACAAATAAAGGCAAAGTTTCAAGACACAATAACGGAGGAAAAAACTGCACAGTTGGAAAATGGTGTATCTTGTGGCCGCAGTCATTTTGAGAAAGGTCCCATAGGCACAGGGAGGTGTTTGGCCCACTTGTCAGCCTTGATGTAACTGCAGATATACTGGGGCTTCCACACAAAATGCACGTTTGGAACCTGTCAAACTGTTTGATGGACAGATTTTCTTAAGCCCTTGTCTCTATATCTCAATCTGGAAATATTTTTGGGTTACAGACCAACTTTGTCTCAGTATAAAATAAAAGTTATCCTCGAAATAGAAGGATCATTTTATACGTGTTATATGTCCTCATAATTATACATTTATAGCTTGGGGGGCCGCTCAGTCAGATACCTTGCGTTGTAGTTAAGTCTAAATGCCACTGTGGTAGACAACGGGACGAGTGAAAGACTAGGAAATAGGAAAGAGGAGACAGACTGCCTCCAGTTTGATAGCAGGGACTGACTGTGAAGTCATTAACTGCACTTCACACACATTCATTTCTCACCTGGCTGACAGAGAGGAAAGAAGCGTGGTTATCTGCAAAGGACTGTTTTTTTTAAACCATCAAACTCTATAAATACAAAAGGATTGAATTAGAAAACCTCCGTATTTGTGCAATCGTTATATTTCTGCAAAATCTGAACTTAGTATGACTTTCAGTATTATAACTGTAACAGGAAATGTGCTGTGATTGCAATTGCTGAACATTTCTGCCAAATGCTGAAGACGAGCCTTAAATCTTTAATGTATTTTAATAAGGAATAGATGAAATCAGGAGAATGTTTCAGGCCATTTGAAGTTGATTGATGTAACTTTTATGGCATCGGGAACTGGGAATTTTTCTCAGACAATTACAGCAATAAAGTAGATCATTGAAATATTTGATTCATACATTCTTGAAGATGATATTGTAAGACATTAACCATAGTGACATACACAGTAAGCACCATCGTTTTTAAGCAGATAAGAAAATAACCATGAATATTGCATTTGACTCGAATCTAATGTGATTTCTAATGGCCAATACAATCTTTGGGTCCAAGCATCTCTTGTTACAGATTGATTTCAATTTTCCACCATGCTGAGTTCAAAGAAACCCAATCAATAAACAATTTTGAACCGTGATGAGCTTTTATTGAACAACACAACAGGTTAAAATACATCAACGTTCCTAACCTAAAGCCAAAACCTGATGTTTCCTGACCTACATATATTGGTCCACATCTATATTTCTGCATAGAGTAAGGATATTATCTCTATGGTTTTGTTGTGATATTTTACTTATGAGATTTTTGTTCCAGTCCTTTCTGTGTGAATCTTCTGCTGCAGCCATCATGTATCACTCTGTGTGATCATTAAATCTGCTGCCAGACAGTGACATTATATAATTGATGCTCTGATCTCCACAGCGCTAATTGTCCACGAGGGACCCTCTGTGTTCCGCATCTTCCACCGCTGGCAGGCTGTTAACCAGCAATGGAAAGTCCTGAACTATGATAAGTCTATGGACAGCGAGGACCTGAAGAAGTCCTCTGTAGAAAGGACACTGTCTCAGCCCAGTCCGGGCTTTCAGACCGGGGTAGGAATGTCCGCCTCCACCTCCTCTCTGATGTTAGCAGCCGCAACAAACCCCGGCTCCGCTTCTACAACCGTGGTGACAAGTACAGGAGGACTGGGCGTACACATCGACCCCAACAACAGCGGTACAGTGCCGGACCAACACGGTCCCTACAACTTTCTCCACATCCTCAGTCAGCTGAGGCAGCCGGAGGCCCGCAGCCAACCAAGCAATGGCACCCGTGAACTGGTCATGAGAGTCACGACAGTCTGAGGAGTCAGCTGAGGCCTTATTTTATATAGGTGGAAGAACTATGAACTAACTGTCAGCTAAAAAAAGGTCTTATCCCAACTGCACTGGATTAAATCAATGTTCCTGTTTGTTTCCAAATGCATCTCTGCTTTCCTTACATGGACCGAATAAAAGTTGAAGTTGTTTGATTGATTTGCAGAATTAGCTGGAAAAGATTTATTCTTCATCAATATTACGGCATTTTGTCACTCAACCAAGTAGCTTTTATTCTCTTTTCAATCAGTAGTGGGCAGAAATCCAGCTTTTGCCTTCTGACCTTGGGTCTCAGCGGTGTCATGGTTGTTGGTCATTAGAGTCAGAGGGAATTGCAAAGGTAAGTGGAGGCTGCAACACCACTTACAGCGGTGTGATCTATACCCAGCTAAACAAGTGCAGATGCCTTAAAGACCTGGATGACTAACAACCTTACAATACAATACAACACTACAAGAGGGGATAAAACATTCAACCACTTCAGAGACCTGGGTTGCTCGCGGTTGTACACTCCTATGGTCCGTCACGGTGAGATCAAATCTTAATTGCACCAGTGACTCCTACTGGCCAGGCATCACACCTGCACAGAGGAAGGCAGGATCAGGGGAGAGATAGTCTGAGACCCTCTTGAGAAAACCTTACTCCTGTAGATGAAAACAAGCGGGTGGTATCATCAAATGTCATAGAGGAAGCACGCAGGTATTTGCACCCCCAACCTACACAAGGGCCTGGTCATTCCAAATACTAATACACTAAGCACATGATGCAGAAAATATTCTTATGGTATCCGGAAATACTATTTTCAGAAATGGGAGATATACAGGATGTTTCAAGGACAGCCATTCATATAAATAAACACAAATCAACTGGCTTGCTAAATTGGAAATGCAGCTGTTTACATACATGAAAACATGTTTGAAGCAGTGTTCCGGCTCGCTGCCTGATTTATACATATTCCCATTCATTTTGGACCTTTGTACCCATAGTTAACCAGTCTGAGAGGAAATCAAAATCAGATGCTCTTTGAATTTTCTTCCCAGTCCTTGTTTCCTGATCATTGAGAGATCATCCCAAGGGAGACTATCGCAAACATGCTGTGGGAAAGAAGAATCACTGACATCCTGTGGTAAACAGATGAAGCTGATTGAAGTTCTCAATCTTCCCTCACATAAGCCGATACTGTGCAGGGAACTCCCAGCCAGACATTGTATTGTGTATTCTTGCAGCTTTTCCCTGAATCCAGTCTCCAAAATCATCTTACTGCTATTATTATCCATTACAAGCAAAAAAAAAGGAAAGCTGATCAAAGTGTGAAAATGTTTTCAGGAGCTCTGCCAATTGAGCCTGGGAGCCTTTTCCCAACATGCATGAAGTGAAAATACATTACTAGGTTGAAATATGCTGGAGCAATTTCATGCAATTATGTTTCATTCCAGTCAGCCTTTGCAGTGCGGCGTCGCTTCAAAAGAAACTCTGCTTTAACCTTGTCCAATCAATATAACGCTGTGCTGACAATAATTGAATTAAGTGAGAACCGGCTACATGTGATTTATCATATCAAAGGAGCTATATTGTTTATTATTTAACACTGCATTCTGTTTTGTCTCTTCGTCTATTTATAAGTCATCTCCACATGACTTGGCGGTTGTGCAGTTTTGCAGTTTTCCTGTGATAATCGAGTGACAGGCCGCCGGTATCTGCAGAGGACCAGGTAGCTGTGTGATTTTCTGCTAAATTATTTAAGTCATGAAGTGCTGATATCAATGGGTGAGAGCCACTGTACAGAAGCCCACTTGTGAGCAGCTGGGAGGTTGCAGGGAGTTCATCGTGAATCTGCCTGCCTCGGTTTCGCTCCACACAAACGTCTCTGTGAATTCACTGCGTGCTGCACACACACACACACACACAGGCGCGCACGCACACACACATACCTCGCTTTGATGAATCCAATCTCAAAGATACAGACGGAATAAATCAAATCACACCAACCTCAGGGGAATCCATTAGCTGAGTGGCCTCTTTAAGGATTAATATGAGGTGCAGAGTTTACGCTGGTTTTAAATATTCAAATGCTCTCTGCGCCACGCGTTGAAATCACTTTCATTTCATGCTGCGTGTTGTTCAGCCCCCGTAGATGTTGCCGGGGCAGATGCAGATAGTTTTTTTATGCTGTATCATCCATTTCAGATTATCTCAGATCTTATGATGATCTTTTGAAACAACACAACGACTGCAGGGTACAAACCTCTGCACCTTTATAATTATAGCTGTTTCTGTTCAAGCACTGGGAGCAGGAATGTTCACTTTTTCACACAGAAGGAGTGAAAATGCTCTGGAACAAATCTAATATGCTACCAAGTGATGACGAGTTTAATCCTATGAGCCATCGTTGTAAACATTTATGCCTAAAACCAAGACATCTGCCTTGAGCCTCCAGACAAAGATCTCCAGTAAGGAACAGGAGAAAGTGGCCCAGGTGAACATTGGGCTGCATAATTACAGAGTCCGCCCACGCCGACCAATTATTTAGGAAGAATTTAGTCTTTCTCTTCTCAATGGATAATGAGCCAATGTAAGTTTTGCTTTGCTTTCATCTGCGGAACACCGACACAAGTAATTTTTGGGAGAGCATCTCAAACAACTGAAGCTTTGAAACAGACGATTTGCAGGTCGTCTCCCCTCTGAATCCTACCAGCAAAAACACCACAATTACACCCGAAAACATCCATCCACTCTGAAAATGAACCGGGAGGATTTTTAAAGAGTCGCCCATTTCTGTTGCAATGTGATGAATTGACAGCCATTACTGAGCCTGGAAACATCATCGGGAGGTGACAGTACAGGAGAAATTACAGGAGAGACATCCTCACATCTGAATATACGGGGACGTTCATTATATCTGCTTTCTATATCTGGAAAAAACTGCAGGCAATTTAGAGTTTATATCTTAATTTATTTGGACTTTTTTTTGCTCCCGTGGGAGGAAAATTGAGCACTCACATGAGGAAAATATGCAAATTCCACACAGAAAGTCTGAGATTCAAACTTATGACTTTGCAGTGAGATAATGGCGCAGCTTTGAGGCACCATCCTGCTGCTCTTTATCTGGAAATCAATCACTTTATCTGGGATTGTTCATCGTGCACTCACAGGTCTTTACTGGGCTGAAACCAAAAGAAAACAGGAGGAATTTTTATTCTGGCAACATGTTTTTGAAGCTGATGCTCCCCCCCTGGTGGCTCATTCCCAAACTACGCTTGAGGACAAAATGATTACTGCCTCTATAAGCTACAGTATCATCATGCATCAAATCTCCTAACTTTATGCGTCTTCAGTGATTTTGTTGAATCCCTGCGGTTACAGCTCAGGCCTTCAGCTGCTGTTCCGTAATTACCTAAGGGAATTTTTTTTATCGTCTTGCTCAAGGGCATTTCCACTTGACACGTAGCAGATACAAGGATAATATCTGTCACCTGCTGGTTGGAGGTTTGAGCTCCCTAAACACTAGAGACCACCCTGAAATAGTCTTTTTGTGAGTGAAACTGCTGATATATCCGGTTAATCGCTAAAATAATAGTGCGTGGTAGTTCGATGGAATTATAATGTCCCTCTGCCGGTAAATGTTCATGACATCTGGATGCAATAGGCATTTTCAGATTCCTCCCTAGAGAGAGACTCATTTTATCTGCCTCCTGCGCACTCAGCAGCTTGCTTTCTGCACCACCCCCTCTCCAGTCCACACACACACATGCAGACACACACACTTTGGTGCTCAATAATGCATTCTGCAGACTAGTCAATGAATGTCTCTAATTGAGCCCCTAATGAGGGCCTTCCTGAGCTCACAGCCTTTGAACATTGACAAACAGATAGCAACATGCATCACACTGTAACACAGCCCTGACAGTCACACCAGAGTCTGTCAGGAGCGTGTGATGCCATGACCTGATTAGAACACGTCTCATCATTTAGGGGATTAATCTCCTCAATGATCCAATCTCAAACCGAACAATAAACAGGCCTCATTTTGTTTTTATCGTGATTATCTTGGGATGTGTTAATTATTCCTTTCACCCAGAAAGGTTTTTTTTTGCTGAAATTCAGCCCAGTACAACAGGATCAGCAGGATGATTAGATTTGAGCATTGATGGATCTGGTATTTCCGTGTCTGGGTGCAGCCCTGGAGTGATGTGGATATATAAAGCATCATCCTGACACATCCCTGTTTCCAAGCTCGCAGCTCGCCCTCGCTGCAGATTTGTGATGTTTCAGAATTTCCTGTTTTGTAGCCATAACGATTATGCTGCATTCACTGACTGATGGAAAAATCAGAGGTCAATGATAATAATATGCAATTGTATTTAGAAATTAATGACAATAATGGTAAAAATTAATGCTTAACATGTATTTTGAGATTTTTTTTTATGAATGTCTTACACTGGTAGACATTATCTAAGAGCTATTCACATGTAAGGACAAAGATTAAAGGTCATTTTTCAGTTAGCAAAGCCTCAACAATTTGTAAACACACTAACAGTACAAGGTCTTAAAAAGATACTTAAAGCCACCAAATATCAAGAGCTTGTATCACTTAAAATGAAAACGAGGTATAGAGTTGAAATCTGTATATATTTATATATATATAAATTGTTCTGTTTTGGCTTTAAGAACATATCTATATTCTGTGTCAGATAATATTTTTATCAAAGCATATCTTTACTGACAGACTTTAAATACTAATCACCAAATGAAGCATGAAGTTTCAGGCAGTGAATGACTTTGCCACAGTTGCTGCAGAGAGGACACGTCCCCATGCTTGATTTATTATAACATGAATAAAAACCAAGGAGGCATGAAAAGACAGGCAGGTCATCTGTAATAATCTATCTACAGCGTCTGCGAGGAGAAATGTCCTTCACAAGACAATGAAAAATTGATTTTATGTCTCATGTCTGGAAGATGTAAGCACATGCTGCTGCAAAGTCTTCAAATTCAACCAACCTTCATTATATTTCAAACATCGGCAAAGATTATGGGCAAGATCAAACGTCACGTAACATCAATCAAATCACAGTTTAAAAAAGGACATGAACATTGAACACAACACAAGATGCAGTTTGATTGGCATTACCTGAAATGCACAATAAAAAAACGATTTCCCAATATTTCATTTGTACTTTAAAAAAATACTAACATCAGTTAAACTCAGAAAATATAATGTATGAATTATTAAATTGAAAACATAGATAAATGAGTGTACATCAGTGTAACTCATGTTACAGTTGCTTCTACATGTGTCAGCTAATGAACAGCATGAATAATACATTTCCTTTCATAAATGTGTGTGTTTGATAAGATCATCTTTAAATGATGATTGTTTTAAATGAATCAGGAAGATTTCTTCAGTCAGCTGGACTAATGTGGTAGAGAGACATTTTCTTTTCATTCATTAATCATTAACATCTTCCCCTGTGGGTAAACCAGCAGACTGCTCTTTATGTCCTGCCAAGCTTTGTATTAAATTAAGCAAGAAAACAGCAACAAAGTTAATGACACTCATAAGAGGCAGAAGACAAAGAAGAAGAAGAGGAAAGAGAAGAAGAAATGAAGCAGCAGTTAAATCAAGTGTGTCATTTGTCATGCTGCAGTCCTGATGTATACACAGACTGTGTTTGTGTGTGTGTGTGTGTGTGTGTGAGCAGCCCTGATGTATACACAGACTGTGTTTGTGTGTGTATGTGTGTGTGTGTGTGTGAGCAGCCCTGATGTATACACAGACTGTGTGTGTGAGCAGCTCTGTCCATGTAAGGACATGAAACCCTGTCGTTTGTGTTTGTAAGGAGTAACATTTATTCTCCCAAGTCATGACAATGGAATTTTGAATCAATTCAATTAAATCATTTTGTTTTCGTTCAAATTGCGACAGTGAACGCTGCTCTCTCTTCAGTGCCAAAGTGTGAAGGAACCTGTTTTGTTGCACCTTAAATTGTGCTCAGATAGGATATTGTGGCGTTTGCATGAAGCCTCTTTAGTGTGTGGGACTGTTACATCGCTGTTTGGCTGATTTTTGGAACACAGGGAGTGATCAGGACGCTGCATTTCTCCTGTGTGTGAGGCTGCAGTCTGGAAGAGGCGGACTGAGGCAGGAGAGAACAGACGGCAGCTCTGCCCGCACTCAGCTGATATGGGAACTTTCCTGCTGACATGATTCTCTACAGTTTACAGGCTTTGGAAATTGCTTGAATTTCCTGATATTTTCTGAAGTTTGAGGATTTCACAGCGCTATCGGTAAGTGTAGAACTTACTCTGACCTCTGAGAGTACAGACAACTGGGAGAAATCCATCTCAGCATATCTGATTAATTATATTTCCTTATTTTCTGTATTTCTGCTCAGTTCTGTGTGTTTTGGAGTAGTGAGTGATGTGTGGACTCCTTCGGGGAGATTCAGGAGTTCAACAACAAAGCGAACAACAATTTTCTCTCTCTTTTTTGTGGTTTTGTGGTTAAATTTCTTGTCTACTCTCTCTCACACACACACACACACACACACACACACACACACACACACACACACACACACACACACACACACACACAGCTCACACCAATAACAGAAACTCTTGTTATTCATATATTCATATTGTTCTTTTCGCATCTGTTCTTCAGATTCTTCACATGATAAAAGTTTGTCCTGTCCAGCTGATTCGTGTCAAACTCAGCAGGTGTGATGTAACAACCCAAACTTCCATTTCAGCTCTTAAATATTTCTTCCACAGCCTGGTTGCACACAGTGACATTGTTTAAAAGAACGGTAAACATTCCTAAGCCCTCTGGGAGATGCCTTCTGTGAACGCTCACTTGTTTGACAGCTATTTCCTGCAATTTCAAGCGAGCGATGTCGTGTGTAGGTTTGATTCTAATCGTTGCATGTCCCCTCCCGTTCCGTAGGAGTTGAAAAGGAAAATGGTGATGCTTTCAGGGTTCATCTTTCTGTGCTTGATCCAAGCCGGTCTGACCCAGCGAAGAATTATACCAGAGCGAGGTGACCAGCCGGGACCAGCTCCGTCTCCGTCTCCTTCTCCAACCCAACCCACTCCAAAAGGTTGTGAGAGTGAGTGCATTTATTTAGCTCTGGACTTCCAGCAGGATTCTATTCAAGCTCTACTAAATAAGATTACACAGCACCAAAGGCCTTCTATCCTCCTCGACAGCTTGTGTTACACTGGAACGCATAACTCTCACACTGCCTTCGTACACAGAGCTGAAGCAGAGCGAAAACTCTCACCTTTTGCCTGTTACAAGCTGAAAAATAATAAAGGCTAAAACACGCAAAAGATGTATTGATAATATTCTTAATGTACACTGAATGAGACTGAATGAGCACTTTTCTAGAACTTTTCTATCAGTGGAGCAGCTGTAGACTTAACACTCACACACACACACAGGAAACTTCAGTTCACTACTCATGCTATGGAGAAGTAAAACCAACAAACCAAATACATATTACTGCATTTACAACTAGAAGAGTATTTGTAGCACTGAGCAGCTGTTCTGTCCTGAACCGGTGACGTTAATGTGAAAGACAAATGTGTTCCAGCAGCAGCCGTCACGCCGTCTTGACATTTCTAAGTGCAGACACAGATGGTGCGATTGGCTAATTGCACCTGATTAGCCAAATCGGGTGCAATTAGCTAATCGAGATTGGGCGGCAAAACCCCTTGAGTAAGTAAAGGTGACAGTGGTTGTCTATTGTGCACTTAGTAAGATTTCAAACAGTCCTAAAATGGTTGTTATTTTGTCTAGTACCATCCATAATGAGCCATGGTTAGTTTTAGCCATTAGCACGTTATCAAATGCTAACTCGACTCAGGGTTTGATAGCGTTACAAAGTCCGAACATTTACCTCTGTTTCTTCATCTGTACACCTTTGTAAATTCTTTCTTTCTCTTGCAGTTGTGGTTGAATGTCCCATCAGACTGTATTTTACCATCGATACCTCAGAGACCATCGCCTTACAGGAATCTCCACCTGGAATCTTGGTGGAAAACATCAAAGAGTTCACCAAGATCTTTGCCCAGCGTCTAGCCGATGAGATGTACAAGGGCCAGGTGCACATCACCTGGTCCATAGGGGGACTGCACTTCTCCCAGAAACAGGTGGTCTTCAGCCAGTTCTCAACCAGGGAGAGCTTCATTAGGAGCCTCAGCGGGATTAGGTACCTAGGCAAAGGCACCTTCACGGACTGCGCCCTCACCAACATGACTTCTGAGATGACCCGCCACTACTCAGGCAAGGAGGCCACGCTCTTCGCTGTAGTCATCACAGATGGTCACGTGACAGGACATCCATGCGGGGGGATCAAGGTGTCTGCGGAGAAGGCCAGGGAGAAGGGGATCCGGATATTCTCTGTGGGTGCGTCCAGGAAAATTGACGAAACGGGATTGCGGGAGATCGCTAGCTCTCCCACTGAGGTGTACCGGGATGACTACATAGCTGTAGAGATCATCGAAGGGCGGCCGAAAATCATGATTGATTCCATCGATCGTATCATAAAAACTATGGTGATCTATGAGATTTCCCCAAACACTAAATCATTATGTGTCCTGTAGTTTATTGGTCCGTTTCAGTTATTATTATCTTTTCTTCACAGAAACATCAAGCTTACCTAGAGGTAAGAAACACAGTGGCCTTTATTTTACCATTTGTCCTTGTGTGTTAAATAAAATCAAGTCTAGTCACCGGTAAGATGTTTTGGACTCATTTATGCTTTAAAACTTTACTATGTTCTAATGCTTTAGCAATGTTTAATATTGTTTTCTTACTGACCTTCTAGTGTTACAAGCAATCATGTGTGGAGACTCGTGGAGTCCATGGACCAAAGGGGTACAGAGGTGCAAAAGTGTGTATCACATAAATACATATTAAGGATGTATGTTCAAGCCTACTTGATATGTTACTTTGCTGAAATGTCAGTTTGTTCTTTTATAGGGCACAAAAGGAGAAAGAGGTCCTCTAGGGCCAAAAGGCTTCAGGGGTACACAGGTAAAAAGCACAACAGGCACTAAAACTGTATTGTTGCCAAATATTGTCGTTACATTTGCATTTATTATTGTGCTTTCCTTTTAATGGAGAATATAATTAATTATATTTCAGGGTGATCCTGGCATTGAAGGTCCAATTGGACGGCCTGGACAAAAGGTTTGTTGAGGAAACGATGATGATTTTAATGATGATTTTAAGCTCAAGAATGATCTAAAATCAATATAAGTAACATTTTGATCCTAATAAGATATTTGTCTGTGATACAGGGAGAGATTGGTCTGAAAGGTGAAAAGGTGAGATCATTGTCACCGTTCTTATTTCTATGCTGATCAATCCATTTGAACGGGTCAACATTTGGATTCACGGCTCCTTTTTATTTCAACAGGGTGAACTTGGAGCAAGTGGAGCGAAGGTAAATAATTTGTCTTAATGCTGTGCAGAAGTGTTTGTAATGTTTATACATTGTTCACATATCTTTGTTTATCTTGTTCACCTCCAATTACTCAGGGTGTGGCAGGATTAGCCGGCAGGAATGGAACCGACGGACACAAGGTGAAGCTGACCAGGATGAAGAGAAAGTGATAGTGACAGTAACTCTTATAAACATACTGACATGAATGTGTGTGGATGAACTCTTCAGGGGAAAGTTGGACGTATTGGAGCTCCTGGGTGCAAAGGGGATTCAGGTGACAAAGTGAGTCCAGGTGTTAAATGAAATGTTTTCGTTAATACCTTTGTGTTTTAAAATCTGCTGTATCCCATATTGCTGAGTAACTTCATAGTGAGAAATAAACCATTGCTACAAACAGAAAGGTTGTATATAATATGAATATTAACAATAAGTCTGTAATGGGTCCAATATTCTGAAAGGGACCGGATGGTTACCCTGGAGACGTTGGTGCCACTGGTCTACGAGGCACTGATGGACATAAGGTCTGTAAATGAATTATTGGCTCCATTGTTTAAACACAGGATATATTTCTCATTTCATTCTTACATTTTGTTAAATGTTTTCAAATTGAGTACACTGCTCTTTTGTCCCAGGGTGATGTAGGGGTTCTTGGGAAATCAGGTCCCTATGGCCCAGACGGCGACCTAGGACCAAAGGTAACTGTCAAATAGAAAAGTTCAACAGCATCAATGAATCACTGAATTAATTATTTATTCTATATATACTTTAAAAGCAGAAACACTGAACAAAGCTTCTGTTTCTAAGGGTGAAAGTGGAAATGCAGGCAATCCAGGGCTGCCAGGGGAGAAGGGACCAGCGGTAAACATTACATTACAGCTTCTCTTAATACTCTCAACTATTCTTGTTATGATAATTTCATATAACAATCCTAAATGAAAAAAACTCTTGACCTTTGACTCTTTTCAGGGCCCTGTCGGTGCATCTGGACCAAACGGCGAATTTGTAATCAAAACACTTTTTCCTTCTTTAAAGAATGTTCAGAATTTGCCTCAGTTTGTTTTTAGTAATTGTTCATTTTACATTAATGCCACCAGGGAAAAAGGGGAGATCACGGACAAAAGGGAAAACAAGGACCTAATGGGCCAAAAGGAGAGCAGGTACAGGAAGTTTCACTTTCAAAAACATCATTTCTTGGTATTTAATTTACTCTCTGGAGAAGGTTACAGCTACAAAATACAATCTCTTTATCCAATACAATGGCTCAAAACTGTACAATTAAGAATAAAAACATACAAGAAGAAGAAGTACAAGAGGGAAAGAGAACCAAGTACCAAACACTACTCAGATGGCAACAGCCTCTTTATATCACAGTGAATTCTGTAACCCAAACAGACAGACGACACATCTATCACATCGTTCTGTAGCCTTTTAGCCCTAAGATCATTAAGTTTTCCTCATTCATTATAATCCAAACTCCCCACATATTTAGCTGAGGACAGAGCTATTGCCAATCTTTTAATGTTTGGTTTATGTTAACACTGGCCGATGATTGATGCGATGGGAAAATTATGACTCATTCTTTTACTTCCAGGAAGAAAAAGGGTCATTGGGGGTCAGAGGTCGACCCGGGGGAGATGGACTCACGGGTGCAAAGGTGAGAGGATCTTAGAAGGAGGGCGACTCGGCAGCTTCTTCTTAGAACTCTGTGGATCTTCCCGGTTTTTAAAACTGAAACTATAACTTCATGTCCTGGGTGTCCTGCCAGAAGCCTTAACTCAGATAAACACAAACTGTTGGAAAAGTCTTCTACGAAAGAAAAAAAGCTTTTTCGGATTTATCTTGCAATATCTTCTGCCAAATGTCACATCAGCATGAATAATACTGTGTGTGTGTGCGTGTGTGTGTGGGGGTTGCAATGAAAGGTAATAACCAGTGATGGTCTTTTCTTACTTTTTGTCTTCCAGGGCGACCAAGGGCTACCGGGACCGAGAGGCCAGCCAGGAAACCAAGGCAGCCCTGGAGGAAATGTGTGTTATTATAACAACCTCCAACAAAAATTGTTCATTTGTTTGAACTCTTTCTTGTGAACTACATACCTAATGATGCTGCCTTCTGTGTTTGCAGGGAACCATTGGAAATCCTGGAGATCCTGGACCAAGGGGAGACACTGGGCCACATGGACCAAAGGTGAGTAAGACGCAAAATATAATCAGTTCATCCAAAGCAAAGATGTGTGTCACGTAAAAAACACTGCAGATTTTTGCAGATTTTGTTTAACAATCTTGTTTCTGTCTTTACACAGGGTGATCAAGGAAGACCAGGATTCAGCTATAGTGGAGCAAGAGGACCCACTGTGTGTTTCCTGTTTGTCTCCTGTTTGTTGTGACTCAGATGTAACTTTACTTTAGTCTAAAGTTATGTTACTCTTACAGGGAGATAGAGGTGATCCAGGAAGAAAAGGGCCCAGAGGGAGCAGAGGTGACTGTGGCCCTAAAGGAGCACCCGGAGATAAGGGGCCACTAGGAAAATCTGTAAGATCAATCGATGTGACCTAATCTTGAAAATCTGGAATTTGGAAAGAGATTTGGATTTGGCAGATGAGCTTCTGTTTGATGAAAAATCTTATTTAGTTTATCAACAAAACAAAACAAGAGGTTCACATACTGTAGCTCTGAGGCAAGAGTGCAGGCACGTACGCACTCAGCATGCACAGCGACTTGCATGCTCTTCAGTCCAAAACACTTGTGGATGGCCGTCAATATGCATAGCAAATGAGTCAGAAAACTCTAAATTGAAAACATGTGGAGGGATTGGTTATAAACAAAAACAGAATAAAATGAAAAAGAAAAAGAAAGAAAATTGTTAGACACACATGAGTCACTTGTTCTAAAGAAATTCCTTTTTATTAAGGGGGAAGAAGGCTCAGAGGGAGAGCCAGGGGAGAGAGGATCAAGAGGGGAACCTGGTTCTGAAGTAAGAAACAGTGGATAAACTAAAATAATGACTTAGCCAGGTTTGTGAATTTAAGATCAAATTGCATCTCTGCTTATTCAATGTGCAGGGCGACATTGGAGCAGCTGGCGATCCTGGACTTACTGTGAGGAACCTTTAAAAAGCATTACCGCTTAGGTTACAGTATCCTCCACTGAATTGAATACTTTTGGATGGATTTATTACAAATACTGCTAATTTGCATGCCTCTGTCTGCAGGAATGTGATGTCATGACTTATATCAGGGAAACATGTGGTTGCTGTGGTAAGTTGCTGTACTATATATAGTATGTGTGTCGATACAGACAGAGGGATTAAATGTATTAAACTTTGAAACGTTATTCCTGTTCTTCTCTCGTTGGCAGACTGTGAGAAACTGTGTGGAGCCCTGGACATTGTGTTTGTCATTGATAGTTCAGAGAGTGTCGGGATGACAAATTTCACCCTGGAGAAGAATTTTGTTATCAACACCATAAACAGGCTTGGATCTATGGCCAGCGACCCGGCATCACTTACCGGTACAGTGGAGCTGAATCACCAAACAGGCTTCTCTAGAAATTCATCTGTAGGCGTTTTCACAGCACAAAACCTGCCAGCTACTCCAAGATAGAGCAGTGGAGAGCCAAGGGATATTTGGAGAAAGGTTATTGGCTCTGTGCATAGTGATCACAGTCAGGAATGTACAATAATGTACAATAAAGTGCTTTGTTTATGTTCAGCTATTCAGGGACAGACTAATGCTGCAAACACAGTGATGTCAAGTGAAACCAAAATAGGACAAAGTTGATCAACTGTTTGGATTGATTGTGAATATCAGGGATTTTGGCTGAAATATTGGTATTGGAAAATAAGGATTGCATTGCATAATTTTTTTAAATAAATAGTAGCTAATTGATAGTTGATAAATCAGGCTTTATAAAACATTTCGCCATTAGTAGTTATTGTTTAAGTGAGTTGCCACACTAATTGCAAACATCAACATATGGTGTCCAAGTAACAATTGACCACTTACCAATAATACCGATACTTGGGGTTTTTAAAAGCTTTGTTGCTGTTATTAATGATCCGTGGCTGTTGACAGAGAGCTTTGATAAATTATTCACTAACCATTAACAAAGCCACTGCTTACCATCTCTAAATATTTCATTAAGTAAATGCATTGTCTGGAATGTTTGTCTTTCCCAGGGACAAGAGTTGGAGTTGTGCAGTACAGTCACAATGGGACCTTTGAGGCCATTCGTCTCAATGATGCAAACATAAATTCCATGTCTGCCTTTAAGACGGCAGTGAAGAATCTACAGTGGATTGCTGGCGGCACCTTCACACCTTCAGCCCTCAAGTTCGCCTACGACAACCTGATCATGGACAGCAAGAGAGACAGAGCCAAAGTATCTGTGGTGGTGATCACAGACGGCCGCTTTGACCCTCGAGATGACGAGGACCTGCTCACCTACCTCTGTAATGACAACAGGGTGGTGGTGAATGCCATCGGGGTCGGCGACATGTTTGGAACGATCCAGGATGACGAGATCCTGGGGTCGATAGCCTGCCAGCAGAAGGATCGAGTCACTGGCATGAAGCGCTTTGCTGACTTAGTGGCTGAGGACTTCATAGACAAGATGGAGACCGTACTCTGTCCAGGTAAGGCTTGAATAGTAAGCTCAAGAAGATGACAACACAGGTTCAAATGACCATTTTGTTAATATTATGCTTGATTTATCTTCCAGAGCCGACGGTTTTATGCCCTGATCTCCCCTGCAAAAGTGGTAGGTGTGAATTAAACTATCTCAGCAACAAGAATGAGGGCAAACTGTTGCTAGAGTGTCAACATTTTATCACATGTGACCATATCAGGATGTTTAGATTCTTTGTCAAATGTTAGAAGATGAGTGCAACTCAATAGTTTGTTGGTGATTACAGAGCCGGATGTGGCCGGATGTGAACAGCGCCCAGTGGATATGGTTTTCCTACTCGACGGCTCAGAGAGACTCGGCCTGGAGAACTTCCGCCACGTCCGTGAATTTCTGGACAAAGTCATTGAAAACCTGCCCTTGGCCAGGGGCCGGACCGATCGTATGCGAGCGCGCTTGGCACTGGTAGAGTACGGCAAGCAGGATGAGAACCTCTTCGTGGCCTTCCCTCTTACACACGACTCTGCCGTGATCGCCGGTGGCATAGCGCGACTGCCTTACTTGGATGCTTCGTCCAGCGTGGGGCCTGGCATTCTGCACGCTATCAATAATGTTCTGACTACAGGAGGAGTACGGCAAACAAGACGTAACGCCGAGATTTCTTTTGTTTTCATTACCGACGGCGTCACTGACCACCGACACCTAGAAGAGGCAGTGAGTGCTATGCGCAGTGCACAGGTCATCTCCACGGTGCTTGCAACAGGAAATGATGTCGACCAAGAAGTCTTGATGAAGTTGGCCATGGGTGACCAGAACGCCATCTTCAAAGCAAAGGACTTTACGGATCTGACACAGTCCAGCTTGTTTGACCGTTTCCTCCATTGGGTGTGTTAGAGAGAGAGACAACACTCGTGGGCATGAACATTCTGATGGTGCTACTGCTGATTTATGTTGAGATACTGGTTTTATACTATGCACTGTCAACATCGCAAATAATGTCACTGCATTGTGCTTTTGTCAGGAAAATGTATTCATCCTAGACATTTTGATTTACAAAACTATAGCACAAGCCGAGCATTTTTCATCAATCCTGGAGCTTTACTGATACCAAATGATAAGATAATAAACCTGCAGTTTGTTGGACGAAGCAGTGCTATATTGTATGTATAAGGGAGTCAAAGATGTCCGTAATCCTCAGATTTAAAGGCGCTCAATGCATCACCGTGAAAATTGAAGCCGTTTCGACATTTAAAAGATATTCCTTACAAATTGTGCACAAATCCCCTTCATACACAGCAGCTCCATTTGAAATACATGCAAATCCCACAGATCACAATAGATAACAGTGCAGTCACACAGCAGTGCACTGGAGGCAGAACATTGGAAGGGTTGGACTTGTTTGCTCCATTTGAATGACTGCATTCTTCTCATTTTTCTCGATGTCCAGTGGGGACACCACCCATCGCCTCCCTTCTTACATCATGTCCAGCTGCACAGGATAAGACTGAAGCGGTTGTATCAATGTCTCATTGTCTCAACGGTCCAGACGCACCATCTGGCTAACAAAAAGCCAAAATCGCAAATATACAGAGGAAATTAATTTTAAATCCAGTTTAAGTCACAGCTGTCGACTATCTGGACAAGGAAGAAGATTATGTTTCACCCACTGACCAAGTCCTCCACATCTCCAGCATATTCCTCTGCTGCTGCCTGTGCCTTCTCGCTCTCTTATCCTCTATAACCATAGTCGAGAAGAAAACAGGATTCAGTCAGAACTAACAAATCTCACAAGATCATATTCAGCTATAAATAAACGGTAACAGATGCTCATCTTCCCATCCGCTCACACCAATTTACACGGGATGAATTTTGGCAAAATCACCTGCTTGGCTTCCTTCCATCAACATCGTCCTTGCTGATTAGATTTACTGTAGCCATCAATCTAACAGCAAGAAAAGGGCCTAAACACTGAAAACAAGATCAGGCACATCCAAAAATCCAATCTGAAAAACAGAGATTTTACAAAATGTAATGAATGAATGAATAATTAATATATGTCTGAACAACTCTGATCTTATCGTGTGCATGCAAAGAAATTGCTGGGATTGATTACAAATGGTTACAGTGGGAAAAGTTCACAGATAAGCATGCAAGCACATTTTTGATTATTTGGTCGGTTTGCTCCAAGGCATACATCCAAATTTGTTGTATCTGAGATAAAACTTGTTTTTCCTCTCAACACACATGCGCTATTTCTCCATTTAACACACAGGTGCATTAAAAACATGCCCTCTGCTTACTTGTTCCTGTATTTCTGCCTCAAACATGTTTTTCTTCTCAGCTCATCGTGTTCACATCCGCAACACCTATGAGCACACACACTTGCACAAGAGCTGGACTTTGTTCCAGACACGAGAGAAGAAACAGCCTCACTGTAACCTGCTCAAGTTGACTGATAATCTCCATAGCAAAGCCAAAACTGTGTTTGTATATCTGATGACTGTCTGTTAAACCAGCAGCTCCCACATCTCTTAGCAATACAGACATGGAAAATACTGTCTGTCTGTTCATGTTAACTGTCTGCTCTCTGAACACCTGGATACAGGTGATGCTTTTCACGGCGTAGTGGGTGTTCGTGTTGTTGCTAAGTAACTGTCCCATCCTGCCAATCAGCTGTTGGCAGGCTGGGAGTCAGACAGGGGTCACACACAACCTAGTGAGAAGATAAACACAATTATAGGGGCTGAACATCAGTCATGATAGTTTATATTACAAACACGCAAAGCATTCGACGAGCAAGGTTGCCAAAGAGAAGGATCTCACCTTCTCCAAACGGAAGACTCTTCTGCTTCATCAATGTTGCTCTGGACCTGGTTAAGGGTGACTTAATCTTTATACAGATGTAAAGTTGATCTCTAGCACCCCCTGTATGTCACAGAAGTAACAAAGCCTTCAGCAGTGTTTGCCTGGTAGTCCTCTTTCTCTTCCTCGTCCTCATTTGCCTCTCTCAGATCTGTATACATGTAAGGGCTTGCTTCGGATGGTGAAACAGGAAAGGGTTCTAAACATCTATGCTCATACACAGACCTGACACAAGTGAGCTTGAGTGCACTCTGTTTAACAAACCCAAATAAAACCCAAGCCAAGTTCTGACACACGCTTATTACACGCAAGTTTTGAGCAGCCCTCACTGCTGTACAGAACGAGTCCTCACCCTCTCCCAAATGTCTGAGGCCCGTCCTCTGCTGCTTAGCAACGTGCACTAGCAGCTGTAGGGCACTTATGAGCAGCTCTCATTATGGGAGAGGAGCGCCTGGGCTCACTGTGATGCAAGAGTCCAGGGAAGGGAGTGGCTGAGGGAGAATCGGTCTCGGGTCAGAAAACAACAGGCAGAGGCAATATTTATTATCTCTAGTTTTCTTTTAGAAATATTTGGAAAGAAATACATTTCTTATCTCAGAGTCTGTAGCATAATGTGTTTTGATTTTGTGAGGGGGTTTACTGAGTGTGAAATCGTGTTTTTTTATCTTTTGGAGAGAGACCAGAGCTAACCCAAGGCTAATAAATACAAGAGTGAAAAGCCTGCAAATAATCCAGTTTATATATTTATTAAACCCAAATAAAATTCACAAGTGACTCAATTAGACCGAGGGAAGCAAAACAATAAAATGGAACCGCATCTAACAACTGGTAGGAGTGAGAGAGAGAGAGAGAGAGAGAGAGAGAGAGAGAGAGAGAGAGAGAGAGAGAGAGAGAGAGAGAGAGAGAGAGAGAGAAAGAGAGACCAGCTTATGAAGCTCACCAATCAATCAGACCAGATGAAGCTCATTCTCCCTGTTGACCCTGGCGAAGGAATGAGATTCCTTTGTAAGTTTCTTTTTTTGTAAGTGCCACAACTCATGACAACATTCAGCTGCTCCTGAATAACACCAGCACTGAATAACTCCATGATGGTGCTGAGCCTTATAAGGGAAATGGAAAACTAAGGTGTTGGCCATACGCCCCCTGGCGGCTCATGTGGCACAGTGCATCAGAAGCTCTTTGAACAGTGGAACAGTAAACCATCGGTAATGTTTACGTACTCTGAAAAAGAAAAGGGGAATATATTCTTAATCTAAATAATGCATTAATATTTTGTTGTTATAACCGGACATACACACAAAATGAAGTGTTTCCGTGTCGTGTTTTGTATGCTGTTCATTTCTGTCTTTATTATCTTCTCTCTGTTATCTAATCAGTCCATGCATTACATCCATCCTCATCTTCATCCACAGCCCTGAATGCTTCATGTTGTCATTGCACTGACACACACTTCTCCTCATCCATTCCTGTGACTGCTCAGACAAGACACAGCCTCTAGAGGGCGCCAGTATACATTTGGTATCAATTGGTGTGAGATTGGAGCAAATATAAAACTTCATATACAGCCAGAAGTGACATATGCGGTCACTGGAGGACATGAACTCACATGACCTCAAGTCCAACATGGAAAAGACATTTATTTACCCCTTATAGCTTCATTACAAAGAAAATGTGAAGACAAAAGGACAATAACAAAGCATGACAACTGGACAAGGAGAAAATAGAAGGAAAATACTGACACACACACGCTGCCTGAAGTCTACTGCCTGTTTGAGGTCTTGCTCCCTGCAGACAGTGTCTCACCTTCAGGTGCTTTGGCTGGGCATGACTCAGAGGCACACAGACAGGCAGAGGGACAGACAGGTCAGCAGAGGAATGCTGATCGATTCCCTACAGCAGCTCGATGGCACCTCTCTGCTCGCAAATGAGGAGGGGAAGATGTTTACTACTTGCACCCTGAGGAGTTACCACTTCTCCAGGGCACACTGTGGAGGAAGTGTGTGTGTGTAAGTTTGTTCACACACATTTATCTCCTCTCTAGGTGGTACGCTTTGTGGGTGGGAAGTGATTTTACCCAGTTTTCCTGCCAGAGGCGAGCGTTATCTCTACGCTGCAGGAATCAGAAAAATCTAAATTTGCTGTGTGTGTGTGTGTGTGTGTGTACTCCCCTTCAACGCACATCACTTTGACTTCCTCCGTCGGTGTCAAGTTTTTCCCGAACCAAGATAGCTGTCACACCCCTGCCACCGCAAGAGCACACACACACACACACACACACAGAGGCCTTCGTCACCTCTTGCAAGTCACTCTAAATGCAAATGCAGGTGATCAGCGCAGACAGGCCCGACTGCCGCTGCAGAGACGAGGCTGCCATTTAGGGAGGAGAGCCGACGACGCACGCTGTGGAAATTACAAATAACACACCCAGACCAAGCTGGTGTTTTGGCATAGAGAAGGGGGGGGGGGAGGAGAAGGAGGGATGATGAAGAGGAGAGGGAGTAGGATGGTGAATGAGGAGGTGAAACGTGAAGACAGACATGAAGATAGAGGCACTGGCAGCGCAATCTGTATTAGAGTGGTGCTCGTCAGGCACAAGGAGCCCATAATGAGCATATTGTGAGGGCATAATTACAATTAGAGAACAAAGTAATAAACTGTACGATTCAGGATACTGCTGACTGCATAATCATAATGACTTTATAATGTGTTTGTGTTTGGTATTACGGCAAATAAAAGGGCTGAACTTCATATCAGGGGTTTCTTCTCACCTAAAGCAGCAGACAAATACAATAATACGCAGAAAATCATTTTTAAAACAAAGGCATTTATTGCGAAAAATGCACTTGACATGAAAAAACAATCGAATCAACCACGGGTCATCAGTACGAGACGATGTGTAATGATCACATGGTAGACAGCGCTGGGCGTAGCCAGCACAGAGCATGACTTTGATGGCACAAAAGGCCTATAAATATTCTTCACAATATAGAATTAATATATATACTTCTTTTTTCTTTTCTCTGCTGCTGTACGACTTTATTAAATCAACCCGACTCAGTTCTGATGAGGCGTGAGCGTCCACGCCACACCAAACCTTTTCATAAAGTTCCTTTCTTATGTAAAGAGCTACATACAGAGGCCCCACCCAACCCCACCCCGACACACACACTCTCTCTCTCACACACACACACACACACTCTCACACACAGTCGGTCAAATATCCTTATTACCAAATGTCTGACTCAAGAGCAGGAGTGGACAAACATTTGAAGTCAAGTATATGCTGCGTTCAATTCCCATGGGAATAACAACGGCAACAAACCGGTGGTTACAGTGACAGTTTGAAAAGTGTTTACACGTTCCAATGCCTTTCAAGATGTCATCATTCGTCAATCATTTCTGAATCCTTTTGGGCCAAACACTGAGATCCAAAGTGATAAAGTCATTTCCTCCAAGAGTGCATCATCTTTCCCATCAAACACAAACGCATCTTTCGCTGAGCTGAAGTCAACTTTGGACTCTATTTTCTCCTAACCTCATGAGAGTGCAGATCAAAAACAGGAACGTTGTTATGTTGCGATTATTGATGTTTGACACAAAGGAGAACTCTGCTGCCACCTGCTGGTCTTTACCAGGTCCACAGGCCTTTGCATGGACCCTGATGGTTCCTCTGCTACGCACATGGAGAAGCCTCTCAAAGCTTCTACTACATTACCTGTAACATGTTTTGATAGATATAAATATGATCACCGCTGCCTCAACAAACGTTTTCCTGTTGTTAGTGTGACGAAGAGTTTTCCCCTCGTCGTCTTCTAGAGCTTTGAGCACAAAAGCCCCTTGAGATGTTAAAGGAGACGTTGGGCTTCATAAATAAACACGATATTCTTAATTTGAAGCTTCCAATAATCATGACCGTCCTGTGTCGTCCTGTGGGTTCACTTTATACAAATGTGTTTTGCATTTGGGTGTGTTTAAGTCAACACACAATCTCAGTCAGTGACAATAAGAAGCAAGCAGGTTTGCTCTGCTCCAGTCCTGATAAGAACCTCTCCACTTTCAATGCCAAAGAGTTAGAACATGTGACAGTGTGGTTGATAAGATAAAGTATCTGAGCCTCACTATTGTTTCTAGCTGTGCTTCTTTCCTGCAGTGTGTTTGTGCGTGGCTGCGCGTTGGTCTCACATTAGAGCATTTACACTGCATTCACATAATAAAGGAATGAGAAAGGATGTTCACAGGTCCAAATCCACACAATTAAGATCAAGACTTTTATCTGTAGCTTTTTCTGATTCCGACGCCTTTTTACCAACCGGAAGCTGAAATTAACAACATTTTCTCATCAGATTTACCAGCGTTATGTTTGTATTTATTGTCTTTCCCATACGACATCGCAATATGCACTGAATCGTGGGGTATCTAGTGTGCTTAGCCAATTCACCTGGCTCAGATCAGCCAATAGGAGCTGTGCTATCTGTGCTCTAACCTCATTCAGCCTCACTTGGGCTTTTGTGCTAATATTACAAATCTACAGAAACTCTCTCTCTCTCTCTCTCACACACACACACACGTACACACAGACATGCACATACAGAGTGAGTTTTGCTGTGCTTCTTCTTCTTCCAGAAACGGTAACAAAAGGTAACAATGGTCATGGCTGGATGTAAACTAGACGAGCTTGGATCCACATTCAGGACGCTGAGATTCACAAAGCATAGCAGACGCACACTGAAGCCGTAGAAAAAGAGCCGGACAAAGAGCTGCGGTCAAACACTGGCAGTGGCGTGTGATGATGGATTTCTCTCTTCCTGCCTCCTCCTCGACTGTACATTCATTCTGCCGCGAGCGGAGATTCCGCACGTGGTTCCGGAAGAGGCCACACTGCTGCCGTCACACTCCGATCCTCAACACCGACTCCACAAAAGCACGAAGCAGAGGAAGTTCCTGAAGTGATACATTTCAGAGAAGCTTCCTGAGGCCGAGCGAGTCGCCAAAACTAAAACTCTGATATACTTTCGTCATTGAAACAGACAAAAAAAAAAAAAAAGGGTTTTTGCCTGCGTGAGGATCAAAAACAGTAGCAATAAAAATGCCTCTTCTCAAATAAATAATAAGGTGGTCAGGTTATAAAATATCTGTCCATAACGACCTCCCAGAGATGCATTGGCATGGCTGTACAACGAATACTTTGTATAATACAAAATCTAACAATGTCACCTAGTGCATTTCTCTCTTTCTAAACTCCAACACAAAAGACCCCAAAAGTATTTTCTTCCCAATACAAAAACAATTCCTTTAAAACTTTGGCCGTTCAATATTCCGTCTTCACTCTGCAAACTAATCGACTTGAGTTCAGCTTGGCTGTGGGGGAGAATGGGGATCAATTTAGAGCAGCAGTTGGTAACTTTCACACAACGTTACCAACTGCTGCTTTAAAGTGATGTAGCAATTTTTTTTTTTTATAGATTTTACCCGAAAATTACATCTGAACAGTTTTGTTTTGTAAGTTGGTAGACTGTAGAATGAGAGTAGGCCTTTGAATGGACCTGAATGGAACCACAGAACATGACCCAAGGAACACGTAGAGGAGCCTGTAAAAGCTCCTCTACATGACGTTCTCAGGTTAGTTTGATACAAATTTGATCACTGTTGCCTCAGAAAGTGTTCTCCTATGACCTTTGACCCTTCTCATGGATTGCTATCCTAAAGTAACTTGTCATCACCATGACAATCTGAAGCGCCTTCATCATTAGAGCCCAATTGGGGAATCCACAAGAAATGTTTGAGCTTTTATTGTGGCGAGCACCACGTCTATCTTTGTTGCTGCTGTTGAAGAAGTAGCGCAGGAATCCATCAGGGTTCATTCAAAGGCCTGCAGACCTGGTGAGTGAATGCCCAGTAACCCAGTTCAACAGAAACCCCACTCCCCTAATTTAGTAAAATCGTTGGAGTATCACTTTAAATATGGGACATAAATAAAAGACGTAATTCACATTTACTTTTTGCATGGTTTCACATCTGTCTGCAGCTCCTGTGAGAGCTGGATGGGATCAAAGCGACGCTCGGCATCACATCACTGCGTCATGTCCAGTTTGTGACAACCCGACTGTCCGTTTTAACGCGTTCAGACAAAAGAAGGACGCACAGAATGCTACATGCACGGTTATAAACAAACTGGAACGGAAAAACTAAAAGAAACACTCATTTCGTCTCGGCTCGTTGTCACAAATGAGACATGAAGACGCGTGTGGATGAATTTTTTGTTTTTCCCCGGAGGCCCGCGTTTCCTTTTCCTAAGCACATTTGCTGTAAACGTTCACTTCAAAGCACCGAATTGAAGTTCAGAGGTTTCAGTGGAAAGCAGCACTGTGCTGGTTGTGCTGGTGTTTGCTGGTGGATGACGCCAAGAAACTGGGAGACAAACTTTTGTCTTACTGTGCTTTTGTGTCTTCAGTAGTCGTCTTCAACATCAAGAGTCTAAAACGATAAGTCTGATGAGGCTCTGGCCCTCCTGTGTGGCTGTGACTGGAGGCAGGGCCAGTTTGTGTGTGTGTGTGCTGTTAGTGTTCGTACGTGTGTGTGTGTGTGTGTGGGTAAATCGGCTGGACCAATATGGGTTTTTGAAGCCTGTGACTCATATTCATATTATACAACTTCAAAATTCACTCTTTTAATGCCAGAAATGTGAGTGTTTCTCCGCTAGTGTCACTCAAGGGAAAAGCACAAAACTCAAAAGTTCAATTGGTGCCACCAGCATTTTAAGGCTTTGCAGGTCAACTCTAACTCGTACTAAAAGTGTCATTTTGGAAAACCAATATCAGTCCAACCCTCGTGTGTGTCTGCGTGACAGTACCAAAGTTTTTGTGTGTGTGTGCTTTGTCAAAAACAGAGACAGTGCGTTTGCTTATTGTTTCTCCCGGTTCAGAAGCTCTCGACGAAGCTGCCGGGGAAGAGACCCGTCTGTCCCGTCCTGTGCAGCGTGCCTTTGTACCAGCCGTCCTCCCTCTTCTTATGGACGAACACCACGTCTCCCTCCCTCAGCTCGATCTCTGCCTCGCTCTGCGGCGGGTACGGCACCACCACACGATACCTGGCGCACACACAGGCACAACAGACACAACAGACACACACACAGCTTAATGTGTAGGGCCGCCACTGGCTGAGAGCGTTTTAAGCAAAGCATATTTTCCAAAACCTGCTCTGCTCTCTGTCTGCTGTGAGGAAGGCATGAAGTGTGGAAGTAAACATCAGACTTGTCACAGCGTTAAGTCAAATCAGCGAGTCACATTCAGTACCTTCCATAACTAATTCAATGATGTGCTGCATTTCCCAGAAGGCATTTCGACAAATCCTGAAGAAAGGAGGGAGAAGAAGAAACTGCACTCCTTCTTTCTGCCCTAAATCCATTTCTTGCTGTATGATTGCAGAACATGTCGGCACCAGACATTCCTGAAGCTGGACTTCCATTCCCTCCTCCTGATGGTGGCGCTATAACAATAACGGTGGATTTTTGTCTGTGTGTGTTGTTGATGATTGTGATGAAATGTTTGCTCACCTTTCTCTGGACAGTGGTTTGGGTTCTGGCCGTAGGACCATCAGAACATTGCCTGTGCGTGTTGCCGGTGGCGACCTGGGAAAGTTGGTATCCAAAGACCCGGACTTCCTGTGCAGTGGCTCCATCCCGATGGCGCCGTCCATCTCGCTCTCGATCGGACAGGAGCCTGCGCGGCCCTGCGCCGTCATCGGACAGGAGCCCGAGCGCGCGTGGAGGCGGGGATGGTGCGCCGGCTCGGTCACCGCGCCGCCGGGGCAGGCTAGGGAGGGGTCTTGGGTGGGCGGGGAGGAGGGGGGCGAGCGAGCCTTCTTCTTGGCGGCCGCGCCTGACAAGAGCTTCAGCAAACCGCCGGCTTTTCTCTCTTTCTGAAGACGGAGGGCAAAGAGGGGGAAAGAGAGAGGGATGGAGGAAGAGATCAGAATCATAGAGCAATAAATAACCCCTGCAGGACAAACATCACAGAACAGGTGATTGGACCTGACCCGGGAGGAACCAAATGACCCGGGACGACCTCTACCTACAGAATCCTGCTTCTGTTACTGTACTTTTCCTCTGGATGTTACAGAGGGGCTGGACGCCTCTGGAGACGGAGACATGAGAGGGATGTAACTCTGTCTGGAATACTGCTGCACACTTCAGCCAACTGGGGTAAGAACGTCTGATGTCTGTCCCTTCCCTGCTGTGATCACATGAGACACTCCAGCTTCTAAGCCTGATCATAACCCATATTCATGCACAGGGCCGACCCCAGCACATAGGGGGACCTGACCCGGATTTGGAATTGGGCCCCCCTTCCCAATCCAGCTGATCACAGTTTGTCTTCACAAGAGGTTATTTTTGTTATTTCTACTTCTGCCATATTAGCTACAAAGCCCACGTTGTTGTCGGACCACAGGTGGAAGCGTGTCTAGAGTGAAGCAGACCTCCAGCACTGCTCTGCGGTCTCAGCTCTCTTCATGTGGGCTGAGAAGCTCTATTTCTAGATACTCCACTGGAAAGATTATGGAGGTGCGGTGCCCACCCGTGATGCTGGAGCCAAGTACAAATAAACGTACACACACACACCCACACCCACATATAAGCAACTCAAATTATAGTCAGAAGATGCTGTCAGTGTCAGTGTGGACCTCCTCTCTGTGGCTGCTGGCAGTTACGCAACACTGCATGTTTGCAACAGGTGGCAGGAAAACTTCCAAGAGGCGAAACACGAGAGCGTCAACAAAGCTCAGGCTCAGCCGCTTAGCAAATCATGCAAAATGGATGGAAGACTTGTGTAGACACTGTAGTTTAGCCAGAGCATCTTTAAACTGGCATCACTGTTTAAACTTAAGTGTGTCAGCTGAGGAGCAGCTGAGCGTCCAGTGTGAGATCAGAGGTGTAAACCAACCAGCAGCTGTCCAGTCGGGAGATCAGCAGGAGCACATCAGCTTCAGTCAGGTATAAGCTACAATCAGAGCTGTAAGTGTTCCTGTCGGTTCTGCTGAGGCACATTTGCTTTAGTAAGTGTGACTCAGTAGCTCAGCGGTGGCAGAGTGAGTGTGTTTATCACACACAGGAGGGACTTTGTCTCTGGAAGTCAACATGAAAGACACTTTGGGCTTGTTTAGTCTGTCAGCTGTCTCCTGTGCTGGTTTGCTGCCTGTGTCCTGGGGTGTAATGACCAGAGCAGGGAGGAGAAGAAACAAAATCAATAAATAAAAGGAACAAATAAGACTGAGGGTTTTAATTCAGTGCTGGCACAGAGCCATCAGCCGCCCTCTTGCTCCGATGTGAATTTTTGCTGCTGCAGGTTTTTGGAGCCTGTGGCTGTAATTTCATGCTTCCAAACAAACAAACCTGCGAGCCCCAAGGGAAAGTGAAAGTTTAGCACAGTTTCTGGCATGAAATTGCATCCATGTTTCTCCTGCTTGGCCCACCTCTGGGTGCCAGAAGCTGGAGAGGCGTCTGTAGCCTTAGCTGGCTAGAGTCTGGCCATTAAACATCAGTCTTTAAACACAGAGACTCATTTCATCCAAGTAAACTGTTGCCTGTTTGACTGAAGTAACTCAATACAACAACTGGAGGTTTACAGTCACACCCTGATGCACTCCCACAGTCCAATGATGGACAAACTGTCTGCAGAACACACACAGACACATGGAGAAGGAGGAAGAGCAGAGGTGTTTGCTCTGATAGAGGCGAGCAGGGGAATGTTTAATTTAACAAATCTAATTTAAAAAGAGATACACCACTGACTGTTGGCCTACACTGAAAAATGCTTAGTGAGGCAGAAAAAAAAGCAGGAACACTTTGGTCCAGATAATCAGAATTCTTTCCTCCTGTGCATTAGGTACAAATAACACAAGTGTGTGTGGGGAGAAAAGCAAAGAGCTGAAGACACAACATCCTGTGCATAATGGATACATCATTTTTATGTTTCCCAATTATTTCATCTTTATTTCCATATTGGTTTTGACTATCATCATTATCACTGTCATAAGACGAGCATTGATTGTTCTCTTTATGTACGGGTTTGCAATTAAGTTTTGTTGTTCTCATAAAATTATCACTTAAACTAAATACGAGCACTGACTTCCGTGACTTGAGGGAGGAAGAGAGTGAGTGTGAATTCCAGACTGGGAGGAGGAGATAGAAGAAGAGGAAAATGTTGAAGGAGATGGGGGCAAAGTGTTGAGGGAAGGAATAACAGACAGTCGGAAAGGAAACAATGGTAGACAGAAGAGAGATGGACAGAGAGGAAAATGGAAGGATCAAAGGGAGTGAGTGAGGGAAGATGGGAGCGACA